>NC_051862.1:111055518-111392959 GCF_015732765.1 Culex quinquefasciatus
AAGTAAATGTTGGCCCCGGACTAACCTAAATGGTTAGGTCGTTAGCTCAGTCCAGGTGTAGGAGTCGTCTCCTGGGTCCTGGTCTCGGTGGAGTCGCTGGTAGGCAGTTGGACTCACAATTTAAAGGTCGTCAGTTCGAATCCCGGGGTGGATGGAAGCAAAAGTGTAAAAAGAGGTTTGCAATTGCCTCAACAATCAAGCCTTCGAACACCTAGTTTCGAGTAGGAATCTCGCAATCGAGAACGCCAAGGTAATGCTGTAGAGCGAATAATTTGATTTGATTTGATTTGTACAAATACCAGCGACCAAAATGTGCTCTTGGTTGTCCAGTAATAGTTGGTAAAATACCATGAAATCATACCAAAATCATGTATGTGGAAGACCACAGGTATACCAAAATCTGATTTTCCAAGGGCGCGGGAATACCTAAAAATCAAACCATGGCAATACCAAGTTTTGGTATTCAAGCAATGTTGCAAAATCAAGAAGACCTCAACTTGGTATTGAAATGGTTTTATTTTGAGGTATTATTTTACCCTTGGAATAACATGGTTTAATATTGTTGTGCCCTTCCACATACAAGACTTTGGTATGATTTCATGGTATTTTACCTTCTATTACTGGGCAACTAAGGGCACATTTTGGTCCCTGTTATTTGCCCAAGTAATACCAAAATTTTGTATTCCCTTGTTATTTACCCCTGCTCGGGAAGTGGCACACCGTCAAACTTGTTGGCCAGCCCCCGAGTTAAAGACTCCTCAGTGATACCTCGCTCGGATCGACCACTTCCCCTTTCGCGCGTACCACCCTCCGGACCCGTGAACTTGACCCTCCGCTTCACGACCCGAGCAAAATAACACGGGAATGCGGGAAAATGTGCCTTTGGTTGCCCAGTAATAGATGGTAAAATACCATGAAATCATACCAAAGTCTTGTATGTAGGGCAACAATACCAAACCATGTTATTCCAAGGGAAAATAATACCTCAAAATATCAGTGTCTTGCGAACCTTCGAGGTGAACGGACACTAGAGCTGCGGTATTTTTACTACCTAAGCTCAGAGTTATTTCAAACAAAATTCACAGTCTTTTAAAGACTACCTGAGTTAATTTCCAAATTCTAAACAGTCTGTTCAAGACTAACCCCACCTGAAATTTTGTTGTATTTTACAAACGAAGCCATCTTTTTAAGAGAACTTTGCTTGCAAAATGCGTCAAAACAAAGGTAAACGCAAATCTTCTGAAGATTTGGTCGTTACGTCGGTGAAGCGTTTGAACGCTAAATCGGCTAACGGAAACAGAAAAAGAAAACAGCCTCATCCGAGGTCTGATTCTGATTCTGAAAGTGTGGTCAATCCTCCAATTCCATTGGCAAACAGTTTCGGTGTTTTATCCGAAACTGTTGACAAGGATCCTTCTCCTCGTACTGAGCCTTCTGCCGTCGAGAACGAGTAAAGGCTCCGCCAATTGTAGTGACTTCCGTCTCCGATTTGGCCAGCTCGAACGCACTGAAGAATTGCAAGGAAACTTGCAATTTGAAGTAACGAAACCTTCAAATTGCAAGTTTCTGCAATTTTCAGTTGCGTTCAGCTTGGTCGAAGAGGAGAATGTCGCTTGTTGACGGAATCTTTACAAGATCACCAAACTTTTGTTGGTTATTTGAAAAACCACAAACACAATTTCTACACGTATGAGACCAAGAATGCTCGTCCATTCAAGGCGGTCCTGAAAGGTCTCTCCAACGACTTGTCGGTGGATGAGATCAAAAACGAACTTAAGGTGTTGCTTGGCTTTGTCCCATCCCAAGTAATACCAATGAAGAAAAAATCAAACGGGAATATTTCTCGCTTTGGTTTGACTTCACAATTTTATCTGATTCATTTCAACAGAAATGAAATCAACAATTTGAAACTTTTGGACAAAGTTCAGTTTTTGTTCCATGTACGGGTAAAGTGGGAGTATTTTAAGAAACATGGCGGTAATGGCCAGAATCTGACCCAGTGCCGGCGTTGCCAGGCATTCGATCACGGTACTGATCATTGCGCCATGGTTCCAAAATGCATGGTTTGCGGGGATTCTTCTCACGACAAGGACAATTGTCCCGTGAAAGAAATCACCCAATTGAAATGTGCAAATTGTGGTGGAAATCACAAATCAAATTTCTGGGATTGCCCCATCAGAAAAAAGGTTTTGGATTCTCGTGCTAAGCATCAGCCGAAATCCAAACCGAAATTTTCTCAAAGTCAGGTTGTACCTGCATCTTTAAATCAAACGTTCGTGCTGTCTCACTCGAACAATGCTAGAAATACCCCTACCGTGGAAAAGTTAGGTAACAGCAATGGTATTCTTATGCCAACGTCGTTTCGGGTTCGGGTTCATCCACGAATTTTAAATCCTCTACCAATCTTCCTGAAATTGGGCAGGTACCTCAAATTTTATTTGAAAATGTTTCTGCTGGCAACGCTTTGGGATCTTCTGATCTCGGCGATGTTACGTTTGAAAAAATGACTTTTTTGCAAAACTCACTGTTTGGTTTGATTCAAACAATGAGTAATGCTACATCCATGATGGAAGCTATCCAGATTGGATTAAAATTTGCGAATGATGTTGTTCTTACCCTGAAGTTTAATCATGGATCTAAGTAATTCCATCAATATTATGAATTTTAATGCTCGCTCTTTAAAAGCGAAAGAAAATGAATTTTTCAACTTTTACGAGTTCATAACGTGCATGTTGCTGTTATAACCGAAACATTTAAAAAACTGGCACTTATTTGAAAAGTGATCCAGATTATAAAGTTATAACCAATAACAACAGAATGAATCGAAATGGCGGTGGAGTTGCAATAGTTATCCACTGTAGTATGACTTATAGCACGTTACGTGACTTTAAGTTAAAAGTTATTGAAAGTTTGGGCATTGAACTTGAAACTTCTTTTGGGAAAATTATGATTGCAGCTGCATATTTGCCTTCCAATGCACTGGGGAAAATAAAAATTATTTCAAAGGGGATTTGAATAAACTTACTCGGCATAGATCTCGATTTTTGATCATCGGTGATTTTAATGCCAAACACCAATCTTGGAATAATTCAAAAGTAAATTCCAATGGTAAAATTCTATTCAAGATTGCACTTCTGGTCTTTATTCGGTTTTATACCCGAATGGACCAACTTGCTTTTCTTCTGTTAGAAATCCATCAACAATTGATTTGTTTTGACAAATCAAAGTCAGTATTGTGGTCCTTTAGTGACTCATGCTGATTTTGATTCTGATCACCTTCCAGTAACTTTTTCACTTTCTCATGAAGCAGTTACCAGACCCAATAGTTCTGTGTTTAATTACCACAAAGCTAATTGGGACAGGTATCAGCATCATATTGAGAATAATTTAAATCATGATTTTGTTTTAGAAACCAAAGCTGATATTGATTCAGCCTTGGAATCTTTAACTAATGCAATTTTGGATGCTAGGAATATTGCTATTCCTAAAGTCCAAGTCAAATTTGATTCTCCCATTATTGATGACGATCTTCAGCTTCTGATTCGTCTGAAAAATGTTCGCCGAAGACAGTATCAACGTTCTCGTGATCCTGCACTGAAGCGAATTCAAAAGATTTGCAAAAGGTTATTGACCACAGATTCACTCTCCTGCGAAATGAAAAGTTCGCAAGAGATGTCGAACAAATTAAACCTTATTCCAAACCTTTTGGAAACTTTCAAAGGTTCTTAAGAAACCTCAAAACCAATCCCTTCTTTAAAAGATGGTGATAATATTCTATTAACTAATGGGGAGAAAGCTCAAAACTTGCTCAGCAGTTTGAGAGTGCTCATAATTTCAACTTAAATGTTTTGAGTCCTATTGAAGATCAAATTTCAATAGAATTTCAGAATATTGTTGAACAAGAATTTTCATCAGATGAAGTTTTGAATACGGATCTGAATGAAATAAAATCTATTATCAAAAATTTAAAAATATGAAAGCCCTGGTGAGGATGGCATTTTTACATTTTAATTAAAAATTACCTGAAGCAACTTTAAGTAGCTTGGTCAAAATTTGCAACAAATGTTTTGATTTGGCATATTTTCCCAGTAGTTCGAAAAATGCCAAAGTTGTTCCGATTTTGAA
Source organism: Culex quinquefasciatus (assembly GCF_015732765.1). Lineage (NCBI taxonomy): Eukaryota > Metazoa > Arthropoda > Insecta > Diptera > Culicidae > Culex > Culex quinquefasciatus. Next base: position 111,059,644 of record NC_051862.1, read on the forward strand.
ACCGAATAAAAATCCTGCTGAAGCCTCAAGCTATCGGCCCTTTAGTTTGCTTTAATCTATTAGTAAATTATTCGAAAGAATAATTCTTAATAGAATGATGACGCACATTAATGAAAAATCAATTTTCGCTGATGAGCAGTTTGGATTTCGCCTTGGGCATTCAACTACTCATCAGTTGTTGAGAGTTTCAAATTTAATTCGAAGCAACAAATCTGAGGGCTATTCTACTGGCGCTGCTCTTCTAGACATAGAAAAGCATTTGACAGTGTTTGGCATAAAGGTTTGATTGCAAAATTGAAAAGGTTTAATTTTCCGATTTATATCGTGAAAATTATTCAAAATTATTTGACGGATCGTACTCTGCAGGTATGTTATCAGAATAGCAAATCTGATCAACTACCTGCACGTGCCGGCGTCCCTCAAGGAAGCATTTTGGGTCCAATTTTATACAATATTTTTACTTCTGACTTGCCTGATTTGCCCCCAGGATGTCAGAAATCACTTTTTGCTGATGATACAAGCATCTCCGCCAAAGGTAGAAGCCTTCGTGCCATCACAAGAAGATTACAAAAAAGCTTGGATAATTTCAATTCTTATTTGAAAGAATGAGAAATTACTCCAAATGCTGCAAAAACTCAACTTATTATTTTCCCTCACAAACCAAGGGCTGATTTTCTTAAACCAAAAAGTCATCACATTATAAAGATGAATGAGGTAAATCGAGGGGGATGACACTTCCGCGTTGACCGAGCGATACCCACATTGACTGGGCAGCTCGCCGGCGGTTCGCTGGCGGACCGCCAAACCGCTCTGGCGATCCGCCAGCGATTGATTTGGCGGACCACGGGCGACCCGCTGGCGGATAAAATTTGCAACAATTTGGCGCACGATCAGTTTTTTTATCGTGACGTTGGTCCGCCAGCGACTCGCCCCGGGGTCGCCCAGGTTTGCCTTGAAATGTTTCACCCGCCGTTCATCCGCCCCACATACGCCGTTTTGTATGGTTCAACCGCCCCTATAGGATGGTCCGCCAGCGGGTCGCCCTCGATACGCCTCCCATAGAAAGTTCATCCGCCTAAAAAGCCCCAACCGCCGTGGCTCGCCCTCGACCCGCCTTTCATACGGTTCGTCCGCCCCTGTAAGATGATCCGCCAGCGGGTCGCCCCCGATCCGCCCCCTATATAAAGTTCATCCGCCCAAAAAGCCCCAACCGCCTTGGCTCGCCCTTGATGCGCCTTTCATATACGGTACAGCCGCCCCTGTAGGTTGGTTCGCCAGCGGGTCGCCCTTGATACGCCCCCCATATAAAATTCATCCGCCCAAAAAGCCCCAACCGCCTTGGCTCGCCCTTGATACGCCTCTCATATACGGTTCAGCCGCCCCTGTAGGTTGGTCCGCCAGCGGGTCGCCCTTGATACGCCCCCCATATAAAATTCATCCGCCCAAAAAGCCCCATCCGCCTTGGCTCGCCCTTGATGCGCCTCTCATATACGGTTCGGCCGCCCCTATAGGTTGGTTCGCCAGCGGGTCGCTCCCGATCCGCCCCCTATATAAAGTTCATCCGCCCAAAATGCCCCAACCGCCTTGGCCCGCCCTCGATTCGCCATTCATACATGGGTAATTCTCTACCAACTCACACGAAATCGGGAAAGTTGCCCCGACCTCTCTGCGTGAAACTTTGTCCTAAGGGGTAACTTTGTCCCGACCACGAATCCGAGGTCCGTTTTGATATCTCGTGACGGTACGACCTTCCATTTTGAACATGCGAAAAAGAGGTTTTTCAATAATTTGCAGCCTGAAACGGTGATGAGATAAATTTTGGTGTTAGACGCCCGATTTGATGGCGTACTCAGAATTCCAAAAACGTATTTTTCATCGAAAAACACTAAAAGTTTTAAAATTCTCCCATTTTTCGTTACTCGACTGTAAAATTTTTGGAACATGTCATTTTATGGGATTTAATGTACTTTTCGAATCTACATTGACCCAGAAGGGTCATTTTTTCATTTAGAAATTTTTCATTTTAAAATTTCGTGTTTTTCTAACTTTGCAGGGTTATTTTTAGAGTGTAACAATGTTCTACAAAGTTGAGAGCAGACAATTACAAAAAATATATATACATAAGGGTTTCCATAAACATCACGAGTTATCGCGATTTTACGAAAAAAGTTTTGAAAAAGTTACTTTTGCGTTTCTCTTTGTTTCGTCGTCCGTGTCTGTCGCGGGTGACCATGAACGGCCATGATCGATGACGACCAACTTTTTCAAAACTTTTTTTTCGTAAAATCGCGATAACTCGTGATGTTTATAAGGAAACCCCTTATGTCTATATATCAAAATTTTTGTAATTGTCTGCTCTACAACTTTGTAGAACATTGTTGCACTCTAAAAAATAACCCTGCAAAGTTAGAAAAAACACGAAATTTTAAAATGAAAAATTTTGTTCTAAATGAAAAAATGACCCTTCTGGGTCAATGTAGATTCGAAAAGTACATTAAATTTCCCATAAAATGACATGTTCCAAAATTTTTACAGTCGAGTAACGGAAAATGGGAGAATTTTTAAAACTTTTAGTGTTTTTTCGATGAAAATACGTTTTTCGAATTCTGAGTACGCCATCAAATCGGGCGTCTAATTTTACATAAAAGTCCCTTTGACACCAAATTTCTATCTCATCACCGTTTCAGGCTGCAAATTATTGAAAAACACCTCTTTTTCGCATGTTCAAAATGGAAGGGGTCGTACCGCCCTCCGTCACGAGATATCAAAAACGGACCTCGGATTCGTGATCAGGGACAAAAGTTACCCTTAGGACAAAGTTTCACGCAAATCGAAGAGGGTCGGGGTAACTGCTGTGTGAATTGGCGGAGAATTACCCACATATTTCATCCGCCCAAGCAGAATACCCGTTCAGGTTCCTTCAGGATTCTGATAGTGTTTTTTCAAGTTCATCTAAAACTGAAAAAACACAAAGTGCCTTATATACAAGAAATGCAGATCTTTGTAGATTCTGTGTGCTGAAATTTAGAAATAAAACAAAAATATGAAAAAACATAATTTTCAAAATAATTTTGTTCTCAATACATCTTACGTGCGTTGTTAGTTCACTGAGGTGAAATGATGAAAAAAAAATAAAGAAACAAAATAATATATTGATAAGCAAACTTGTTGCGAAGATTTTCCATTTCCTGCAAATAAAAATAATTCTTTAAATAATTCTTAAAAACTTAATTATTTAAAATGTTCATGTATTATTGGTATCCAAGTAACCATCCAGCACTAAATATAGTCACTGTACAGCACTAACAGCGCATTTCCAGCTGCGGGTAAAAGCTAAAGTGTTTTCACATCTGCATCAAAAGCGCTTTTACAGCGGATTTGCAGCTGGATTTGGACTTTATATTTCTGTTTTAGTGCAGGGCCCCTACTGTTAGTGTCCCACCCCTACAAAATGTCAAAAAGAGAAAGGCAAAAAAGTATCTCTCTCTCTCTTCCTTCCTTTCTCCTTCGTGTCATTCTATTTTCGGATTGTTTTCATTCTACGTTGCCGACACAGCTGATGGACTGTGATTTTTTTGTTCTGAGGAACATTGTTTGGGATATTGATCATGCAGTTTTCAGTAGATTTCGCTGGTTCCTGAGCCCGTGCCGTCTCGCCTGTTTGGGAAGTGCTTTACGTACGTGATTGCACAACAAGAGGTGATGTTTCACCCGATCACGAACACGCTCTAAATCCATGTTTCTTACATGTTGCTGAATATTGTTATGAAATTTTCCACCGTCAAAGAAAATACACTTTGTACAACTGGAAACAATTTATTATTTGATAATTAATGCACTTTATACATAACCTATTACGCCCAATACTTTTCCTGGACCTGCAACCTAGCGAACACTCCATTACTGCTGGTCTTGATGCCCAAAACTTTAAATCCTTCCATCCGTACACCGTCATTTTCGCCGCCAAAACATCGCCACTTCCCGTCAGCACATCCTCTGGGGGGCAGAAACACCAAGCCGGATGTTCCAGGATGATCAAGGAAAACTTCATTACACAAATTTTTGCCTCGGATTTGTCCTTTCCGCCTCGCCTCCGGAACGGTCTAGATAGGAGGAAATATGCCTTTTTGTAATCCTATAAATATAAACCATTAAGTTTCTTTTAATATTTATTTTATTATTTCTATTAATTAAACTTACCTATTTGGTAAAATAACAGTTGAAAAAATCCAAAAATGATTGTTTGTCAAGCACAACATAAATCCTCAAATTTTTGCCATTTTTCTCCGCTGGTTTGTTTATGTTGAATAGATGAGAGAGCAAGAATTATTTTTGGTTTTGTTTTATAGTGCTCTCTCTTTCGCTCTTACGCAACTCAATCTCGTGTTGCCAGTTTGTAGAAATAAAAAAATTAGCAGTGTTGCTAGTAGCAGCAATTAATCAGCACTATTTCAGCTACTTCCAGAGCACTTCTTTTAGAGCTGATTTGCTCTGAGTACAGCTATTTTATGACTGATGTGCTGTTGAATGCTGGTTACCAGCCAATTTATGATTTATTTTAATGCTGGACAGTTACTTGGGTACTTACATATAAACATGCAACGTATTGAATGTTAACAATTCATACTCTAATATAATCAAACACAAGCGCAGCTAATCCGAAGAAAGTATCCTAGTAGATTACACCCCATGTTCTTTCTTGTCATTCAATTTGATCATATATTGTATGGGGGAATGGTAGATATGAATATAAAAATAAATCTTACAGTGAAAAGATAAATACAAATAAGCAGTAATTTTAAAGATGATTCCGGGAAGCTGCAAAACAAACAACTATAATTAAAAAGCCAAATGCTCCAGATGGTTCCATTGCTGAAAGAAAAGGAATAGGATAAGGAAGGATATAAACATTTAAATAAATCATCTAGTGAATAGATAAATGTAGGCATTAAAATTGAAGAAGATTCCCGGAAGCTGGAAGAAAGATAAATATATTTTAAAGAAAAATTCTTCAGACGGTTCCATTGCTATTTCAGTAACTGTCGTTAGTTCATGAAATTTAATCATATATGGCATGGAGGAATGGTAGAAAAAGGACAAGGAATAGGAATGATATAAACATTAAAATAAATCAAATGAAGAATAGATAAATACATATAAGCAGTTCATTTATAAATGATCCAGGAAGCTGAAAAAATTAAACACAATTTTAAATGATATTGTTGCCGCTGAACTGATAATTGAAAATAATTGAAATTACTTCCTACCCACGTCCTGCATCATGCACACATAAAAAACGTCAAACAAAAGAAAGACAAAAATCGCTTCTGCACCACTAATTGCCTCCACTGCTGGCACTGAACCCGCAACCTTTGGAGTGTTAACATTCACACAAAAAAACATTAACATTAATTGAGTAAACATTGGCACAAAATCCGCTTTGTAAATGCCACCTCGATACTCTTCAAGAGGTTTCCTTGGGAAAGAAATACTTTTACCAAAATGTACACCAAATTTCCATACAAACATACAAAAAGAATAAATCAAATCATAACAACAATGAAACATATCAAATTCTAAGTATTCCAAATGATTGCACATCTGCCAACAATATTTATAAGGTGTCACATAAATTACACCAACAATAACGATTATTCTTGCAAAACAACCTTCAATCACTATTTCAAACGCACTTTCAACTGTTTGTTTACATAAGTTAACAATCTAAACAACACAACACTTCTCCCAACACAAACTTAACAACGAAAATCAGCAGCCGCCGATTAAATAACAACACCCACCGAAGCTCGTTGAAAACTGACTGAAATGTCAAATTTGAAATAAATTCCTTCAGATGCAAACCGCCACGGCAATCAGCCTTTGGCTCGCCGCGGCGATTGAGGGGCGAACGATATTGAAACATTTCAGCGATAAGTTTGAACCGCCCAGGCGATGCGCCCATGGCACACCAAGGCGGATGGAGGGCGGACGAAATTGAAAAATTTCAAATGTCAAATTTCAACCGCCCAGGCGGCCCGCCCTAGGTCCGCCAGGGCGGTTCTAGGGCGGACCACACGATCAGTAACGGCCGCCGATGCGTAACGTCCGCACTGAGTTAATGTGGGAACTTGCGATAACCGCGTTAACTTGCTTTTTCGTTTACCTTTTCTTGCGTTTTCGCATCACACTGCTCGATTTTTTTTGACAGCGAGAACTGTCAAGAGCAAATGACAGTTCTCGATGTCAAATCAGTCGAGCAGTTTGTTTTGCCATTTTTTTCTCCGTCACCGGACTCGATCGTCGATTTGAAATCAAAAACGGGGCACCCGGACAGGAGTAAGCAGGTTTCCCGCCGCGTTGTGCCGATCTAGAAGGACACTAGCGGCCCGGCTTTAGCAAGTTGGCAGCATCCGGGCAGAACGGCAGCAACTGCAACCTGAATGGTCGGCATTGTTTACCGTCCGTAGAAAAAAAAAAACAAATTCACGCGTTTTGTCTTCTGTTTTACATAAATCCGGTCGCTGGAGTACGTTGCGGAACCGAGAGAAGTGGAGTTCCGGTCCTGTCGTCGCTTTTCGGTGAAAACATCTCAAAGTTCATGTCGCAGAATGAGGTTACGATGAACGGATCCGACCGACGCTCGATCAATTCCAATAGTGGAATGAACGGCAAGTCGACGAACTCCGAGACGCCGAATTCCAGCGTCTCACAGAAGTTGCAGGAGATTTACGCGAAGCTGCGAAAGCTGGACGACCTGGAAAAGCTAAGCAAGGACCTCGTTGGGAAGCTGGTCGAAGTCGTCTCCGCTGAAAACCGACTGCTGAATGGGAAATCGAGGAACGGCAAGATCGGCTGCAGGAGGATGTCCTTATCAAGGGAATCAAGTTGTAACGTCCGAATCAACACCTGGAGGTGTTCCGTAGTGTCTGCGAGCGCGCTGGGTTCAACGCGCCGAACGACGTGGAGGAGGTGCGACTTCAAGAACAACAAACGTGCCGACGCCGTGCTGGTGAAGTTCTGGAGGGTCGAAGACAAAGGTCGGTTCATTCGGTGCACCCGGTTCCTTAAGAAACCGATTGCTCCAAGGGACGAAACAGACGGATTCGATTGGTAATAAACTTTTGTTGAATGAACTTCACCTGACCTCCACTATATTCCGGACGAGAGCGTTAGCGGAAACAACCTCGATGAAAGCGGAATTGAAGCCACCTCACTGGAACATCCTGAAGTTGCGAGGAAGCGTCTACAGCATGGTGCGAGAGTGTCGGTAGCGCTATGAGAGTTTTCCCAGCACGTGATTGGATTTCGTTTAAATCAAGTTCTATTTTTAAGCATATTTATAAGCAGCATTACAGTCTCTTTTACAGTTCATGTTGATAAAGTATTCTAACTATTATTAAAACTCATCTCACTAGTAGTTTTGTTCATCTTAAAAGAAACAATCATCTTTTCGTTAAATTTTTGCTCCAGCAGCATGATCCGGCTGTCCAGGATGTCAGGGTCCGGCCATCGCTGCAGCGTCCTTCGATGGGCATGTTGACTACACGTGCACCTGCAAAGAAAATAATCATAAACATAAAAATCCTGCAAAACCCCACCTCCAACATTCTTACTCTTTGTTTAGATAAGCGTTACAAACGGTACCCTTCGTTGTCGGCGATCGTCGTCGTCAGCTAGAACAGAGCGAGACCGAACGCTTCCATGGCCATCGATTCCTTACCGGACGTTTCCGCGGACACCACGCGAAGAGCGTCGTGCAGCGAACGATCCGCTTTGTCGATGATCAGCTGGGTTGCCCCACGGATTACGACGGTACAGCCTCTATGAGAGGGACTCCGCTGAAGCGCTGTAGCGTGTCCTCGCCGATCATGACCTGCTCGATCAGATCGCAACGACAGAGACGAAACTGGTCCGGGTTATCACCTTTTCCTTCATCTTCTCGTTCTCGGCGACCTCCTGCTCGGCAATCTTCGCCATCGAGTCCATCTTGATGCTCGATCCAAAAACCTTGATCTCAATTTCCCGGATCACTTCAACCGCATCACGGCATCGACGGCCAGCTTGGCAAAGTAGTTTTGCTGAGACAGAGTCTTCGACCTGAGCGTCATCCAGGCAATGTTCATTAAATCCTCTCGGAACTTTTCCACCTCCTTCGAATTGTCCTGAGCCGCGGTAATCAGCGTCGAACGTGTCGCCTTCGTGGCAGCTCTCCACCCGGCGATAATCATCTGCGGGTTCAACTTTTGCTCGATCAACTTTTCCGCCTCTCGCAGCAACTATAACGCCAGCACCGTCACGGAAGTCGTTCCAACGCCAACCTCGTCGACTTGTCCATTCCCTTCGGACCGAGTGTGCCCTTGACCAGATCGCGATGGCTCCCACAAACGAGGAAAGCCGGGCTAATTCGCCCTTCTCCTTCTCGGCAAACGTTTCGACGCTTCGATGGGGGAAGGTCACAATAAGGGCAAAAGCGATGTAGCGTGGTGGTGCGCCTTTCAGCGGTCAGCAGAGCTCCGGCACTGAATGGCCCCAGTCTAGGCTGATCTACATCCAAGCGCGTCGATTATCTGTCTATAAAAACAATACAAATCACAACTAAAATCTCTTAATCGCACTGCTAAACATACATTACCCAAAAACTTTGCTCCTACTTGAGTTTGCGCCAGGATTTTCCGCCAAAGTCCGTCTTAAGCACTTGATGTGAGGTTAACTATTCCGGTCGTCAAAACGTGCGCCGTGCTATGTGGACGGTGGAGCCGGCGATCACACCGGAGCAAACTTTTCCGGCCGTTGACGAAAAATCGCAATTTTTGCATTGTTTTTTTCTTTCTGTCAAAACTGCTTGAAAATAAACCAAAACAAATACCGAGTTGCCAAACATGACCAAAAACTGCTCGACGGCAGGGTTGCAAGATAGATTTCCTGGCTTAAAAGTCGAGCAGACGCTGGTCGCTTTAACTCGCTTTAACGCGCGTTAACTTGCGATAACTTGCCTTAAGGTGGCGTTATGTGAAAACTCGGCACTATGAGTAGCGTTTATGCTTTTCGAGCTCGTTTTTGTGCGTTTTAGTATGTTATCGCGGAGTGACGTCCCCCTCGAGGTAAATTTAAAGTGGGAGGATCAAGTGAAATATCTTGGACTTGCTTTTGACAAAACCTTACTTACAAGGATCACATTGAAAGTATCCAGGTTAAATGTAACAAATATATTAAATGTTTGTATCCACTCATAAACAGGAATTCTAGACTTTGTCTCAAGAATAAACTGTTAATTTATAAACAAATTTTCAGACCTGCCATGCTTTATGCTGTGCCGATCTGGACAAGCTGTTGCTTAACCAGGAAGAAAAAACTTCAGAGGATTCAGAACAAAATTCTGAAAATGATTCTGAAACTTCCTCCCTGGTTCAGCACCAGTGAACTTCATCAATTAGCCGAAGTTGACACTTTGGATGTTATGTCCAATAAGATAATTGATGCATTTCGACAAAAATCATTGCAGTCTTCAGCTGCATTGATCTGCTCTTTATATAGTTTATAAGTTAGTTTTAAGGTATCCTTTTCCTTTTGTACATGTAGGCCCTCCTACATTTGAAATCACTGAATAGCGAAAGCTACAATATTTCATGAATAAATGAAAGTTGCTAGTATTTAAAATTGAGGTGAAAAGTCATCGATTGTGATTGGACACTCAATATTATTTTAACTGAATGAATGTACATGGAAGAGAAAATCTGAATAAATATAAATTAAAAAAAAATACCTCAAAATAAAATCATTTCAATACCAAGTTGAGGTCTTCTGGATTTTTGAACATTGCTTGAATACCAAAACTTGGTATTGCCATGGTTTAATTTTTAGGTATTCGCGCGCCCTTGGAAAATCAGATTTTGGTATTCCTGTCTTCCACATTTAAGTTTTTGGTATGATTTCATGGTATTTTACCATCTGTTACTGGACAACCAAGGGCACATTTCGGTCACTGGTATTTGCACAAGTAATACCAAAATTTGGTATTTTCATACCATTTTAGTGCAGCAGTTGCAGTTAGTGAAAAACGGAAATGATCCATATGCAACAGCCAAATCTATTTACCTGATGATTCCATGTTGTTCTTAGTGATATTCTTCACCACGCCGAATGCATTTGTCATTGATGAACGGCCTGGATTGAAAAATAAGTGTTATTAAAATGAAACTGTTTTTTTTTTTTTTGGTTTTATTATAGAGACTTTACACCATGAATGCACATTCATCTCCTCAAGGTGGATAGTGAAAGAGGAAAGATTACATAGCTTAAAATAAAAAAATCAGACCATCCACATTAACGACACCCGGTCTTTTGTGGTCTCTATTGCAAGTTTCTGCTCGAACCTAGGAGTCCGAAGGTTTGAATGGGGAGAGCACCCAAACCTCTTTCTACTCCAAGGAACCTTCCACCTCAGTTTTTGGACTGACGACCTTCGGATTGCGAGTCCAACCGCCGCCAGCGATTCCACCGGAGTAGGCTTGGTTTGGTGTGTTGTTTGTACTTATGGCATGGAGACGACTCCTACACCTGGAATGACTTAACGGCCTAACAACCAAGGCCGGGACCGACATTTTACTTCCTCATCCGATGGAAGGTTGAAGCAGATGGGAATCGAACCCAAAATAATCCGCTTACAAAGCGGACAGCGTAACCATTCGGCCACACGCTGCTTCAACTTTAAAATCACTTGTCTGGCAATATTTCAATGATTGTTACCATTCCTTTTTTCTAACGATTTCTGTCTATGTTTCAAATATCTTCGTCCCCTTCTTCCAGGGATTTAGAAGTTATCTCACAACACTTTTTCTTATAATATTTAGATTTTATGACACCTTCACCTTCTTCATCAGTTTCTTCTGCAGCCATCTCTCTTCGTTTTTTTGTTAATTCGTCATCCGCGTAGAGGGTGACGATTCTCGAGATTTTCAATTTCCCGGGAATCGAGAGTTGAATTTGGCTATTTCCCGGGAATTCCCGGGACCCGGGAGATTTTTTTTTACTACGCCAACAGTGTCAAAAATTTAAAATGAAAAGTAATAAATTTGTTTCTTTTAAATGAATTCAGTTACACTAAATCCCCTAAATACGCTCCCCCCGATTGCGCCTCCCCCGTTTTGCGCCCCCCGAATTGCGCTCAAACCCCGAAATAACGCTCCCCCTAAATAACGCTCTAAGTGGCGCAAATCGGGGGAGCGTTATTGCGGGGTTTGGCGTAAAATGGGGTTTTCTTTTTAAATGTACTTTATTTACATATAAATGAAATATGTGTATAAGGGGTCATCCACAAAACACGGATAAGAGGCCATCCACAAATCTGGGTGTCCAAGAACTCCCGGAAGTCATGCTCTAGATATCTACTTGATCAACGGGGGTCTATATGGGTGTATTAACCATCGGTATAGCTTCCGGTAACTTCAGTGAACCACGATGGATACTCTGGGTTACGTTGGATTGTTGTGGGCCCTCCAGGAACTCCCGGGAGTTATGACCTGATGATCTACCTGATCAACGCGGGTCTATATGGGTGTATTAATCATCGGTATACCTTCAGGTAGCTTCACTGTACCACGATGGGTGCTCTGGAGTTCGTTGGATTGTTATAAGTCCTCCAGGAACTCCAGGAGTTATGACCTAATGATCTACCTAATCAACGGGGGTCTATATGGGTATATTAATCATCGGTATAGCTTCAGGTAGCTTCAGTGAACCACGATGGATCTCCTGGGTTACGTTGGATTGTTATGGGCCCTCCTGGAACTCCCGGAAGTAATGACCTGATGATCACCTGATCAACGCGGGTCTATATGGGTATATTAACCATCGGTATAGCTTCCAGTAACTTCAGTGAACCACGATGGATATTCTGGGGTACGTTGGATTGTTATGGGTCCTCCAGGAACTTCCGGAAGTTATGACCTGATCAACGGGGTATATATGGGTGTATTATTCATCGGTATTGCTTCAGGTAGCTTCACTGAACCACGATGGATGCTTTGGAGTTCATTGGATTGTTATAGGTCATCCAGGAACTCTTGGAAGTGATGGCCAGATGATCTACCTGATCGATGGGGGTCTACATGGGTGTATTATCATCGGTATAGCTTAAGGTAACTTTAGTGGACAGCGATGTTTACTCAGCAGCTTGTTGGAATGTTTAGGGTTTTCCAGAAATTCAGGAAGTCATGGCCTGGGTGTCTACTTAAACCAGGCCATGACTTAAGAGAGTTTCTGGATGACCTAGAACAATTCAACATGGCGCAGGGTATCCTTCGTGGTTCACTGAAGTTACCTGAAGCTATACCGATGATTAATTTATCCAAATGAACCTCCGTTGATCTGGTAGATATCCAGGTCATGACTTCCAGGAGTTCCTGGACGACCCATAACAATCCAACGTACCTCAGAGTATCCTTCGTGGTTCAGTGAAGCTACCTGAAGCTATACCGATGATTAATGTATTCATATAGGCCCCGTTGATCAGGTAGATCATCAGGTCATAACTTCCGGGAGTTCCTGGAGGGGCCCATAACAATCCAACGTAACCCAGAAGATCCATCGTGGTTCACTGAAGCTACCTGAAGCTATACCGATGATTAATACACTCATATAGACCACCGTTGATCAGGTAGATCATCAGGTCATAACTCCCGGGAGTTCCTGGAGGACCCATCACAATTTAACGTAACCCAGAATTTCCATTGTGGTTCACTGAAGCTACCGGAAGCTATACCGATGGTTAATTCACCCATATAGACCCCCGTTGATCAGGTAGATCATTAGGCCATAACTCCCGAGAGTTCCTGGAGGACTTATAACAATCGAACGAACTCCAGAGTATCCATCGTGGTTCAGTGAAGCTATACCGATGATTAATGCACCCATATAGACCCGCGTTGATCAGGTAGATCATCAGGTCATAACTCCCGGGAGTTCCTGGAGGGCCCATAACAATCCAACGTAACCCAGAAGATCCATCGTGGTTCACTGAAGCTACCTGAAGCTATACCGATGGTTAATACACTCATATAGACCCCCGTTGATCAGCTAGATCATCAGGTCATAACTCCCGGGAGTTCCTGGAGGACCCATCACAATTTAACGTAACCCAGAATTTCCATTGTGGTTCACTGAAGCTACCGGAAGCTTTACCGATGGTTAATTCACCCATATAGACCCCCGTTGATCAGGTAGATCATTAGGCCATAACTCCCGAGAGTTCCTGGAGGACTTATAACAATCCAACGAACTCCAGAGTATCCATCGTGGTTCAGTGAAGCTATACCGATGATTAATGCACCCATATAGACCCGCGTTGATCAGGTAGATCATCAGGTCATAACTCCCGGGAGTTCCTGGAGGGCCCATAACAATCCAACGTAACCCAGAAGATCCATCGTGGTTCACTGAAGCTACCTGAAGCTATACCGATGGTTAATACACTCATATAGACCCCCGTTGATCAGGTAGATCATCAGGTCATAACTCCCGGGAGTTCCTGGAGGACCCATCACAATTTAACGTAACCCAGAATTTCCATTGTGGTTCACTGAAGCTACCGAAAGCTATACCGATGGTTAATTCACCCATATAGACCCCCGTTGATCAAGTAGATATCTAGAGCATGACTTCCGGGAGTTCTGGAAACCCAGATTTGTAGATGGCCCCTTATCCGTGTTTTGTGGATGACCCTTATACAAATATTTCATTTATATGTAAATAAAGTACATTTAAAAAGAAAACCCCATTTTACGCCAAAACCCCGCAATAACGCTCCCCCGATTTGCGCTCAAACCCCGAAATAACGCTCCCCCCGTTTGCGCTCAAACCCCGAAATAACGCTCCCCCGAATTGCGCTCTCCCCCGGTGTGCGCCCCCCCCCCCAAAAGAGCGCACATGGGGGATTTAGTGTACTGTTAATTCATACTAATTCTATGAAACGTTAATTTGAGCAGCCTCATTGTTTTGAGGAACTATATAAAACTTTTGATTTTTTTTCTGAATCTGCAAAAACTAAATCGTTTCTTGAGTTTTTTTTAGACTCAAAATTGTAGTTTAAAATATTTACGAATCTTAATTCGCACTGAGTGATTTTTCAAAAGGTTCACAAACTTATTATTAGATTTTTGTTAAAAAAAAAACTGATGTAGCTTATATATAATTTCCCATTTTATCGGGAATTTTGCAATATGATAAACAACGACTCAAGACAACAAATTAAATTGTTTTTTGTAATTTTTAAGTTCAACATTGAATATTCATTGCAAAAATATTTACAGTTATCAGGAAAACCCAAATGTTCACAAGAAACTAAATTGGATTGCTATGTTCAAGAGAATATGGAAATTGAACTTAACTTGAAAAGCTTTTCCTTTTACAAATAATTAGAAAACATAATATTTGAAAATAAAACATTTGATTTCATATCTAGGGTGTAACTGCTAAATAATTTTTAAGGTTAATTTTGGGGTCCACCCGTGGGTCCACCTTTTTTGGCTTCTCTAAATTATAGTTACACTAAATCCCTAAATACGCTCCCCCCGATTGCGCCTCCCCCGTTTTGCGCCCCCCGAATTGCGCTCAAACCCCGAAATAACGCTCCCCCTAAATAACGCTCTAAGTGGCGCAAATCAGGGAGCGTTATTGGGGTTTGGCGTAAAATGGGGTTTTCTTTTTAAATGTACTTTATTTACATATAAATGAAATATATGTATAAGGGGTCATCCACAAAACACGGATAAGAGGCCATCCACAAATCTGGGTGTCCAAGAACTCCCGGAAGTCATGCTCTAGATATCTACTTGATCAACGGGGTCTATATGGGTGTATTAACCATCGGTATAGCTTCCGGTAACTTCAGTGAACCACGATGGATACTCTGGGTTACGTTGGATTGTTGTGGGCCCTCCAGGAACTCCCGGGAGTTATGACCTGATGATCTACCTGATCAACGCGGGTCTATATGGGTGTATTAATCATCGGTATACCTTCAGGTAGCTTCACTGTACCACGATGGGTGCTCTGGAGTTCGTTGGATTGTTATAAGTCCTCCAGGAACTCCAGGAGTTATGACCTAATGATCTACCTAATCAACGGGGTCTATATGGGTATATTAATCATCGGTATAGCTTCAGGTAGCTTCAGTGAACCACGATGGATCTCCTGGGTTACGTTGGATTGTTATGGGCCCTCCTGGAACTCCCGGAAGTAATGACCTGATGATCACCTGATCAACGCGGGTCTATATGGGTATATTAACCATCGGTATAGCTTCCAGTAACTTCAGTGAACCACGATGGATATTCTGGGGTACGTTGGATTGTTATGGGTCCTCCAGGAACTTCCGGAAGTTATGACCTGATCAACGGGGGTATATATGGGTGTATTATTCATCGGTATTGCTTCAGGTAGCTTCACTGAACCACGATGGATGCTTTGGAGTTCATTGGATTGTTATAGGTCATCCAGGAACTCTTGGAAGTGATGGCCAGATGATCTACCTGATCGATGGGGGTCTACATGGGTGTATTATCATCGGTATAGCTTAAGGTAACTTTAGTGGACAGCGATGTTTACTCAGCAGCTTGTTGGAATGTTTAGGTTTTCCAGAAATTCAGGAAGTCATGGCCTGGGTGTCTACTTAAACCAGGCCATGACTTAAGAGAGTTTCTGGATGACCTAGAACAATTCAACATGGCGCAGGGTATCCTTCGTGGTTCACTGAAGTTACCTGAAGCTATACCGATGATTAATTTATCCAAATGAACCTCCGTTGATCTGGTAGATATCCAGGTCATGACTTCCAGGAGTTCCTGGACGACCCATAACAATCCAACGTACCTCAGAGTATCCTTCGTGGTTCAGTGAAGCTACCTGAAGCTATACCGATGATTAATGTATTCATATAGGCCCCCGTTGATCAGGTAGATCATCAGGTCATAACTTCCGGGAGTTCCTGGAGGGGCCCATAACAATCCAACGTAACCCAGAAGATCCATCGTGGTTCACTGAAGCTACCTGAAGCTATACCGATGATTAATACACTCATATAGACCACCGTTGATCAGGTAGATCATCAGGTCATAACTCCCGGGAGTTCCTGGAGGACCCATCACAATTTAACGTAACCCAGAATTTCTATTGTGGTTCACTGAAGCTACCGGAAGCTATACCGATGGTTAATTCACCCATATAGACCCCGTTGATCAGGTAGATCATTAGGCCATAACTCCCGAGAGTTCCTGGAGGACTTATAACAATCCAACGAACTCCAGAGTATCCATCGTGGTTCAGTGAAGCTATAACGATGATTAATGCACCCATATAGACCCGCGTTGATCAGGTAGATCATCAGGTCATAACTCCCGGGAGTTCCTGGAGGGCCCATAATAATCCAACGTAACCCAGAAGATCCATCGTGGTTCACTGAAGCTACCTGAAGCTATACCGATGGTTAATACACTCATATAGACCCCCGTTGATCAGCTAGATCATCAGGTCATAACTCCCGGGAGTTCCTGGAGGACCCATCACAATTTAACGTAACCCAGAATTTCCATTGTGGTTCACTGAAGCTACCGGAAGCTTTACCGATGGTTAATTCACCCATATAGACCCCCGTTGATCAGGTAGATCATTAGGCCATAACTCCCGAGAGTTCCTGGAGGACTTATAACAATCCAACGAACTCCAGAGTATCCATCGTGGTTCAGTGAAGCTATACCGATGATTAATGCACCCATATAGACCCGCGTTGATCAGGTAGATCATCAGGTCATAACTCCCGGGAGTTCCTGGAGGGCCCATAACAATCCAACGTAACCCAGAAGATCCATCGTGGTTCACTGAAGCTACCTGAAGCTATACCGATGGTTAATACACTCATATAGACCCCGTTGATCAGGTAGATCATCAGGTCATAACTCCCGGGAGTTCCTGGAGGACCCATCACAATTTAACGTAACCCAGAATTTCCATTGTGGTTCACTGAAGCTACCGAAAGCTATACCGATGGTTAATTCACCCATATAGACCCCCGTTGATCAAGTAGATATCTAGAGCATGACTTCCGGGAGTTCTTGGAAACCCAGATTTGTAGATGGCCCCTTATCCGTGTTTTGTGGATGACCCCTTATACAAATATTTCATTTATATGTAAATAAAGTACATTTAAAAAGAAAACCCCATTTTACGCCAAAACCCCGCAATAACGCTCCCCCGATTTGCGCTCAAACCCCGAAATAACGCTCCCCCCGTTTGCGCTCAAACCCCGAAATAACGCTCCCCCGAATTGCGCTCTCCCCCGGTGTGCGCCCCCCCCAAAAGAGCGCACATGGGGGATTTAGTGTATTGGAATTTTTGACAAGTTAAAATATACACTTTCTGAATAAGAAGATTAGAGAAACATTGGTTTATTCGAACTTGAACATCGAACAATGGACATTCAATGTTCTAAACAATTTAGAATTTTTCAAATGTTATTCTGATTAGTTTATATAATTTTGCGTCGATATTTATAAGTTTAAATTTCCCGGGAGTCTCGACCGAATTTCCCGGGAATCGAGAGGTCCAAAAATGGTCAATTTCCCGGGAAATTTTTCCGGGAATTCCGCTCGTCACCCTCAATCCGCGTCCAAATATGCCTGTAAGCGCTTCCGGGTTTTGCGAGTGTACTTAGAAAGCACGGTCTCGAATCCATCGTTGTCTTCTTCATCAATTTCACTTGTTTGCATTGCATATAGGTCAGGTTCACTGTTGTTACTTTTGCTGCTGCTGCTGCTTTGCTCAGGTTCAATCGGTGGTGTACTGCTTTTTTGGTTCACCTTTTTACTCGAATCCGCAAATTTTTTGTTCTTTGCTTTGAGTTTGCAAAGCGATTTTTTTGCCTATAATCGTAACTGCTGCAGCAGCATTGTTTACAGTGATTGATTTCGGCGTTGGCTGTTTCAACAACATCCGCAGGGTCCGAACTCCATTTGAGATCCCTGGGAAGAAGTTAATCCAGCGGTCGTTGATGATGGTCAAAATTTCGCCGTATTTACTCATCACTTTGACTACGTCATCATTGCTTATGCCTAGAGGTAGGTCAAGCACATGAACTTCCGTAGCGTTGTTTTCCAGGTAAATCGGGATTTTGCAACCCTGATATACCAGAGGTTTGTCGATGATGGACGAAGCCATTGCTGAGTCGGCGAACTGCAGCACGGCTATTCTTCTTCTATTGCATAATTGCAATGCTCGCAAGTTTTCTTGGTTTACTTGAAGGTCTGCGAGAAATTTTTTTACAAGCTTTGGGCTTGGTTGGTTTTGGAGTTGACAAAATCCAGAACCACACTGTTTTGTCTACGGTGCACATTAGGGTGGTCCAAATCTGGACTTTTTTGGGGCTACCCCCTGAAATCAAAGATTGACCCATCACTAGGCTAAATTCCAAATTTGAGCTCATTCTGACCACGGGAACCCCTCCCTCCAATCGCTTAAAGTTTGTATGGGAAAAATCGTCAAAATGTATGGAGAAAAGCAACTATTTTACTTTTTTTACCTATGGAAGGCGCCATAGTTATCCGGTGCTTACCATTTCTCAAATGTAGAACCTTCATTATATTTAGAACAACTTTCCCGAAGACACCATATTTTTAGGATTTTTTCCCGCGAAGTTATTAGCGCCCAAAACTGACCATTTTTTGCGCGGCCAGCTGTAAGGGGCTACCTAACAACGATGTTTATTTCCAATTCGTACACGCACGTGCTCTCTCTCAGGTTCAAACTCTCTCACGAGCTTGCTTGCCTGCCTGCCTGCCTGCCTGCTTACCAACAAGCGCGCGCTGTTTCTCTGCTTGGGCTTTTGTCGTCGTCGTCGTTTTCGTTTACTATCCGCTGCGCTGCGTTCTTGGCATGTTTATTATAATTTTCAACTAAAATAGCAGGTTTGTTTTGAGATATATTTAGCTTATAAATTCTTAGATTATGTCAAAATTGAAAAAGTGCACTAAAAAATTTTTTTCTGTTTTGGAGGCTTTTCTTTTAGACATCGTTGCACTTTTTGGATGTTTCGGAATCGTAAACTTCTAATAATCGTCAAAGGCAAAATATTCCGTAATTTGTTGTAAGGAAGTTTTAATATTTTCGGCAGATTAAAATATTTTGTATGGAATGAAAAATAATCGTGATCATAGGGCTACGAAAAAACTTCAAATGTTTTCTTTTAAGCTTGTTTGATAGTATACAAAAGTGGAAAAAACAGTTCTCAAAATCGATGAATTGTATAAGTGTATTGTTCTTCCTGAAATCTATACTTGACTAAGTTAAAAAAAATGTCTTATATTTTTTCTAGAAGAGTTAAAATCCCAGTCTTGAGTTTGGTATGATACCAAAACTAGAAATAAATTTCAATTACATAACATAACAGATGACAATTCATGGAGGAACAAATTTATCGAAATTTGTATTCTCTCACACACGCTCTGATAATATGATATCTATTGTTAATCACATATTACATTTAATTTTATAACTCGAAATAAATATCGAAATATATCTTGAAAATTATAATAAACATGCCAAGAACGCAGCGCAGCGGATAGTAAACGAAAACGACGACGGCGACAAAAGCCCAAGCAGAGAAACAGCGCGCGCTTGTTGGTAAGCAGGCAGGCAGGCAGGCAGGCAAGCAAGCTCGTGAGAGAGTTTGAACCTGAGAGAGCACGTGCGTGTACGAATTGGAAATAAACATCGTTGTTAGGTAGCCCCTTACAGCTGGCCGCGCAAAATGGTCAGTTTTGGGCGCTAATAACTTCGCGGGAAAAAATCCTAAAAATATGGTGTCTTCGGGAAAGTTGTTCTAAATATAATGAAGATTCTACATTTGAGAAATGGTAAGCATCGGATAACTATGGCGCCTTCCACAGGTAAAAAGTAAAACAGTTGCTTTTCTCCATACATTTTGACGATTTTTCCCATACAAACTTTAAGCGATTGGAGGGAGGGGTTCCCGTGGTCAGAATGAGCTCAAATTTGGAATTTAGCCTAGTGATGGGTCAATCTTTGATTTCAGGGGGTAGCCCCAAAAAAGTCCAGATTTGGACCACCCTAGTGCACATTTTAATAAGAGCGGTGACGCGCACACAAACTGCGGACTGGCGATGAGAATGCGACTTGTAAGGTCGGCGGTTCTTTGCAACTGTGAAACTGGATTGAAATTCACCAAAATTCAATAATCTGTCGATTGACTCGTATTTCAATATATTTGGTTTGTAACAGTTGGCCTGTTTGGCAAAATTATTTATTTATTTGTTTCAATGTTTAATGTTATTTATTTACATTTTGCAATAAAATCCGTTTAGTCAAACTCCGCTTGCACTTTTCTGTAAAACTTCTGTTGTATTCACCACGGTAACTCAACCTGTTTTGGACCGATTGCGTTAAGACCCGGAAAAAGACTCTTGAGAGAGATGAGCCGATCTTGAACTACCTCAGTGAGAGAACACCTCAGCTAGACCCGAGAACACAGTTGCTAAAAAGGGATGGGGAGTTCGCTACTTCTGTCGCACGCAGTTACCCAGAGATCATCTCAAGGAATGACGTAATTCCGGTCATACCGCTTGAGCGTCCGTTGCGACCTTCCCTATTCTGAGGACTCCAGAGCTCGTTCACTTTGTCCCCAACTATCAACGAGAGTGGAAGTGCGCATTTTGTACCGCGAGTTTTTGGCTTTTTGTACAAAATGTAATGTAGTATGGTGACGTGTTCCTTATTTGGTCTTCTAATTAAATTTCCGTTTTTCGTAGTTTCCCGTTTTTTTTAATTTATATTTATTCAGTTTTTCTTTTCCATGTACATTCATTCAGTTAAAATATTATTGAGTGTCCAATCACAATCGATGACTTTTCACCTCAATTTTAAATACTAGCAACTTTCATTTATTCATGAAATATTGTAGCTTTCGCTATTCAGTGATTTCAAATGTAGTAGGTCCTACATGTACAAAAGGGAAAAGGGATACCTTAAAACTAACTTATAAACTATATAAAGAGCGGATCAATGCAGCTGAAGACTGCAATGATTTTTGTCGAAATGCATCAATTATCTTATTGGACATAACATCCAAAGTGTCAACTTCGGCTAATTGATGAAGTTCACTGGTGCTGAACCAGGGAGGAAGTTTCAGAATCATTTTCAGAATTTTGTTCTGAATTCTCTGAAGTTTTTTCTTCCTGGTTAAACAACAGCTTGTCCAGATCGGCACAGCATAAAGCATGGCAGTTTATAAGTTCGCTTCGCTTCGCTAGGAGACGGTAATTTTAGCGGATTGCAGACTGGATTTTCGCCATGTGATGTGATGATTGTCTAAGCCCAAGTTGCCTAGGAATCGATAATTGGGAATAGAACCAATTCCACCTGAACCAGATTCTCACCACCATGGCAGCCGTCCATTGCCGGCCGCTCCCATCTCCACCGCGCACCAGGGACAAAGAAAGGGAATTGGAAGACGGGAAGTGTTGATGCTCCACTTTTTTAAGAGTATTAAGGGAAAATCTCCACGGTATCCTCAAGTAAGTTTCGCTTGAAGTTGGACGGTTTTTGGGAATGTGAATGGTCTGAGGAGCCACCCTAGGCGAGTGGTAACGACCGTTGGCATTGTTGTTCGAATTCTTCGTGTTGTCTCATTTCTAATGGGAATGCTTTCAATTCTTCTCATCTCTTATTGGATGAATTCTAGCAGTCGCCCAGGCTATTTATAGCGAGGTAATAGAGCTTCATTATATCGGTCGACGGCAGCTGTAGCACCGAGTACCGAGAAGAGATCGCCCTGGTCCGATACAACTTTCGGCGCGCCGACTTCGAGAGTTTGTCCCGCGCCCTACGTGGTATCGAGTGGAGCAGCGTTCTGGACCCTGTAGACATCGATTTAGCAGTCGATACGTACACATCTATTCTGGGCAGACTGATTGAACAGTTTGTGCCGAAGATTCGGAAGGTGGTCTCCCATCACCTTCCCTGGCAAACCCAAGAACTTCGCCTCCTCAAGACCCAGAAAAGAGCTGCCTTTAAGGTTTCCAACGGATCTGCACACTTACGCGACTACTATCTTCGGATTAATCACAGCTATCAACGATTGAGTCGCAGATGCTTTGCAAACTACCAGCGCAAAATGCAGAAGAAATTGAAAACCGACCCGAAGAAATTCTGGAAATTCGTCAACGAGAGCCGTAGAGAATCTGGATTGCCGACTTCAATGCGGTTGGCTGACGAAGAAGGAGATGATGCAGACCAAATTTGCCAGCTTTTCGCGAAGAAGTTTGCCGGTGTATTCTGTGCGGAGCCTATTACTGATGAGGAAGTTCGAGCCGCCGCAGAAAACGTTCCACGTCGGGATGAACTACTGACTTCGATCGAGATTGATGAAGGTACCATCCAAGCCGCTGCAGCCAAACTAAAACACTCTTGCTCACCAGGACCGGACGGGATACCGTCTACCCTGCTGAAACGTTGTTCCTCCAGCCTATCGGCACCACTTTTACACCTGTTTCGTCTTTCGTTGAGCTCTGGAAAGTTCCCTTTTGCCTGGAAGCAAGCTTACATGTTTCCAGTGCACAAAAAAGGCGATCGAACTAACGTGGAGAACTACCGTGGGATTTCCGCCTTGTGTGCCACCTCAAAGTTGCTGGAATTGGTTGTGATTGATCCGGTTTTCTCGCATTGCCGCCAAGACCTTGCTGATGAACAACACGGGTTCTTTCCTAAGCGATCAACAGCAAACAATCTCCTCTGCTTCACCGAATCGATCATCAACAGCTTCGACGCCCACTCTCAAACCGATGCCATCTACACAGATCTGTCAGCCGCCTTCGCCAAATTAACCATCGCATCGCTGTTGCTAAGCTTGAGAGATTGGGTTTCCGAGGAAGCCTATTGGCCTGGTTCAAGTCTTATCTAACGGGACGTTCGCTGAGGGTGAGAATCGGAGACGCACTTTCCGATATCATCGACGCCACATTGGGCATCGCGCAAGGAAGCCACCTCGGTCCGGTGGTATTCCTGTTTTACTTTAACGACGTTAATTACACCGTCACTGGACCTCGCCTCGTTTACGCGGATGACCTCAAGCTTTTTGCTCGAATTGACAACTCGAACGACGCCGAAGCATTGCAGCGCGATCTTGACAGGTTTGCTGGTTGGTGCGATGTGAACCGCATGATCCTCAACCCTGGAAAATGCCAATCGATCACGTTCAGTCGGAGACACTTCCCAGTAACCTTCGACTACCGTATTAATGATACCTCTGTCGAACGGGTCACTCACGTGAAGGATTTGGGAGTCATCTTGGACACGCAACTCACTTTCAAGCAGCATCTGTCATACATAATCGCCAAAGCCTCCCGACAACTAGGATTGGTAATCCGCATGACGCGCAAGTTCACTGACATTTATTGTCTAAAGACCCTGTACTGCTCGCTGGTCCGCTCCACTCTAGAGTACTGTTCGACAGTGTGGTCCCCGCACTACAACAACGCTGTTTGCCGCCTCGAAAGCATCCAACGAAGGTTTGTGCGATATGCCCTGAGGCAGCTGCCGTGGACAAATCCCTTGCAACTTCCGCCGTACGAACAACGCTGCCGTTTGATCGACCTCGATACACTCTCCAGCTACGACGAGACCTAGCCCGTGCAATGACTTCTGCTGATGTCCTACTCGGCCGGATTGATTGCCCTGACCTGCGTAACCAGATTCAGCTCCGAGTGCCTACCCGTCAACTACGCCACACGCCAGCTCTCGCAGTTCCGTTTCGTCGCACCAACTACAGCGCGAATGGTGCCATCAACGGACTTAAAAGAGCGTTTAACAAAGTGTCCAGTGTGTTTAGCTTAGATGTGTCTCGTACTACGTTGCGTTTTAAGTTTGTGTCCTTGTTAAGATCTTTGTTACGCATGTAAATTTAGTTTTAAGTTCATCATTGGGGCAAAATAAGTGCCTGTTGAGAAGAAATAAACAACAAACAATTTCAAATGCGCCTGCATGCATGCAATGCAATGCATTCTTGTATGTTCTGATATTCAACTTGCATTCAACTTTATTCTCGTCCGTTTCTTGGATTCAACTATATCAGTCTAAGTCCTACCAAAGCTACTAATGCTCCACGGTAAAGTGGAAAGCATTTTGCTTGCCAATCCTAAGGACAGGGGATCGAACCCCGCCGTGAGCTGAAGTTTTTTTTTTTTCATTAATTCCAAATTCAATGAGTCCAGAACTTTCTCGTTGGGAGCAGATGGGTATCGAACCCAGAACCATTCGCTTATAAAGCGAACATCGTAACCATTCAGCCACGACCGCTCCTTTCTAGAATTCCTGTTTATAAGTGGATACAAACATTTAATATATTTGTTACATTTAACCTGGATACTTTCAATGTGATCCTTGTAAGTAAGGTTTTTGTCAAAAGCAAGTCCAAGATATTTCACTTGATCCTCCCACTTTAAATTTACCTCATTCATCTTTATAATGTGATGACTTTTTGGTTTAAGAAAATCAGCCCCTTGGTTTGTGAGGGAAAATAATAAGTTGAGTTTTTGCAGCATTTGGAGTAATTTTCCATTCTTTCAAATAAGAATTGAAAATATCCAAGCTTTTTTGTAATCTTCTTGTGATGACACGAAGGCTTCTACCTTTGGCGGAGATGCTTGTATCATCAGCAAAAAGTGATTTCTGACATCCTGGGGGCAAGTCAGAAGTAAAAATATTGTATAAAATTGGACTCAAAATGCTTCCTTGAGGGACGCCGGCACGTACAGGTAGTTGATCAGATTTGCTGTTCTGATAACATACCTGCAGAGTACGATCCGTCAAATAATTTTGAATAATTTTCACGATATAAATCGGAAAATTAAACCTTTTTAATTTCGCAATCAAACCTTTATGCCAAACACTGTCAAATGCTTTTTCTATGTCTAGAAGAGCAGCGCCAGTAGAATAGCCCTCAGATTTGTTGCTTCGAATTAAATTTGAAACTCTCAACAACTGATGAGTAGTTGAATGCCCAAGGCGAAATCCAAACTGCTCATCAGCGAAAATTGAATTTTCATTAATGTGCGTCATCATTCTATTAAGAATTATTCTTTCGAATAATTTACTAATAGATGAAAGCAAACTAATGGGCCGATAGCTTGAGGCTTCAGCAGGATTTTTATCCGGTTTCAAAATCGGAACTACTTTGGCATTTTTCCAACTACTGGGAAAATATGCCAAATCAAAACATTTGTTGCAAATTTTGACCACGCTACTTAAAGTTGTTTCAGGTAATTTTTTAATTAAAATGTAAAAAATGCCATCCTCACCAGGGGCTTTCATATTTTTAATTTTTTTGATAATAGATTTTATTTCATTCAGATCCGTATTAAAAACATCATCTGATGAAAACTCTTGTTCAACAATATTCTGAAATTCTATTGAAATTTGATCTTGAATAGGAATCAAAACATTTAAGTTGAAATTATGAGCACTCTCAAACTGCTGAGCAAGTTTTTGAGCTTTTTCCCCATTAGTTAATAGAATATTATCACCATCTTTTAAAGAAGGGATTGGTTTTTGAGGTTTCTTTAGAACCTTTGAAAGTTTCCAAAAAGGTTTGGAATAAGGTTTAATTTGTTCGACATCTCTTGCGAACTTTTCATTTCGCAATTTTCCCAAAAGAAGTTTCAAGTTCAATGCCCAAACTTTCAATAACTTTTAACTTAAAGTCACGTAACGTGCTATAAGTCATACTACGGTGGATAATTATTGCAACTCCACCGCCATTTCGATCCATTCGGTTATTAGTTATAACTTTATAATCTGGATCACTTTTCAAATAAGTGCCAGTTTTTAAAAATGTTTCGGTTATAACAGCAACATGCACGTTATGAACTCGTAAAAAGTTGAAAAATTCATTTTCTTTCGCTTTTAAAGAGCGAGCATTAAAATTCATAATATTGATGGAATTACTTAGATCCATGATTAAACTTCAGGGTAAGAACAACATCATTCGCAAATTTTAATCCAATCTGGATAGCTTCCATCATGGATGTAGCATTACTCATTGTTTGAATCAAACCAAACAGTGAGTTTTGCAAAAAAGTCATTTTTTCAAACGTAACATCGCTGAGATCAGAAGATCCCAAAGCGTTGCCAGCAGAAACATTTTCAAATGAAATTTGAGGTACCTGCCCAATTTGAAGATTGGTAGAGGATTTAAAATTCGTGGATGAACCCGAACCCGAAACGACGTTGGCATAAGAAATACCATTAGTGTTACCTAACTTTTCCACGGTAGGGGTATTTCTAGCATTGTTCGAGTGAGACAGCACTAACGTTTGATTTAAAGATGCAGGTACAACCTGACTTTGAGAAAATTTCGGTTTGGATTTCGGCTGATGCTTAGCACGAGAATCCAAAACCTTTTTTCTGATGGGGCAATCCCAGAAATTTGATTTGTGATTTCCACCACAATTTGCACATTAAAATTGGGTGACTTCTTTCACGGGACAATTGTCCTTGTCGTGAGAAGAATCCCCGCAAACCATGCATTTTGGAACCATGGCGCAATGATCAGTACCGTGACCGAATGCCTGGCAACGCCGGCACTGGGTCAGATTCTGGCCATTACCGCCATGTTTCTTAAAATGCTCCCACTTTACCCGTACATGGAATAAAAACTGAACTTTGTCCAAAAGTTTCAAATTGTTGATTTCATTTCTGTTGAAATGAATGGGACAAAGCCAAGCAACACCTTAAGTTCGTTTTTGATCTCATCCACCGACAAGTCGTTGGAGAGACCTTTCAGGACCGCCTTGAATGGACGAGCATTATTGGTCTCATACGTGTAGAAATTGTGTTTGTGGTTTTTCAAATAACCAACAAAAGTTTGGTGATCTTGTAAAGATTCCGTCAACAAGCGACATTCTCCTCTTCGACCAAGCTTTCGAACGCAACTGAAGAATTGCAAGGAAACTTGCAATTTGAAGGTTTCGTTACCTTCAAATTGCAAGTTTCCTTGCAATTCTTCAGTTGCGTTCGAAAGCTGGCCAAATCGGAGACGGAAGTCACTACAATTGGCGGAGCCTTTACTCGTTTCTCGACGGCAGAAGGCTCAGTACGAGGAGAAGGATCCTTGTCAACAGTTTCGGATAAAACACCGAAACTGTTTGCCAATGGAATTGGAGGATTGACTTCACTTTCAGAATCAGAATCAGACCTCGGATGAGGCTGTTTTCTTTTTCTGTTTCCGTTAGCCGGCTTAGCGTTCAAACGCTTCACCGACGTAACGACCAAATCTTCAGAAGATTTGCGTTTACCTTTGTTTTGACGCATTTTGCAAGCAAAGTTCTCTTAAAAAGATGGCTTCGTTTGTAAAATACAACAAAATTTCAGGTGGGGTTAGTCTTGAAAAGACTGATTAGAATTTTGGAAAATAACTCAGGTAGTCTTTAAAAAGACTGTTCGCAAGACACTGACGTAGTTTCCCGTTAGTTAGAATTGTGTGTGCGCTAGTGCTAATAGTTTTTGAATTGTGTGCGAACCAGGAGTTAAGGTAATTGTGCTCATTACCAACCCGTGCATGTGCTCATGTAGTTTCTTCGAACAGAAGTTCGCTCGTTAGCAACAGCGCTAACCATCCCGCAGCAGCACCAGCCCAGCAGCAGCGCGAACACACGAGCAGCAGAAGCAGCAGAGGAAAACGGAGGCGAAGTTCCCCGCGCACCGCAGTTCTCGTTGTCGCCGTACGTCACCAGGTGAAGCACGAGGACGAAGAGCGTGAGCGCACGCTAGGCGGCGATCCGTAACCACATCGCCCCGGTGAAGAAGGGAGGGTCCCTGAACCACCACACGAGGACAGCGGAGAACGTTAGTCCCGGCCGGAGTCATCCCTAAGGCCGGAGCTTCCTGTCCGGTTGCGAACACCTGACAGCCGCGGAACCGGGAAACGTTTAAAACCGGCCCGAGCCACCCCGTAAGGCCGAGTCCCGCATTCCGGTCAGCTGTTCGTCAGCTGACGGCAACGTGTCGTCCCTGAGCTGAGCAACCAGCCACCAGCAGCAGAGAACAACAGCAGCAACAAGATCATCATTCGGTGAGTCCGTTCTTTTTGCACTTGGTGGAAAAAAGCCGGGTCCGGTGGTGCAGTGGTTAGCGTGTAGCCTCTGAACCCCAGTATGGCCTGGGTTCAATCCCAGACGGACCCGGTGGCATTTTTCGAGACGAGATTTGCCTGATCACGCCTTCTATCGGATGGGGAAGTAAAACGTCGGTCCATTAGCGTAAAAGAGGTTTTGAGTGACTCACCACACATAACCTTCGGACGCCTAGAAATGAGCAGAAACTTGCAACAGAGCCCACAAAAGACCCGGGGGTCGTTAAAGTGGATTGCTTTGCTTTTTTTTTTTGGAAGAAGCACGTCCCTAGCTGACGTAGCGAGGTTTTTGCCGGCCTAGTGCCGAGGCGGCAGACGCGAGTCCGCCCTTGACGGACGCGTCCAAAGTTCGAGGAGCGAACTTTAATCCCACGTGTTTTTGACGTCACACGTGGATGACCCCCAAAATCTGAACGAGCGCGCGCAATTTGAAGAAGCAGTAGCCGATTTGATCAGCTGATTGCTAGCAAGAAGATGGAGAGAGCACAAGAGCACGGTTAGGGAAACAGAAGTAAAGATAATACGCACACACGCAAAGTAGGTAGAAGTTAGAAAACTTGAAGATGGCCACTAACACTATTGTACAAATATAAAAGCATGCTAACCAAACGAACACAAGAGAACTCGACTTTGTTTTTGGAGTTTATGAAATAAAACTACCCTAGATCTTTTCCAGATGAATAAAACGTTCGTTTAACTGTTATGTAAAACCTACTTGTGGAGTTTCTTTAGTTGATTTGATTTGGAGTTATGTCACTGTTCGTCGTCTTTTTCGTTCTGTTTCTGAATGACAGAGCTTGGCGTCGAATGCACTGCCACGATCGAAGCGCTGCCTGGAGGCAGGTGGCGGCACTGCCGATGATGAGCTTTTAGGCATGGGAAGCAACACACTGGAGTAAGTTGTCTGGGTAATTTCTTGTGGTTGGCGTGACGGATTCTCGGTTTCGTTTAGTGGCAGTTCTCGGTGATCTAGCTGGTTCGATCCTGAATCCTCCGATGAGGATCAGTACAAAATGGGCTCGTCTTTTAAAAGAGTCTCGACCGGGCAAACTAACATGGCGTGCGATCTCCCCTTGGAAGTGGCGCATAAATCTTAGTGAGTATATCACAAAAAAAATTAAAATCAGCTTCAACATTTTTGGATTTCAAGTCAT
The DNA here is from genome assembly GCF_015732765.1 of Culex quinquefasciatus. Lineage (NCBI taxonomy): Eukaryota > Metazoa > Arthropoda > Insecta > Diptera > Culicidae > Culex > Culex quinquefasciatus. The sequence continues at coordinate 111,088,987 of NC_051862.1, forward strand.
TTTAGCGCAAAATTATTTATCTCGTCAAAATTTAAAAAAAAAAACCATAGTTTCAGAGAAAATTGATGAAACCTTTCAATACCAAAATGTGCTATCCTGACTTAGAAAATTTTCCACAATTTCAAGTCATTTCTGTAGGGGGTATATCAAAAATGTTTAAAATCAAGTTTAAAATATCCAGTTTTCAATAAAATCATTCGCTTTGAGACATCATTTTAGCGCAAAATTAATTATTTTGTCGAAATTGGTCAAAATTTTCCCATAGTTTCAGAGGAATTTGATACAATACTTTAATACCAAAAGAATACCAAAATGTGGTGTTCGACCATGGACAAATTCTGCAATTTTGCAATATCAAAACAATACCTTAAATTGGTATGATACCACAATTTGCTCTTGCATAATCCTTGCGACAAATTTTAAAGGGTCCAGGAATAACAAAATTTGGTATTGATACCAGAGAAAGGCATTATTACGCATTTCCCTTGTTATTTACCCATATTTGGGAAAGGGTCCGCGATCACGTTCTTTGGCGGTCTCCTTCTGAGGCCGCGCCGACACCACCATGTGGCCCTCTGGGGCGAAGCCAAGAAGAAGACGCCCTCTTGGCGGTCCAACCGGACCCGCCGTTCGTTCCCTCCTGTTCCGGAACCCGACCAGCAGCATCAGCCAAGACAGCGACGCAACAAGCCGGCCACCGAGCATCAGGATCCCAACGATAAAACTCATGCATGCAAGTAACGTACACAAATACACATTAAAACAAATCCTCCCGTCTTTCCCTTAATTTATTACCCCTAAAAGTTCTCAAAATAGTGATCTTGAAAAAAACTTCAATAACTTTACTTAAGTTTGAAAGTACCCTTAAGTGAAGTTCTAGCAATATAACAAAAAATATTTCGCTACACGCAATTAGAAAATTTTCAAACAATTTAGCATTTAGCAGAGTTACTCAACTATGAGGAAAAACTAAGTTACCTGCGAGTAAATTACTCATCACTCTCGGTGAGTGTGAGGGCCTTCCTCATTTACTCACAAAGAAGGTTTTTAGAGCTCATGAGGGCTATTTTAGAAAACAAATTTCGAGATGTCAAACTCTACATCGGTGATTTTCTTGTTCACTCAACAGCGAAAAAGTAGTCCTGATGGTAGAGGCGTAGAGGGAAGTTTTTTATATCACAGTGCAGTGGTTCAAATCCTGATTTTTATCTGTTTTTTTCAGCGAGTTTTGTCCTATCAACGGATAGGTCGGAGGATGTTTAGACTAGGAATGCATCTGAGGGTGGATTTTAACAGCTTTGCCAGCAGTGGATGGCCGTGTTGCTGAGGTAAGTGGCCACTCCCGGTCGTCGACAGTCGTACAAATGTGTTTTGGTTCAAAATCGGGACACGCCGAAGAAGTTGCAGTAGCCGCCGGTGGCTTTGGCTTGGAGGTTCACTGAAAACTAAAAAAGGCCGATCCAGTGCTTTGGACAGCTTTAGGCTAGGGCCACCGGCGGCCGCTGAGGCTCCATTGGCGTGTCCTGGTTCTTAGGCAAGACATATTGGTAGAACTGTCAGCGACCGAGAGTGGCCACAGTTGCACAGCTGTCGATGGGAGTGACCATTACCCACAGCAACACGGCCATCTTCTTTTGGTATGGCTGCCAACATCCACCCGCAGAAGCTGCCCCCGTCTGTGGCCTCCGATTTATCCTGCGATAGGTCAATCCACAACGGATTCGACCGGTCTTAAAATTATGAAAATAATTACCCATCCACTGGACTTTGACAATCTCAGGTTTCTTTTGAAGCAATAAAAAAAACTACCAGACAGACAAAACAATATTGATACCACATTAATACCAACACATAACCTTCGGATTTATAGACATTGACGCTTCCTCGAATGTACAACCGATTGTTAAAGACACTTGATTTTGGATTGATGTGGTCAAAAATTGTTGGAAACGGCCTACTCACGCCCTCATCTTACTCAAATATGAGTAAATTTACTCAGCCCTCACACTCACGGTGAGTATCGAGAGTGTTTACTGTGAGGGCATTCGTGGAAATACAATGTCCCATCCCAGAGGGTCCCGGAGTACAGTATGGTGGTGTGTCCCCACGCTTCTTCCTCCCCTGTCGATTCAGAATTGTGTTGTTGTTCGAACACTCAGTGCTCAAACTCAACCCAATTACGAATCATCTCTGCGATACGGCTTTACGCAGTAGGCCTGGCCGCTGTAACGCTTGTGAATGCATTCTAATGCAATGACGCACTACAAATGTTAATAAATGACAAGAAGAGTGCTACCCGAGCATGGGTAAATAACAAGGGAAATGCGTAATAATACCTTTCTCTGGTATCAATACCAAATTTTGGTATTCCTGGACCCTTTAAAATTTGTCTTAAGGATTATGCAAGAGCAAAATGTGCTATCATACCAATTAAAGGTATTGTTTTGATATTGCAAAATTGCAGAATTTGTCAATGGTCGAACACCACATATTGGTATTCTTTTGGTATTACAGTGTTTTATCAAATTCCTCTGAAACTATAGGAAAATTTTGACCAATTTTGACAAAATAATTAATTTTGCGCCAAAATAATGTCTCAAAGCGAATGCTTTCATTGAAAACCGGAAATTTCAAACTTGATATTAAACATTTTTGATATACCCCCTAAAGAAATGACTTGAAATTGTTGAAAATTTTCTAAGTCAGGATGGCACATTTTGGTATTATTTTGGTATTAAAGTGTTTTATCAAATTCCTCTGAAACTATGGGAAAATTTTGACAAATTTTGACAAAATAATTAATTTTGCACTAAAATGATGTCTCAAAGCGAATACTTTCATTGAAAACCGGAAATTTCAAACTTGATTTCAAACATTTTTGATATACCCCCTACATAAATGACTTGAAATTGTGGAAAATTTTCTAAGTCAGGATGGCACATTCTGGTATTCTTTTGGTATTACAGTGTTTTATCAAATTCCTATGAAACTATGGGAAAATTTTGACCAATTTTGACAAAATAATTAATGTTGCACTAAAATGATGTCTCAAAGCGAATACTTTCATTGAAAACCGGAAATTTCAAACTTGATTTTAAACATTTTTGATATACCCCCTACATAAATGACTTGAAATTGTGGAAAATTTTCTAAGTCAGGATGGCACATTTTGGTATTCTTTTGGTATTACAGTGTTTTATCAATTTTCTCTGAAACTATGGGAAAATGTTGACCAATTTGGACAAGATAATAAATTTTGCGCTAAAATGACTTGAAAAAAACAAATACTTTGAAAAACGAGCCAATCGAAAGATTATTGAATTTTGGTTAATTTCAATCCAGTTTTATTTTAATAACACTTATTTTTCAATCTTGTTATTTTTCAGAATCTTCAAGAACTTCATGCACAGGCCGTTCATCAATGACAAATGCATTCGGTGTGGTGAAGAATATCACTAAGAACAACATGGAATCATCAGGTGAGTAGATTTGGCTGTTGCATATGGATCATTTCCGTTTTTTCACTAACTGCAACTGCTGCACTAAAAATTGTATGAAAATACCAAATTTTGGTATTACTTGTGCAAATATCAGCGACCAAAATGTGATCTTGGTTGCCCAGTAATAGATGGTAAAATACCATCAAATTTTTTTACTTTTTTATTATTTTACCCTTGGAATAACATGGTTTGGTATTGTTGTGCCCTTCTATATACTAGACTTTGGTATGATTTCATGGTATTTTACCATCTATTACTGGGCAACCAAGGGCACATTTTGGTCGCTGTTATTTTCTCAAATAATATCAAAATTTGGTATTCCCGTGTTATTTACCCCTGCTCGGGTAGGTGTCATCTAACCTAAGGCACTCTCCAGGATCCCTTCGAAAGATTGGCTGCGCTAGGGTCTGATTAGATTAGATTAGATTAGATTAGATAATGTTCTACAAACTTTTACAGCTAAATTAAAATAAAAATATTCATGAACAATTTGCTAGAACCCTTCACGAGTTATTCATTGAATTTGGACCATTTTAATACAACTTGTTTCAAGTGCATTTCAAATCATAAAACTTTGCAAAAATAATAAAATAGAATTATTAATATTAAATATTGATTTTGCAGGCCAAGGGTGCATGATACTGATGATACTCGTCGGTTGACACCCAGGCGAGGAACATCCCGGAAGGAGCCCAACTACATCCGTAGTGCTGTTTGGACAAAACAGCATGGCTCTGGTTCCTTGCAAGTGTCCTATTTTCTTACCTCCACGTTGGCTAGGTTTAGTCATCATGATGACAAGGTGTAACCTAGCTGGTGGCCTGTGGAAACAACTCGTAAACCTTTGACCAGCGAGGGTCAGAGTGGAGACGGCTAAAAGAAAGGGGCGCGTCAATGTGGGAAAGGGAAGTAATTTGTGATTGTAGACGGTATTGTTTTGATTCGCAGTATGTTGAGTCAACTGCTGTGGATGTACCTGAGCATCGCAGAACGGGGTTTATCTTCTTTCCATTTCAGCTAACAGCTGTCTTCTGTTTATTTTGTTTCACTGATTTTCTAAAAAGGCTTCTGTTTACTATCCTCCATTTGATTTCGATTTTACTTATTTGATTCTCTTATTTCTCAACGCTTTTCCACTCTATTTTACCAATTGATGCTGCTGTGACAAATTATCTGCTTTCCCTTAATTTGGTAACGATGTAAATTTTGTTTATCATGTGCCTTTTCTTTATTTATCTATTTGAATAATTTCTAATTTCTAATATCTTTCTTTTACTATTGATTCTTTACATAGTATATTTCCTTCACTGTCCATTGTTTTTAAATTTCACCTTTTTCTTAAGCAAGTGAGGTTCGAGCCCTTACTCAATTTATGGAATGATTAAAGGATTAACACAAATATTACTATTGTACTTTTGAAATACTTTTCTAAAATGCTTAGGACCAAAATATTGTAACAAAACACCGCGACAAAAGGAATAGCAACAGATAAACACGACTCAACAATAGGGGAGATTTCAGGAGAAAACAATACACAGTAAATAACAATTAGTTTTTGAATTCAAACTAAAAATAAAACAGTTTTTGCTTTAATGAATGTTGATAGGCACAGTATAAATGGTTAGGCGCTTATACTTACATCAAACCCTACGTAATGTACCACCCCCGGCCGAAATAAAATGCGTAACCGGAAAAGAAGGTGTGCATGCCTGGCATGAACACTCAAAGCGTGTTCTAGCGTGTTGCTCGTACTGACTCAGAGCAAGGGTGAGATGTAGGTGTAAGGACAGTGCGTGTTCGTCGGGAACCTGGTGCATAAGATCGGTCAAGGCCCGTTCTTACACTGAAAATTGCGAATTGCGAATGTTTGAATTGATTTCATTGATTATCTATTTTACATATTTGGAAAGATAATTGATTTTCCTACAAAAAAAATCATGTAGAATAAACAATACTGTACCTGTGCTTTTCCTGAAAAAAAAGTAGCGTGACAGGACAGCAACGTAAAACTTGAATTTTGAAAGGCACTCCAAGATAATCGCCTCAGTTTTGCCTGTCTATTTTTTTTTTAAATTTTACTCTTCAACATATTATCAAAAATTTTAAACCAAGTCTTATGATCCTTGAACTAAACGAATTAGTTGAAATTTGAGTTTTTGCCAGTCATATCTTTGCGTGACGGGATAACGAAAGGAGCAGATTTATGAAAAACTCATCTCCTATTCAATGGTTTGCAGTCCTTATTTGGTCAATATTGTTGGCGTTTGAGGCAAGAAAACGTATTTAACGGTGCACATCAACCAGAGCTTTTGCACCCAGATTTTTGTTACAGACATTTTAGTATCTTCAAAACTACGGGTACTATCGAAATATTTTTTTATTCATCCCCTGAAGTACTGTCCACAAAGCAATTTACAACAAAGTTTGATTAATTTTACAATCCCGTTATTGCAGGATTGGGTTCGTAAGTTTGACAATTTTGGAATAAGAAGACAACAACTTCCTTCGTTGCTGTGCACCCTTAAAGAATATTGCAATTTTTAAGTCATAATAACAGTTAAATTTTTAGATTGAAAAAAGTGACTTTTTGGTGTAGCTTTGCTAAGAATCGGTCTAATGTTGAATTGACAAATTTATACCTTTCTTTGCATCATTTTTGATTCCTTTGATCTAATTTCATTTTGAGATTAAGTTGGTTTTAAGACAAGTTTCATCAAACTTCACTAAATTTTGGTATGATTATGCTCAATTATTAGATAATTTTCTCCTTAGTTGACTTACTAAATCCATTAAATACCAGTAAACTCTGTTCCTCACTTTGAATTAATCAGCTAGTGCGTCCATCCTGAAATTTTCCGGGCAGAATGACCGGGAAATTTTCCAAAACTGGGAATTCCCGAATCCAGGGAAATTTTATATTTTGTTCCGGGTTTCCCAAATAAAAATACATATTTTGGTCAGGAAATTCAGATTTTGTTGTGAAAATAATGGAACAGTTGAATTCTGAGTAATCGATAAGTTTTTTTTTATAGCGTTCAAAATGTTATTGAGACAGCGTGAATTTTACTTTTTATGGAAAATTGTGGAAGTTTTAAAGTACAAGCATAGCATAGCATAGCATAGCATAACGGGTCTGCACCACGCTGTAGGGGGTGCCACAATGGTCAATTCAATATTCTTAGACAGTTTGATTGTTGCCCGGTACAACTAAAAATCTCTGAGAACGTAAATTTCCACACTGTGCTCCAAGGCTACGCCCATACAGTCCCGTGGGGATTTGGGAGGGGATGTTTTTGTTGTTGACTAGTGGTAAAAGTGCAGGGAACCCATGCGACTTTTAAAAGTGAACGGAATATTTTTGGGAGTTTTGGAATGGGGGTTAGGGGAATTTCATCGGGCCGATGAAAATGGTTGAGTGCGTAATGTATTTAATGATTTGAATGTTTGTAAGTGTAAATGTGAGTCTGTAGTGTATTATCTAATAAGCATATAGTTTGGTAGTAATGATAAATAATAAATATAATAAATATAGTCAATAAAATAAATATAATAAATACAATCAAGATGATTCCAGGAAGCTGTAAAAAAAAATCAAAATCAAAATTCAAATTATTCGCTCTGCAGCATTGCCTTGGCGTTCTCGATTGCGAGATTCCTACTCGAAACTATGTGTTCGAAGGCTTGATTGTTGAGGCAATTGCAAACCTCTTTTTACACCTTAGCTTCCATCCATCCCGGGATTCGAACTGACGACCTTTGGATTGTTAGTCCAACTGCCTACCAGCGACTCCACCGAGACAGGACCCAGGAGACGACTCCTACACCTGGACTGAGCTAACGACCTAACCTTTTTAGGTTAGTCCGGGGCCAACATTCACTTCCCGTCCGACGGAAGGCGTGATCAGACAAATCTCGTCTCGAAAAATGCCACCGGGACCGTCTGGGATCGAACCCAGGCCGACTGGGTGAGAGGCAATCACGCTTACCCATACACCACGGTCCCGGTTCTGTAAAAAACAGGTATTTAAAATATAAATGCTCCAGATGGTTCCCATGCTGTTTTAGAAAGTTTTGTTAATTTAAGCAATTTGATCATATATGGTATGAGGAGATGGTATATTACAGGAAAGGAATAGGATAAGGAATAATATGAACATTATTCTATTAACTAATGGGGAGAAAGCTCAAAAACTTGCTCAGCAGTTTGAGAGTGCTCATAATTTCAATTTAAATGTTCTGAGTCCTATTGAAAATCAAATTTCAATAGAATTTCAGAATATTGCTGAACAAGCATTTTCATCAGATGAAGTTTTTAATACGGATCTGAATGAAATAAAATCTATTATCAAAAAATTTAAAAATATGAAAGCCCCTGGTGAGGATGGCATTTTTTACATTTTAATTAAAAAATTACCTGAAGCAACTTTAAGTAGCTTGGTCAAAATTTGCAACAAATGTTTTGATTTGGCATACTTTCCCAGTAGTTGGAAAAATGCCAAAGTAGTTCCGATTTTGAAACCGGATAAAATCCTGCTGAAGCCTCAAGCTATCGGCCCATTAGTTTGCTTTCATCTATTAGTAAATTATTCGAAAGAATAATTCTTAATAGAATGATGACGCACATTAATGAAAATTCAATTTTCGCTGATGAGCAGTTTGGATTTCGCCTTGGGCATTCAACTACTCATCAGTTGTTGAGAGTTTCAAATTTAATTCGAAGCAACAAATCTGAGGGCTATTCTACTGGCGCTGCTCTTCTAGACATAGAAAAAGCATTTGACAGTGTTTGGCATAAAGGTTTGATTGCGAAATTGAAAAGGTTTAATTTTCCGATCTACATCGTGAAAATTATTCAAAATTATTTGACGGATCGTACTCTGCAGGTATGTTATCAGAATAGCAAATCTGATCAACTACCTGTACGTGCCGGCGTCCCTCAAGGAAGCATTTTGGGTCCAATTTTATACAATATTTTTACTTCTGACTTGCCTGATTTGCCCCCAGGATGTCAGAAATCACTTTTTGCTGATGATACAAGCATCTCCGCCAAAGGTAGAAGCCTTCGTGTCATCACAAGAAGATTACAAAAAGCTTGGATATTTTCAATTCTTATTTGAAAGAATGGAAAATTACTCCAAATGCTGCAAAACTCAACTTATTATTTTCCCTCACAAACCAAGGGCTGATTTTCTTAAACCAAAAAGTCATCACATTATAAAGATGAATGAGGTAAATTTAAAGTGGGAGGATCAAGTGAAATATCTTGGACTTGCTTTTGACAAAAACCTTACTTACAAGGATCACATTGAAAGTATCCAGGTTAAATGTAACAAATATATTGTTACGACGTGCCCCGCGGAGTTGATCGTGGCCACCAGCCACGAATAAAACACACGACGTAAACGATTAAAACTATTTATTTACACAGGTCGGGAGAAGACATTCTCCACGACCACACAGAACAAGATCTGGACGAACAAGAACGAATCACAATATGAATGACGATAACAACAGATTAAAAACAGTTGAGACTGTTGTTGACATCTCCGGATGACAACTGAGTTGTCACCGGAGAGCCCAGTGCAAATACTCTGGCTGGCATGGCAGTGTTGCCAGAGTACTGTTCCAGTTATCCCAACATCTCCCCCTTTTAATGTTGTGGGTTGAGTCACTGGAGCGGTCTTCGGGAACAGGAAGATCGTCAGTGCTGCTGCACCTCACGGATGCCGGAAGATGTGGTTGAAAATGACGACGATCAGATCCGGATCATGGACCGGACCGGCAGGACCCACAGCGACGAACCTTGGTGGATGTCACTTGGCTGCGCTGAACGCGACGTCATCGATTCGTTGGTGGTACGGCCGCAACACGACAACGTCCCGGCTGATGAACGATGAGTCGACACCATGTTGAACTGCATCTGGCGGACGACTCGGATGAAGACGTTGTTGCTGCTCGTTCACGCGACCGCACGTTGCTGACCAGCTGAAGGTGATGCTGTGGTTGGTCAGCTTTGAAGATTCCAGTGCGTTCTTTCTCTCCCCCTTCGATTTTTTTAACGCTTGAGAAACGACGGGGACTTTTGGTGGCACTGGCCGCAGACGATTGTGTCCGCCGAAGTAGGAACCGGTGCGCCTTGATGTGGACCGGGTTCGTGGTTGTGCTGTGATGCACTGCTGTGACGTCATAGGATGCCGTCCGCTTCATGACGTCAGCACACCCAACCTTATCGTCGACGGCGAGAGCGTTGATGGACGCCATCGGACGAGTTGGATGTTTCGCCGGGATGACGAATTCCGGCTGCGTGTCCTTCACCCTTCGTTCCGTGCAGCCTCCGCGGGTTGAACTGCAAGCGGATCGGTCGACCGCGTCGGCGGGACCATCGGAGGAGGACGGTGCTCGTGCCACTTGGTGCGCTCCACACGGCTGCTGACGACATCGCTGCGAACTCACCGGTTGCTGCTGGAACCGCTGCTGTGGGTCGCACCTGTGCGAATGTTGTTGTTGGAGCCGCTGCTGGAGTCTGCTGGTCACGAGTTGCTGCTGGGGAAGTTGCTGGTGGATTGGCAGGAAGAAGTCCGTCGGCAGCTTCTGCTGCTGCGCCGTTTTGACAGGCGGATCCTTGGCGGCATCCACGACGAACGCGATGGCTGCCTCCTCCATCGCACTTTTCTTCCCCCGCGTGGGAAGCAAGTTTGTCCGGTGATCGAACCGGGTCAAACTCGCGAAGAACACCTCGTCGCCACTGTTACGACGTGCCCCGCGGAGTTGATCGTGGCCACCAGCCACGAATAAAACACACGACGTAAACGATTAAAACTATTTATTTACACAGGTCGGGAGAAGACATTCTCCACGACCACACAGAACAAGATCTGGACGAACAAGAACGAATCACAATATGAATGACGATAACAACAGATTAAAAACAGTTGAGACTGTTGTTGACATCTCCGGATGACAACTGAGTTGTCACCGGAGAGCCCAGTGCAAATACTCTGGCTGGCATGGCAGTGTTGCCAGAGTACTGTTCCAGTTATCCCAACATATATTAAATGTTTGTATCCACTTATAAACAGGAATTCTAGACTTTGTCTCAAGAATAAACTGTTAATTTATAAACAAATTTTCAGACCTGCCATGTTTTATGCTGTGCCGATCTGGACAAGCTGTTGCTTAACCAGGAAGAAAAAACTTCAGAGGATTCAGAACAAAATTCTGAAAATGATTCTGAAACTTCCTCCCTGGTTCAGCACCAGTGAACTTCATCAATTAGCCGAAGTTGACACTTTGGATGTTATGTCCAATAAGATAATTGATGCATTTCGACAAAAATCATTGCAGTCTTCAGCTGCATTGATCCGCTCTTTATATAGTTTATAAGTTAGTTTTAAGGTATCCCTTTTCCCTTTTGTACATGTAGGACCTCCTACATTTGAAATCACTGAATAGCGAAAGCTACAATATTTCATGAATAAATGAAAGTTGCTAGTATTTAAAATTGAGGTGAAAAGTCATCGATTGTGATTGGACACTCAATAATATTTTAACTGAATGAATGTACATGGAAGAGAAAATCAAAATAAACATAAATTAAAAAAAAATATGAACATTTAAATAAATCATATAGTGAGTAGACAAATTTACATGTAGACATTTGATTTAAAATAATTCCAGGAAGCTGTAAAAAATGAAAATAATTTTAAAACTAAAACTCCAGCTGGAAACACAAATAAAACAACAAAGACACAAGAATCCTAAAACGCGGCTTCGCACCTTCCACATAATTCGACATGAACACGATCACGAATACAGCACAAAAAGAACGCCACAAAAATCCATCTTCCCGGCGCTGCTGCTCACACGACACTCAATTGTAGAAGTTTTAAAGTACAAATTTACTAAATGTTTATTTTCTATGTAGTTTTATGTATTACAAGCTCTTCCCGGCAAACTTCGCCCTGCCCTTTTTAGGTTTACTGACGTTTTCAGCTTGTTTGGTAATTCAGCCTCCTGTGATCAAAATTTGAGTTTATGTAAATTTCCCATACAATCTGCAGATGCTCCGGAATAGGTCCCAGAGTGGTCAAGTGGCAATTTTTTAGCACATAAACCTTCCTTGGGCTTACACGAACCTAACGCAACAAAAAGCGCCTCGATCCGACGTTCCGTGTTCAACTGATTCGCGTTCGAACAAAACCATCGAAATTTTTTATATATATATAGATTAAAATGTGAGGTAATAATTTACGTTAATTAATGTTATTTTAATTAAAAATAAATTACATATTTACCATTTTTCTTCGGAATTTCTGTGAATTGGGACAAATGTATCGTTTTGGGAAAAATGTTGAATCCACAATTTTGCACAGTGTTTTGATATTTCTGATTGATTTGGTTAAAATTAAACAAAACAACAAAACTAGTACACCAAATAATGCTGTAAAATCTATTCCAATTAAGGGGAAGGTGGGGCAAGACGACCATATGGGGCAAGAGGAACAATCGCTCGTACGGCCGTAATTTTTACAATTTTGATTATTTCCAGTATGAGGAAATGTTGCTAGCAATGCAATTAGCTGATTCTACTACCACATAACCGCCAAAACGACGTAAACGCCACGGAGCATAAGATTTAATGAAGTTTTTTTACAAGTTTTTTTATTTTCTTATAATATTTGGAAAGTACAAAATAAGACTTTGGGTTCGTTTTAAGGCTCATTTTATCAAAATGCAATTTTTCCTAGATCAGTAGTGTCCCTACCAATGACTTGCACCTATTATAAAGTATGATTTAACTTTTGGTTATATTTGTTGAGAGCTTTTAAAAAAAAATGTTCAGGTGGGGCAAGTGTACCATATGGATTTTTAGTATGGAAAAAATGCGAATTGCTGCAACAACATATTTTATTGGGAAATAAATAAATAAACATACTTAATAACTGATAAACAATTGTTAAAAAAAATGAACGAAAAATCAAAGTCGCTCGAGGCGGGGTTCGATCCTCCGTCCTTAGGATTGGGAAGCAAAAATGCTAACCACTAGGCCATGAAGACTTGGTGAGCGTGGACTGGAATTAGGAATACTGTTACAGAGAGCGAGTTGTGGCGCTATAACCACGGCAAATAGTGTCCAGGGCATTCGTGGAAATACAATGTCTCATCCCAGAGGGTCCCGGAGTACCAAACCTTCTTAGCATGGTGCTCCCAACGAATACAACCAAAATCTCGGAGCGTATGGTGGTGTGTCCCCACGCTTCTTCCTCCCCTGTCGATTCAGAATTGTGTTGTTGTTCGAACACACAGTGCTCAAACTCAACCCAATTACGAGTCATCTCTGCGATACGGCTTTACGCAGTAGGCCTGGCCGGTTTAACGCTTGTGATGTTTCAATGCATTCTAATGCAATGGTGCACTGCAAATGTTAATAAATGACAAGAAGAGTGCTAGGCGTCATCTAACCTAAGGCATTCTCCAGGATCCCTTCGAAAGATTGGCTGCGCTAGGGTCTGATTAGATTAGATTAGATTAGATAAAAAATTGTTAAAAAAAATGTCCATACAAAATATAGTGATATTATGAAAATTTCCTTTTTTTCATCTAAGTAATAATCTTTTTCGTAAAAACGATCAAATTTTTGGTAAAATAATATTCCTTAATCTAAAAATGAAAGAAACGTAAAATACATCCTAATCTGATGTATATAAGTGATAACAGTTCAATTGTCAGCAAATTAACATGTTTTTTCATGCATTGTTCTTCTTGCCCCAACGGGTTGTTCGTCTTGCCCCACTAGTTGAGTAGAACATACGGAAAATAAAAAAAATTAAAATCATTTTTTTGCATTAAAAAAAGGATTTTTTGAAAACTTGTTCTATCAAAGTCTTAGTCAAGACCTGGAATAATATGATTATTATAAAATCCGACAGATTTTTAACGTTTTTGATGGGTTACAACGATCATTTCCTTAGCTTGTTACACTTGCCCCACTTTCCCCTATATTGAAGTTCCAATTTGCACCAAATGGCGGTAGTGACTTAAATGAAGATAAACAATAATATTAAAAATTTAAGTTTTAGAAAACCAAAATTCTAAACCTGTCAAAAATGTAACAATGACTGGATGTGATTTTCATTGTTTCTTTTTTTTCATGCCTTATAAAATGCATATTTTTTGTCAGCTTCTATTTCCTTATTTAATCTGAAACACATTTTATAAAGAATTGCGGTTGATTCAAAATCTAAAGCATACCAAAGTACATTAAAAATACCAACTGCTGTCTCTGATAAGATTGTAGTCTAGTTTCTAGACCAGTTAATGGCAATAAACTTTTTTTTGTTTTATTTATCCAGGTTAGCAGCTATAATAGCTGATTCAACCTGCCTTCAAAAACAAAAGGAGGATAGGAATAGAGGAAAATACATTTGAACTTAGGCCGGGACCGTGGTGTAGAGGTAAGCGTGGTTGCCTCTCACCCAGTCGGCCTGGGTTCGATCCCAGACGGTCCCGGTGGCATTTTTCGAGACGAGATTTGCCTGACCACGCCTTCCGTCGGACGGGGAAGTAAATGTTGGCCCCGGTCTAACCTAAAAAAAAAAAAAAGGTTAGGTCGTCAGTGTCGGAGAGTGAAATAACTAGGCGACTGGTTTCTAAGAAGTTCAGATACAGAATGGTTTATTCAACTAGGTTTACAAATAAGGTTAACTACGATCGGTCCAACTCCACAGCTTGCTAGATCCCAACACTCCTCCTCAAGCTGCGTAGGTTGGGGAACTCATCAACTTCTTCCTCAGCATCTCAGTTTGATCTTCGACAGCAGCGACCATCAGCTCCGGCTCTGGTCGTCTCCCACGTTCGGCATTATCTTCATCCGCTACAGCAATTTCTGGCCGGCCTCCGACTGCGTCACGTATTCGACTTGGTCCTGATGATCGTCGTCGTGGTCCTCCGAGCTCCAATTCGTCCGTGGCGTTCGGATCCCGCAGCGTCCGCTCAGCTTCGGTCCAGCCCGTCTGGCTCGGGTTGCTTACCTTGCGTCCCAGAGTGGACGCACTGATCGCGATCTCAGTCCGTGTGTTAACCGTAACGTACAGCAAAGCACTAACGAGACTCTGGTAGTCGTCCTTCCAGGGCGGCGATTCCTCCTCCTTTTGCTGGCGTTTCGGGCAACCTGGAACAATCGGAATACGCGAGAGCTTGGCATCTTCTTGACCAATCCTCACAGTAATCGTACGGATGTACGCGTTTTGGTCCAGCCAGAACCGTCCGTTCTGCGAACCATCGAACGATCTATTGTCGGCTTTCTTCCTCACGAACAAACAGGGGTCCGCTTCTGACGGCTGGTACTCCAAGTTTCGCAGCACGTCAGAAATCTGCTGGTTCCAGACGCGTCCCGCCTGCTCCAGCCCGTAACAGCTTTTCTCAAGAAAGTAGACATCGCCCGGTAGCATTGCGCCGGTCTCAAAACTGGCTGAGTTCTCGTGAAGGAACTGGATCTCCTCCTTCAACGCACCCAACCACTTCTTGCGGTCCGAGCACTCCTTCACATCAGCAAACGTACGGGGCTTCCAGCGCTCCTGGAAAGGGTCAACCTGGGCCCATAACCTGTCGGAGAGTGAAATAACTAGGCGACTGGTTTCTAAGAAGTTCAGATACAGAATGATTTATTCAACTAGGTTTACAAATAAGGTTAACTACGATCGGTCCAACTTCACAGCTTGCTAGATCCCAACAGTTAGCTCAGTCCAGGTGTAG
This sequence comes from Culex quinquefasciatus, assembly GCF_015732765.1. Taxonomy (NCBI): domain Eukaryota; kingdom Metazoa; phylum Arthropoda; class Insecta; order Diptera; family Culicidae; genus Culex; species Culex quinquefasciatus. The sequence continues at coordinate 111,104,241 of NC_051862.1, forward strand.
GAGTCGTCCCCCTGGGTCCTGTCTCGGTGGAGTCGCTGGAGGCAGTTGGACTAACAATCCAAAGGTCGTCAGTTTGAATCCCGGGGTGGATGGAAGCTAAGGTGTAAAAAGAGGTTTGCAATTGCCTCAACAATCAAGCCTTCGAACACCTAGTTTCGAGTAGGAATCTCGCAATCGAGAACGCCAAGGCAATGCTGTAGAGCGAATAATTTGATTTTTTTTTGACATTTGAACTTCACACTTCACTTCATATTTTCTAGCACTAATTCATTAAAATCTTCCTCGTCTAACAATTCAATCCACTTTGCGAAGCCGTACTTTCCTAATTTTTGATAGCATTGCCACCATTTCTCCTTGTACATGGTCTGCAGTCTCAATGCTTGGTGTTTTGTTGCGTCGTTCACTGCTTCCTGGTACTTCCGCCCGGCTTCTTTCCATTTTTTGTAGAAAAAATTGGTTCGCTGGTCATCCGTCAATTTTTTTTTTCCGTTCATGCTTCGATCGCACGACTTCGAAATCATCATCGTTTTCCAGTTCCATTTGTGGTTGATCGTTGTTGTTGTTGCTGCTGCTGTTTTCCCCTTCTTCGGCTGGCCGTTTAGTTTTGATGCATTTTTTGTTTTTGCTGTCGTCGTCAGTTTTAGCCGTCGTACTCCTGCTGCTTGACTCCCCGGCTTTGTTTGGTTCTGCTGACACATCTTTTTCCGTGTTATTTTTGGTTGCGCGCTTTTTCTTAGGGAGTCGGGCGTTTGGTTGGCCTTTGTAGAAGACGTTGCTGTCGCAGCCATCTATCTTTAGGCGCCTTGGAATTGGACGGTCCAAGTTCATGCGAAGCACTCCGTTCGAAATGCCTACGAAGAACTTTTTCTATGTATCACTTTTTATGGTCAGCACTTTGCCGTACTGACTCATAGTATTGATGACTTTTTCAGCCGGCAGCTCCGGTGGCAAATCATGTATCCTGACTTCCACGGTGTGATCTTTGAAGTACACCGGGATCAGGAACATTTGATTCCCGCACTGCATGGAGTGCCGCAGATTCTTGCTGATTGCACGTTCTGCTAGTGCTGGGTCGTTAAACTCAATTAGAGCAACGCCAGACTGTAACAATTGAACGCACTTCAGTTCATGCTTGCACTGCACTTTTAGTTCGCGCGATATGAACCTCTCGACGTCGAGGGGTTTGGGACGGGTGGGTAAGACGTTGAAATCTAATACCACTACGGTGTTTCGCGTCTTACTCATTTTTGCTGAACAAGAAAAACACCAAGAGAGGAGTTAAAATGCAACCGCTTGCTATCGTGGTTGGAGCCGTACTGGCAATAAACTTATTCAATGATTTTAAGGTTTAAAAACATATGTGCTAAAAAATAGTTTTTATGGCAATTTAAAAAATAACCTGGGATCCCGGGAATTGCCGGGATTTCAATATATGTTTCCCGTTTCCCAGGAAATCTAAAACCTGGGAAAATTGCTGATGGAAGGAGGTTCAGCTTGGGCATATAACAGCACACGAGTTAAGCTAAAACATCGAAATAAATTTATGTAGCTTGGAGAAAATAAAATAAATTTCGATGCACTTTTGCTGCAAAAATCAATATTTTAAAAGACCACCTAGAGAATTTGTTGTGTTGAGTAACCTCCCCCTCTCTCCTCCCTCCTGTTGTGGTGTCACCACGTCACTCATTGTTAGAGGGTACACAAAATAAGTTTTTCGACGACTTTGCCGAATACACAAATGCTCCAAATAGCCAACAAAAAAAGTTAGGATTGAGTTGACACCCTGCAGTGATGTCACCCTATTCCCCTAATGATAAAAAGTTACATTAAATAACTTTCTCAACAACTTTGTCGAATACACCAATCCTCTAAATGGCCAACAGAAAAAGTTAGGGTTGGGTTGACACCCTGTAGTTGTGTCACCCTGTACGTCAATATTTTTAAAAGATAGCCCTGTTTATATACAACAACTTTCCACAAGACACCATTTACCTAGGATGCACTTGAAACGAGTTAAAAATAAATGTCGTACCGTAAACTGGGGTCAATCGGGACACATGGGGCGAATTGGGACAGCATTTTTAACCATGTTGGAGCACAATATTTTGATTTTTCTGGTTGGTTTCGGTTAGAACAGACTCAGGCCAACAAAATGTGTACATCCATTTCCAAATTTAAAAGCATTAAGTGCTCTAAAAACTGCTGTCCCTATTCAGACTGTAGTCCCGATTCACCCCAGATTACGGTACTCATATTACGTAAATGTACTGCCTCATCGGACTGGCAACACCAGTAGCCAATAACAACAAGTTTTTGAGCTGCGCGATTTTTCACCGATTTTTCTGATTTACGGTCGTTAATTAACCGCGAGTGTGCTCCCGCGCGATGGGTAAAAAGGGCCGCGGCCGTGGCAACTCGAGTTCGGCTCGAGGACGTGGCCTAAACAGCTCTTTGTACCGCATCCACAAGAGCTCCTCGCCGGCGGCAAAAACACCAGCAATTTTGCTGACTTCGGCGGACGGTAAGGTGACTGTTTCCAGAAGCCCCGTCCGGACACGTGGACTTACCAGCAAGCAGCAGTCCGAGTCAGGTTCCGGCAAGCCGCAACAATCGTCCGGAGCCGGTGGACCAGGTCCATCCTCCAGCAAAACGGGAATCACAATTCCAACAACAAATTCTTTCGAGATGTTGACCGACAGTGAAGACGACGACAAAAGTACGACGCAGCAGGAGAACAATAGCCCAGCTGCAGACGAGGCGAAGAAAGCACAAATGCTCAAGTGTGCTCTGTCTAAGGTTCGAGATAGGCCACCGATGATTCACGTCATCGACGCACTAGCGGCCACCGTTGATGATTTATTGATACCGTCAAACGTTCAATACTTCATCGAGGTGACCAAGGTGGCGGTGCAAGTTCTTGCGTTGGGCCAAGCGGACTACACCAAGGTTTTGGAGATTTTCAAGGCCGAGAATGTGAAATTCTTCACGCACGACTGCCGAGGTCAAAAACCGGTAAAGGTAGTTCTACAGGGTCTTGGGGAGATGAGCATCCCTGAGGTCACGAATTAACTCGAGGACTTTGACATTGCTCCACGCAAAGTTAAGGTGCTCTCGAAAAAGAGTACGGCAACCGGTACACATGTACTGTACCTGCTGTACTTTGACAAAGGGACTGTCAAATTACAAGACCTCCGACAGGTTAAAACCCTTTCTGGATACATCGTGAATTGGAGGTTTTTCACGAAGAAGCCGAATGATGCTGCGCAGTGCCACTGGTGCCAGAAGTTTGGACACGGGTCTCGGAACTGCAATCTGCCCCCGCGATACGTAAAGTGTGGCAAGGAGCACAACACCGAAGGCTGCTCTCTACCCCGGAAGGCGGCTCTCCAGGATGGCGGAAACGCCGAAAAACACAAGTCCAGCGTGAAGTGCGCTAACTGCGGCGGCAATCACACCGCCAACTTCCGTGGATGTACTTCCCGGAAGCTGTACATCGAGCAGCAGGAAAAGAAGAGGAAGCCACCTGCCAGTTCACCGACAAAACCCGCTGGCAGTTCGACACATCCTCCCGGATGGTCGCGAACATATGCGAGCGTTGCAGCAGCCGGCCTAGAACCTGCTCCTGTGCAGGACAACGCTGCCGACGGTGACCTGTTCTCGCTGACGGAGTTCCTCATCCTTGCGAGGGACATGTACCAACGGCTGAGTAGCTGCCACAACAAGCAGCAGCAATTTATGGCTCTCTCGGAGTTGATGATAAAATACGTGTGTGCTGTTTGAGTCTTCAACAGCGCAGGGAATTACGCCGTCAGTGACCAGCTGACATCTTTATCTGTGATCTAGTAATAAGCTTTCCCTTCCCCTGTCCCCTCCCCTAAGTAATTGTAGCAGTTTTTTTTGTGAACTTTTCCTGCTCATTTCTAAACCTCAATCCTTGCATAAATGTATCTCCTGATATATGTATCAAATCGTAGTTGAAAGGTGCTCCATAACACTACACCCTGTAAATAACAACATCAAAATGTATATGAAATAATGCTACAAATAAACATGAAATGAAGTGAAATGTACTGCCAGTGTTGTCAGGAAATATAATTTTCCTGACTTATTTTCTAATCGAACTTTTGAAAACGATATATCTTTTTTTAGAAGAGAGATAGGACCATACTTTCTTCTAGAGGACTATCAGGGCTACACTCCTACGGTATTGGTTTTAAAATTCAGTGAAACCTGAAAATTATAAAAATCAAAATACAAAAAAAAGTTGATTTTCCCATACTAAATCCCATACAAAATTGAATCGCTTTGCGCAAAGTGTGGGCTGAACCAATCGCTCCCAAAATTTGGGGGGTTGTTCAGGGACCCAAAAGGGACCGAAAAAACTTTGTTCTGGGTTGATTTGATCAATTTGATAATTTCCCATTTCCCCTCCCGACGAGCCAGTCTAATGTATATGACAGTTTTCTTGCTATTTCTCAAAAAATACCACCCCCCTGAAAAAGACGCCATGATCGAGGTTGGGAGTCCAGTTTCTTTCCGCTGCTCGTTGACGTGGTTCCAAAACTTTTTGGGTTCACGGTTCAAGCGGTTCTGGATGCGGTTCAGGTGGCGGCTTCAGTCAGCAACCAAACCAACATATGGGAAAACCAACCAGCATCAACGGGTGAAGGCAGTAGTGTCCTGTTTTCACCACAAGTACTTCTGAACAATTTCATCGAGATGACAACAACACTGCGTAGTTGCAAAACTCGTGCGGAACAAGTAAGAACGCTTGGAGGATTAATCTTAAAATACAGTTCGTTTTTTTAAATTAAATATGTCTTTATTGAACAAAACGAGTAGAGTTAATAATTATAATAATTACATTTCTTTTACATGCTAAGTGGTATGGCTCAATGCTCTTCATCTTTGTTGTATTTTTCGTTTTATTATTAACTGATCACATTTATTTTATTTACTTCAATTTTTTTTACATTTTTGCACTGAATAGAATACAATTGGGTAAAAAAGAATAAAAATACTTTAACAACTAATCCTAACTTAAAACTAAATCCATTGAAATATTCAAAATCATTAGAACGAGTAAACTACGAACTGTATTTTAAGATGAATGCTCCAAGGGTTCTTACTTGTTCCTGGCGTGTTTTGCACCCACGCAGAGTTGTTGCTTGTCATCTCGATGAATATGTTCAGAAGTTCTTGTGGTGACAACAGGTCACTATTGCCTTCACCCGTTGATGCTGGTTGGTTTTCCCTCGGTTGCTGACTGAAGCCTGGAGGTGTTGTATTCTCTGCAACTTTTTGCCGCTGATTCAACGGCAATGGCTGCAGATTTGGAGCCACTCCACGTCCGTTAATGCTGGTGCTGTTTTGCGACGATATGGTTGGTGCCTCGTCGTCACTTGGTGCCGAATTTTAAAAAACTCTGCTCGTTTTGAGCAGCTCCGATTCTTGGTCGAATGGTCGCCGCAATTGAAGCATTTAGCTTCGATGTTCTCGTTGATTGTTTCGCAAGCTTGTGCTCACTAGGGTGGGTCACAAAAGCAAAAAGTTGAGCTAGATCGGATAGGCGGGCAGAATATCATAGTTTCATATCTAAAGAAGCTCTCCTGAAATTTTCAACCAAACGAAACGAAACTATTGGCACTACGCCCCCCGGGGCATGGCCTTCCTCTAACGTGGGATTTCTGCTCCAGCGCCTCTGACGAGACAGGAGAAACCGGGACCGACGTTTTACTTCACCATCCGATAGAAGCTCAGTGGATAAGGCGGGAATCGAACCCGCGTCTCATAGCATCATCGGGATCGGCAGCCGAAGCCGCTACCCCTGCGCCACGAGACCCACTAAAACCTTTTCAACCAATTCGTTTCAGAATTCGAGGTGCCCAAGCGATTTCAATTTTGTATTGGATGTTGGGCCCGTTAGTATGGGGAAAACGGCACTTTTTATACTTTATTGTTCTAAAAATCCAAAACTGGACCGAATAACATACTGTGTAAGCTGTTTATAGATGTTTTTTATGGGGAACAACTTTGTAGAACATCGCGAAACGATCTGAGCAGAACTGGCTTAGTTATAAGTGGTTTAAACTAAGTTGTTTTTCCAGGGTTAAATCCAGGACTAAAGTATAGTCTTTTTATCTTATCGGTCACTATGATCTGAGAAACGTTGTCAAATCATGACAAGTCGTTTTCTTTTGTTGACAATATTCCTTTAAAATGATAAGAAATGGTCTTTCTGTGGCAAGGACAAAACTAGAAAAATACAGATCATGGCCTAACCAAATCCGAAATTGACGGAAACCAATTGTCAACGCAGAAAGGAACCCACAAGAACGGGTCCAAGGTCGGACTGGGTTGGCTGCAAGAGTTCGACGGCGATTAAGAAAATGGGCAGAAACCTGTAAAAATAGGAAATGATTTGCAAGGGAAAACGGCCATCGACTGCTGGTATTGTGGCATCAAAAACAAGTCTTTTCCAAAGAATACTCCAGAATAGAAAAGCCGAGGCCTCACATAAGGTGCGATGAAGAAGAATCAGCTGAGATATTTGGAAGCTGGGACATACGTGGAACTACGAGTCAACCAATATTATTTTTATTTGTTATTTTACAGATTTGCCTTTATAAAGTGAAATCGATATTTTAAGGATTATTCAATGAATTGTAACAGAACATGGTAACGCAAACAACAATAAAAAATAAAAATCTAAGAAAACATTGTATCAAAACAAGTCTTCGTGCAGTTTGTTTCAATGTGTTTCCGGTTCTGTTCGACAACCTGCAGCACACGTTCGTTCTCAGCTTCATCCTTGGTAAGAAGCTTGTTGTAATCCTTGGACAGCTTAACGCCGCGCTCGGCCAAGTCGTTGACCACTTGAAGGTTTTGAACGACTCGCTGTCCATCCCTGTACGCTTCGTTCTCGATCCACTCATCCGGCGGAAGACGGACGAATGAATCGTCAATCATCAGCTGGGTGAAGATATTGGCGGTTCGTTTGGACACAAAGCAATCAAAGGAGGAGTTCGTAAGCAGTTCCGGATTGGCAACCACTGATCGGACGCCTTCGGGTTTCTTCTGCATTGCCGAAACCATTCTTGCTTTCTCGCTTGTGGTCAGCTGAAATCAATTTATTAATTTTTGTAAATTTTTAAAAATATATATACAGCAACCTGTTCCGAAAAGAACGCAAGGCCGATCAGCTCGTCCGACATATACCACAAATGCAGTTCCAGGACGGTGGAAGTTTCTGCCGCTAGCTCAGGATCAGTAGAACGAAATGATTGTAGCTCCCTCCATAAATTCAAATCGTTGAATGCAGCCTCCACGGCAAGTGGTGCTTCGAACCAAGGCTTTACGTAAAGCAATGCTCCGAAGCGAACAAACCGCTGCAATTGCTTGACCTCTTCCTCTGTGAGTTCAAAAGCACTTCCTTGATCACGCAGCAGGTAGATTTTTGTCGCATAAATCAACTTGGCCATCCATCGGGCGTGGTGGATGGGGCCGGGCTTTTTCCATGTGAAACCTTCGGGTCGGTTCCCCAAAACTAACAAAGTCAGGTCGTTTAGCTCTTTGTAGTCATTTCTTGACCATTCCGTTGAAGTTTTGAGGAAACCGACCACAGATTCCTATTGCTTCTTGAACTTCTTCGTGACGGTCAAAGCCTTGACTTTGTCCTTAGATATTTCTGGCCACTTCTCTCGAAAACGTTTGAATAGCGGTGTCTCGGGAGATTTTGTAGGCCCAAAACATACAAAAAACGCTTTGGCAAGAATCAGTTCCAGAACATGATGCCGACATGCCAGCCACATCAGATCGCGGCCGAGAATCCCCAGAATGGCCAGAGCTGGATATGTTCTCGAGCTTCACACCGTCCCAGTGTACCACCACAGGTCCAGCTGCTTCGAATTCGGCCGTGACCCTTTCCGCGATCTCTTGGCGACACTGTTTCCTTTTGCGTCGAATCGTGCTGCACGAGAGTGGCATTTTAGCCAATTTTCCACCAAAAGCAGCTGCCACCGGCGCAATTATCTTCATCGCTTGGCGATTAGAAATTTTGTTGCGGTCCAGAGCGCTGACAACATGTTCCGTGAGAACATCTACGGAATCTTGGTTGCTCTGGCCTTCCCGGGTTATTTTAGCTCGTTTTGGTTCCGGAATGTAGTCCGGGTCATCTCTTGATGCGTCTTGATAGGACTCTAAAATAATTGGTTTTTTTTTATTATTATTATAAGAAGCTCAATTATATTTATAAGGGAGAGATAATTTAAACTACCAGCCACATCATCTACCGCCATCGCGTCTTCCGCCTCTTCACCTCCCACAACTTCTCCTTCTTCTCCTCCCGTAGCTTCATCTTCTGCAGCATAATCTTCAACTTTCGTCTTCAGAACTGAGGCATTTATTGAACATAGATTGAATCTGCGCTCGTTCCTCTGGTCATTCAAAAAAAGAATCAACAGTTCTTCTTCTACTTTTGCAGAGGAAATGTCCAACAAAGTGTCCAACTGGCTGATGAAATGGTTTTTTCGTTCCGTTTCTTTGTTCTTGTGTTTTTTCAGCAGCTTCCAGAGGTCAACCTGTTTTTGGACACATTTTTTGACGTTTTTTCGGTCTTTAACCGGAATTGAAGATCGCCGCCATGTCTCAAGCAGCTCAGTTGTCGTCACCAGGAGAGCCTGGTTCACATTTCGTCGCTCTCCTGATAAAAATGCAAACCGCAGCAGCGTTTCACGCACGGTGGGGAGCTTCTGCAGGTTGCTTAACGGCTCCGATCTTGCTGCACCGATCAAATAAAGCGAGGTTTCTTTCCTTGTTCGCACCATCATTCCAGTTTGAACGAATAATTGAAACGGTTTGAAAAATCAGTCCACCACATGTCAAAAAAACATTCACAGATCATAGTGACCGATAAGATAAAAAGACTATACTTTAGTCCTGGACAGGGTTGCGAATGAGCGAGCGCTCACGGAAAGCGTGCTCGCTCCAGCTGGAGCGTGAGTTTTTATCAGGTAGCTCGTGCTCGCTCACGCTCACCGGAGCGTTTTGCGCTCACGTGAGCTGGTGAGCCAAAGTAGGTAGTTGTTTTTCCCTGTTGAAGCATCTGCTTGTTTGAAACGAAGTTTCTAGAACTATCTCAGCACAGGCAGCAAAAACAAACAAGAAAGTGGTCAAACAAACAAAAGTAAGCAATAAAATGGATGTAGTCGGCGAACCCAAATATACGTTCTATTTAAATTCAGAATTAGCCAAGGGGCAGAATGATTTACTCTTGAGTGTGCTAACAAAGAGCTAACTCATTCTTAATGTGAAAAATCATTGACGTGAAGAGATGCACTGATATGTATAAAAAATTGAATTAATTGACAAATGCTTATTTTAAGTTGTTAGAATCCGGAGTTTTGACTCAAGGTGGTTTCAAAAACACCAAAAAAATAAAATTTGTTTTATTGAACCTTTATAAAAAACAGCAGTGAGCTTTATAAAAGTTATAATCATCTCTCATATTCGGATCATTTTAGAGAATGTCCACATTCAAAAAATCATTAATTGAATCTGTAATTGAATATTTTCAGAGGCTTGGTAGCGGAAGTGTTACATATAATTTACTTGACGGAAGAGGAACCACCCTTTATGTGCTAAAACGTAACAATGACAATTTATATTATTTCATTCAAATGGGTTATTTCAAAAACTAGCAATTTGGAGGCTTTTTGTAAAAAGATAAATGTTTCAACAATTTTACCCTATTTTCTAGAATGAGAAAGATTAACTTAATAAAAATGATCATCCGTTTCCAAGCACTGAACGATTTATTAAATGGAATGACTTTTGTTTAATGGTTGCTCATTCTGATCCGCACGCTGGAATGGTACATAACACAGTTTAATTTTATATTTTAATCAACCAAGCATATAACATAGAATCGAACTTACCCCAGCATAAATCTTCTTGAATTATTTCATTGTTTTTTAAGTTTTTCTAAGAATTACAGTCCTTTTTGTTCACGCGCTCATACCCTTCCTTTGTTTCCACATGCTGCGCCTTAAGTACAAAATCTAACTAAGATTGAAAAACAAAAAAACTGTCTCAAAAAGTAAAACGATTCGCGATACTTCCAAAGTGAGCGCTCCGTGAGCGAAAAATGAGCGCGAGCGCGAGCGTGGGGCAAACGCGAGCTGAAAAAATCGGAGCAAACATGAGCGCGGGCAAACGTGAGCTAGCTCGCGCAGCGCTCCTCCTCACGAATGAGCGAAAAGTGAGCGCTCACGAGCGCGTGAGCGCGTGAGGAACGCAACACTGGTCCTGGATTTAACCCTGGAAAAACAACTTAGTTTAAACCACTTATAACTAAGCCAGTTCTGCTCAGATCGTTTCGCGATGTTCTACAAAGTTGTTCCCCATAAAAAAATCTATAAACAGCATACACAGTATGTTATTCGGTCCAGTTTTGGATTTTTAGAACAATAAAGTATAAAAAGTGCCGTTTTCCCCATACTAACGGGCCCAACATCCAATACAAAATTGAAATCGCTTGGGCACCTCGAATTCTGAACCGAATTGGTTGAAAATTTCAGGAGAGCTTCTTTAGATATGAAACTATGATATTCTGCCCGCCTATCCGATCTAGCTCAACTTTTTGCTTTTGTGACCCACCCTAGTGCTCACCTCCGCAGGTTGCACAACGACTCTTGATGAAACAGTTCCTTCCACCATGTCCAAACTGCAAGCAGTTCGAACATTGCGTTACGTTACGATGCACTGGACGATAACGTACCCAAGTCACGATGACGTTGAAAATTGCCCGGACTGCGTTCAGCTCAGACGGCGTTGTCGATCCTTTCTCGAGATGAACCAGATACAGTTGATCACGATACTTGATGTCCTTGTTGTGTCTCGTCATCTTGAAGACTTCGATCACGTTCAACTTAAGAGTTTTGAGCTCTTCTTTTAGCACACTCACATCCATGTCATACAGGCCACGGAGGACCTGTTTCATGGGCGTTTACCTGGATCGTCATGGCCGTAGTATTTAATCTTTGTGTTGCTCAGGAAATTCCTAACGTAGTTGTAATCCTTTCTGGTAGGTAGGAGAATGTTGAGTCCATCAGCACACAAGCAAATGGAAGCTCGTAAAGCACCAGATTTGATAAACCCGGTCAGCCACTTTCGCACCGAATCCGATGACGATGTTTTCACAAAAATGGGTGGCAACTTTTCCTGTCGTTCAAATTCTTCCTTCTCGCTGACGTCCACAGGAGGGTAGCGAACTGGTTTCCAGACGAATTTTGAGCGTCCTTGCTCAAACTGCCTGGCTTTGCAGGTAGCACTTCGGCATTCTTTAGCTTCTTCAAATCTGCCGATCCTGCTGGTGAGGACCACCTCTTTTTTTTTTGAAACTAAATATGTCTTTATTGAACTTTCTTATAATAATTACATTTCTTTTACATGCTAAGTGGTATGGCCTAATGCTCTTCATCTTTGTTGTATTTTTCGTTTTATTATTAACTGATAACATTTGTTTTATTTACTTCAAATTGTTTTACATTATTGCATTTAATCGAATACATTTGGGTAAAAAAGAAAAAAAAATCACTTTAACAACTAATCCTAACTTAAAACTAAAAAAATAAATTCATTGAAATATTCAAAATCATTAGAACGAGTAAACTACGAACTGTATTTTAAGATAAATGCTCCAAGCGTTCTCACTTGTTCCTGGCGAGTTTTGCAACCACGCAGTGTTGTTGTCATCTCGATGAAAATGTTCAGAAGTTCTTGTGGTGAAAACAGGTCACTACTGCCTTCACCCGTTGATGTTGGTTGGTTTTCCCTCGGTTGCTGACTGAAGCCTGGAGGTGTTGTATTCTCTGCATCTCTTTGCCGCTGATTCAACGGCAATGGCTGCAGATTTGGAACCACTCGAACAGATCCTGCTCCAGGTGACGCCAAAGCAGGAAAATCCACGTCCGTGTATGCTGGTGGTGTTTTGCGACGATTTGGTTGGTGCCTCGTCGTCGCTTGCTGCCGAATTTTTACAAACTCAGCTCGTTTGGGGCAGCTTCGATTCTTGGTCGAATGGTCGCCGCCGCGATTGAAGCATTTCGCTTCGATGTTCTCGTTGATTGTTTCGCAAGCTTGAGTTTTGTGCTCACCTCCGCAGGTTGCACAACGACTCTTGATGAAACAGTTCCTCGCACCATGTCCAAACTGCAAGCAGTTCGAACACTGTGTCACGTCACGGTGCACTGGACGATAACGTTCCCAAGTCACGATGATGTTGAAAATTGCCCGAACTGCTTTCAGCTCAGAAGGCGTTGTCGATCCTCTCTCGAGATGAACCAGGTACAGTTGATCACGATACTTGATGTCCTTGTTGTGTCTCGTCATCTTGAAGACTTCGATCACGTTCAACTTAAGAGTTTTGAGCTCTTCTTTTAGCACACTCACATCCATGTCATACAGGCCACGGAGGACCTGTTTCATGGGCGTTTACCTGGATCGTCATGGCCGTAGTATTTAATCTTTGTGTTGCTCAGGAAATTCCTAACGTAGTTGTAATCCTTTCTGGTAGGTAGGAGAATGTTGAGTCCATCAGCACACAAGCAAATGGAAGCTCGTAAAGCACCAGATTTGATAAACCCGGTCAGCCACTTTCGCACCGAATCCGATGACGATGTTTTCACAAAAATGGGTGGCAACTTTTCCTGTCGTTCAAATTCTTCCTTCTCGCTGACGTCCACAGGGAGGGTAGCGAACTGGTTTCCAGACGAATTTTGAGCGTCCTTGCTCAAACTGCCTGGCTTTGCAGGTAGCACTTCGGCATTCTTTAGCTTCTTCAAATCTGCCGATCCTGCTGGTGAGGACCACCTCTTTTTCTTGCCGTGAGGCATTTTTGCACTTTTTAGCACTTTTCTGGAGCTAATATCGAGGAGTAGGGTAAGGTAGTCATCAATGAGACACTTTTGGTTTTCAACTTTCAACGATTTTTGTATTTTTATCATCATCATGATTCAATGAGCTTTTTGTAGCATTTTCTTTCTATTAATGTGTTCAAACATTGACCAAAATATGAGATCGATCTGACGTCTACAGTCAGAGTTATTCTACTGTCTTATTGTAGACGCACTTGGCACACACTAAAAAAATAAGAATATTACACTTGACGGAATTTCAAATATGATGTAAAAATCATGAATTTAATTGAAAACTTGATGTAAAATTATGCTTGATTTGATGCAGAGTCGTAATTTCTCAATTAAAACGCAAAGCAAAAGATTCCGTCAAGTATCGTGTAAATTTAATCATAGTAAGACCTGATTTTGCGTATCATTTGATGCACATAACCGGAGCGTGTTTTTTAATGGAATTTTACATCTAAACAAACACAATTTTAGCCTGATTTGACTACGCTCGCTTGACAGTGCAAGTGATGTGTCAGCCATGTTTTGGAAATCACTCGAGTTTCCGGCTTCAAGCATTTTGTTGAAAGTCAACGAAAGTCTCCCAAATTCCTAGATTTGCCAAATAAAAAATATCAAGGTGAGTGAAATATACCTGACGCTGCAATTTGATCAATTGAAAAAACAACACTTTGTTTACTTTACTGCTGTACAAGAGGCAACCACGATTCTCCGGAGGCGGAACAGAAACTATGCCGGTCGTTGGTCGAACGGAACCTGTCCAGGTCCGGGTCCTGTCCATCCTCAGTGTAGCAATCAAATTGGCCACCGCCTGCAACGCAAATATGTGCCGCCAGTTGACTAATCCGAAAAAAAAAACAGAAAGACTCTGTGTGACTTCCCCGGTTCCCTCCTGGCATAGTTGGACTGTCCCCGGAAAGGCTGCAGGAGTACGCCGACAGAACCTGAGCCACAATAAATGGCCAACGGCGGTGGTACTACTCCGCCCACCGGTGCCCCTTTCCGGTAGATTTCTTGTCGGAATCTACGCTGGAACATGCGCCACCAGCGGCTCAAGGTGGAAGAGGAATGGTAGCCATCCAAGAGTTTTGCATTGGTCGAACAGAACCTTTCCAGATCCAAGTCCTGTCTATCCTCAATAGTCAATTGGCCACCCCCGGCAACGGAATGGTCAAATATTTGCCGGCAACCGCTCTGCTGCACCTGCTGGAGGTACCCTAATAGAACCAGAGCCCAAGTGACCCAGGAATGCCACCGTATGTATCTCCGACGACGAAACGGCTACAAGCACCCCGGCATTCTCGGCGTGATGAACAAGTCCCAGACGTTGAGTTGAAGTTGTTGACTCTTTGTTTCTATTTCGCAGATTCCAAGTGGTTCCCCGATTCATAAAGCAAGCAACGGTTACAGCCACAGCGGGGGCAAGAATACTCCACCCCGGTAAAGACGCCGCTCGGGACGGCGCTCTCAAGCAATCAATCCGGCCAGCAGCAGCAAATCACCGGGAAATGCGTCGAGCCTAAGTTGGTCCAGATCATCATGGACGAAATCGTCGAGGGAGGCGCCAAGGTCGAGTGGCAGGACATTGCCGGCCAATAAGTGGACAAACAAGCCCTCCAAGAGATGGTCATCCTGCCGTCCGTCCCCCGATAGAACCATAGCCAAAAGTGGTCCATGAATGCCACCAAACGTATCTCCGCGGACTAAAACGGAACGGATTAAGTGACCTTGTTACGGAATTCCCTTGGATTTTATAAGGATTTTTCTGGGCAAAGTTCGAAAACGACGATTACAGTGCATGTTTAGACAAGTGTTGCAACATTATTCAAAAAATATAGCGAAAAAAGCATGAAATCGATCAAACTTTTTTTAATTCCTAACCTCAAAATCACAATTCTCCCAGCTAAAATTACATCAATTTGAATATTACATCGTCGTAAAATCGAGTTTTGTAAAATTCAATGCATCAATAAATGCCTTGCTGGAGTCATGTAATTTTCAAATCTGATGTAAATTTGCATCAGATATGACGCTCCAGTTATGTGCATCAATTTAACAGAATATTACACGATTATTTTTTGGTGTGCAGGAACAATGAGGCAGCTGGGGAACAATGAGACACTCTACAAAAATAAAAAATATTTTTTCTAGTAAAACATCATGTTTTTATATTGCTCCATTGCAGGTGACTTACTTTGAACATTTTCAAGCAATTCTGTCAACATGAAACTTTAATTAACAAAAGTTATACTAAAAACTATTTAAATTTCGTAAAATCCATATTTTTACCAAATTACTTTATATTTTTGGTAAAATGAAGTTCAAACTCAATAAATATGCCAAAAATCACATCCAATTCATGTTTTAAAAGATTACAATTCTTTTAAAATATTGAGTGTATTTTATTCGTCAACCTATTATTTTTTAATATTAAAATTGGCAAAAATACCAAAATTATGAGAGCTTAAATTAAAATATATACTACACTCAAAAAAATTAGTTCGCGTAAACGTGAACAGAGGTCATGCCAACGGGAACCAGGAAGAAAACTGTTCACTGTCATGGTGCAATGCACTATAAAAGTTGAACAGTTTTCTTCCTGCACAGCTAAAACAGTAGTAATCCAGCTGCGTGTAAAAGGCCTGGGTGTAAAATAAATATTGCATTATTTTATGCAATTTTATGTAATTTTACACCCTAAAATATGTAGCCCATCAGTATGGGAAGCCTACTTGACCGAAATGTCAAGCTCATATATGCGTTTATCCTTACAGCGTTTCATCGGTCTGATGGCCGAGTGGGGTAAGGCGCCAGTCCTCACTGTTGGTGCTGGGTTTGATTCCCGTCGGTGTAATATTAAGTGTTTATTTTGACGAAGGTGATGTGCATGCTTTTGCATGCGATTTTACCATCGGATTTTTTTGCTGTGTGGTTCCCGGTGGCATGAACACTGTTCACGTTTACGCGAACTCATTTTTTTGAGTGTATAAAAAATCTCATCGAAAATAACACAGACAAAAAATGATGGTAATGGTAATGATGGAAATGGTGACAGATTTTGTGTCAAAAAAATTGATTAATTTTACCCCAGAAAATTATGAATTTTCATCAGTTTTTGATGAATATTCATCAGGTTCACATTTTTCAGCATTTTTTATGTAATATTACTCAAAAAAAGAGGTAATATTCAACCTGAGCAATTCTCTGAGATTTCGGTCATTCGATTTTTTTTGTATTTTTTAATCCGGCTGAAACTTTTTTGGTGCCTTCAGTATGCCCAAAGAAGCCATTTTGCATCATTAGTTTGTCCATATAATTTTCCATACAAATTTGGCAGCTGTCCATACAAAAATGATATGTGAAAATTCAAAAAAAAATTTTATGATTTTTAATTTAACTTTTTGTCACTAAAATTTGATTTGCAAAAAAACACTATTTTTAATTTTTTTTATTTTTTGATATGTTTTAGAAGACATGAAATGCCAACTTTTCAGAAATTTCCAGAATGGGCAAAAAATCTTTGACCGAGATATGACTTTTTGAATCAATACAGATTTTTTCAAAAAATCGAAATATTGGTCGCAAAAATTTTTCATTTTCATTTTTCGATGTAAAATCAAATTTTCAATCAAAAAGTACTTTAGTGAATTTTGGATAAAGTGCACCGTTTTCAAGTTATAACCATTTTTAGGTAACTTTTTTGAAAATAGTCTCAGTTTTTCATTTTTTAAAATTAGTGCCCATGTTTGCCCACTTTTGAAAAAAATATTTTTGAAAAGCTGAGAAAATTTTCTATATTTTGCTATATTGAACTTTGTTGATACGACCCATAATTGCTGAGATATTGCCATGCAAAGGCTAAAAAACAGGAAAATTGATGTTTTCTAAGTCTCACCCAAACAACCCGCTATTTTCTAATGTCGATATCTCAGCAACTATAGGTCCGATTTACAATGTTAAAACATGAAACATTCGTGAAATTTTCCGATCTTTTCGAAAAAAATATTTTCAAAATTTTTAAATTAAGACTAACATTTTAAATGGGTGTAATATTGAATGTTTGGCCCGTTTGAAATGTTAGTCTTGATTTGAAAATTTTGAAAATATTTTTTTCGAAGAGATCGGAAAATTTCACGAATGTTTCATGTATTAAAATTGTAAATCGGATTTATAGTTGCTGAGATATCGACATTAGAAAATGGAGGGTTGTTTGGGTGAGACTTAGAAAACATCAATTTTCCTGTTTTTTAGCCTTTGCTTGGCAATATCTCAGCAACTATGAGTCGTATCAACAAAGTTTAATAAAGCAAAATATAGAGAATTTTCTCAGCTTTTCAAAAATATTTTTTTCAAAAGTGGGCAAACATGGGCACTAATTTTAAAAAATGAAAAACTGAGACTATTTTCAAAAAAGTTACCTAAAAATGGTTATAACTTGAAAACGGTGCACTTTATCAAAAATTCACTGAAGAACTTTTTGATTGCAAATTTGATTTTACATCGAAAAATGAAAATGAAAAATTTTTGCGACCAATATTTCGATTTTTTGAAAAAATCTGTATTGATTCAAAAAATCATAACTCGGTCAAAGATTTTTTGCCCATTCTGGAAATTTCTGAACAGTTGGCATTTTATGTCTTCTAAAACATATCAAAAAATAAAAATTATTAAAAATAGTGTTTTTTTGCAAATCAAATTTTAGTGACAAAAAGTTAAATTAAAAATCACCAAATTTTTTTTACCGTGTATCATCTTTTTTTCGTGTAGTCCATATCCATACCTACAACTTTGCCGAAGACACCAAATCGATCAAAAAATTCCTTCAAAAGATACAGATTTTTGAATTTTCACATATCATTTTTGTATGGACAGCTGCCAAATTTGTATGGAAAATTATATGGACAAACTAATGATGCAAAATGGCTTCTTTGGGCATACCGAAGGCACCAAAAAAGTTTCAGCTGGATTAAAAAATACAAAAAATAAAATTAAAGAAAAAAGACCGATTCCGTAGAGAACTGCTCACCTACCAAATTTTCTACATTCCAAAATTCAACTTTTTTTTCTGTAAAGGGAAGGGGGTCTGGCAAATGTGACGTACTTTTTGAGGGGGGGGGTTTGACCTTGCGTGGCAAAGTGTGACATAGGGGGGAGGGGGGTTAATTTTGGCCGATTTTTGCGTGACATACTTTATGGATGATGCCTAACAGCGCCTAAATATTGACTCCATTGACTCATACAAATTTTTTTTTTCAGATTGGTGACCGAATTTTAGCAGTAGATGGAATCAACATTCGAAACTTTACTCACGAGCAAGCGATGACAACAATGAAAAACGCTGGGTCTAAAATATTACTTCGTGTGCAAAGCATAATAAAAAATGTATGTAAATATATGTGACATTGGGACTGAGGGCTTCAGACCCAATGTCGACTCTCCTGACGGTACTTGAACTATTCTAGGGAATTCTAGGCACTAAATATTATTTGGAAATTTGTTTCATTGATCAATCAAATCTACAAATTTCAGCAAAAACTTGACGTTATCAACAATGTTTGTTTGTGTTTTTATGGGATAAAATACTTTGTAAAAGCACAACAGATCTGCACATATAATTTAACAACGGTGTTTCAATTTGGTGTTGGTTATTGGCCGTATTCCTCAAAAAGTCACGTAGAAAACCAGCCTCGAACGGCGCGCCGCACCTTGGGCAAATGCGCGCTGTCTAATCCCATACTGCGCATTTTATTTTTGTCGTTCGTTTTCAGAATCGTTTTGAATTATTGACAGGAAAATATTTTTATTGCACTAAAAGTGCAGAAAATCGCCGGCAACAATGTCTACGGCACATTCTGGAATGAAGCGCGATGAGAGGTCGTCGGCATGAATTTGAATGGTCATAATTTTCAATTTCAAAGTTTGGAATTTTTTCGAAAAATCAGCTCCAGCAAATTCAAATGGCAACTGGGGTGTCGCAAGGTGCAACGCATATCTTGTTTGCTGGGGCCAAACTAAAGTCAAAATTTGAAGGCCTGTGCCAAGCTCCAGAATGCTCTGATTTTTAATGTTATACATACCAACACTCACGCAAGGATCTGGTAAACGCCAGTGATGTTGAAAGTAAACGCTTCGGTAGCCAAAGTGTCTCAAAAATTGTAATTTTTTAAGAAGAAAAAAGTTTTAATGGTTAAATCCCAGTTAAAATTCAAATGCAAAGCGCCTCCTGTTACGTCCAATCAAGCTCATATTTGAGATTTGGGCTCAGGACGCCCACCGGATACTCGATTCTTCCGTATGCAAAGAAGGAATGGTTGACATCCTCGAGCAAGTTTTTATCACGGTACGTTTGGCACATATCAACCTTCACATTTGTGCTTTCTACCTGCCGTACGAGAAACGATTGGAGCATAATCTGCTGGAAAAGCACATAAATTCTGTGACAACAGTTTGTGAACTTGCTCGATCAGAAGACATCATCATTGCAGCCGGAGACTACTGAGCAGTTCTCTAGGATTTCGGTCATTCGATTTTTTTTGTATTTTTTAATCCGACTGAAACTTTTTTGGTGCCTTTGGTATGCCCAAAGAAGCCATTTTGCATCATTAGTTTGTCCATATAATTTTCCATACAAATTTGGCAGCTGTCCATACAACAATGATGTATGAAAATTCAAAAATCTGTATCTTTTGAAGGAAATTTTTGATCGATTTGGTGTCTTCGGCAAAGTTGTAGGTATGGATACGGACTACACTGGAAAAAAATAATACACGGTAAAAAAAAATTTGGTGATTTTTTTATTTAACTTTTTAACACTAAAACTTGATTTGCAAAAAAACACTATTTTTAATTTTTTTTATTTTTTGATATGTTTTAGAGGACATAAAATGCCAACTTTTCAGAAATTTCCAGGTTGTGCAAAAAATCATTGACCGAGTTATGAATTTTTTAATCAATACTGATTTTTTCAAAAAATCGAAATTTTGGTCGCAAAAATTTTTCAACTTCATTTTTCGATGTAAAATTGAATTTGAAAACAATATTTTCAAAATTTTCAAATCAAGACTAACATTTCAAAAAGGCCAAACATTGAATATTACGCCCTTTTAAAATGTTAGTCTTGATTTGAAAATTTTGAAAATATTTTTTTCGAAAAGATCGGAAAATTTCACAAATGTTTCATATTTTAACATTGAAAATTGGACCATTAGTTGCTGAGATATCGACATTGAAAAATGGTGGGTTGTTTGGGTGAGACTTAGAAAACATCAATTTTCCTGTTTTTAAACCTTTGCATTTGCAAATATCTCAGCAACCAAAGGTCGTATCAACAAAGTCCGAAGAAGCAAAATATAGAGAATTTTCTCAGCTTTTCAAAAATATGTTTTTCAAAAGTGGGCAAACATGTGCACTAATTTTAAAAAATGAAAAACTGCGACTATTTTGAAAAAAGTTACATAAAAATGGCTATAACTTGAAAACGGTGCACTTTATCAAAATTTCACTAAAGTACTTTTTGATTGCAAATTCAATTTTACATCGAAAAATGAAGTTGAAAAATTTTTGCGACCAAAATTTCGATTTTTTGAAAAAATCAGTATTGATTAAAAAATTCATAACTCGGTCAATGATTTTTTGCACAACCTGGAAATTTCTGAAAAGTTGGCATTTTATGTCCTCTAAAACATATCAAAAAATAAAAAAAATTAAAAATAGTGTTTTTTTGCAAATCAAGTTTTAGTGTTAAAAAGTTAAATAAAAAAATCACCAAATTTTTTTTACCGTGTATTATTTTTTTCCAGTGTAGTCCGTATCCATACCTACAACTTTGCCGAAGACACCAAATCGATCAAAAAATTCCTTCAAAAGATACAGATTTTTGAATTTTCATGCATCATTTTTGTATGGACAGCTGCCAAATTTGTATGGAAAATTATATGGACAAACTAATGATGCAAAATGGCTTCTTTGGGCATACCAAAGGCACCAAAAAAGTTTCAGTCGGATTAAAAAATACAAATATTAAAATTGAAGAAAAAAGACCGATTTCGTAGAGAATTGCTCTACTACAACCAAAGTTATCTAGTTTGGCGTGATGATGGCAGAGGCTACGCGACGGCTAATTTAGCTGAAACTCATGCTCGTTTACGTACTGAGCGTGCTTCACATGAAACACTTTTGGACGGTATGGCCATTTGTAACCTACGCCAGATCCTGACGGTTCGCAATGCCAACAACCGACTTCTGGACCTTATTTTCATATCAGATGATAAATCGCTACCAACTGTCCATTGTGTTGAAGATCCACTCGTTCCTCTGGACTCAGTTGCAGTTGAGTCTTTTTACCGGACGGACGCGTTTTTTTAATTCGCTCTACACCTTATTTTTATTTACCTTCACTGACCCAGTCCACAAACGCAAACGTAAACTTATTTATTTTTTGTCGCGCGTCGCGTGTGCACTTATTAACAAACGTAAGCAAAATGCGTATGTATGTGCCGACGTGCTCTTCACCCTTCGACCAACAATACCTCTGGAACTGTTCTGTTCCAGTTGTTGTTGTTGTTTGTAACCGAAAATTTCACGCAGCCTGTATTGGGGTCAAGCGTGGCTCCGAAGACGACTTGCAACTACATGTACTTCCTATATGCAGCCTTTGTCGAAATAACCTACATATGGAAATCGACATTAGAAAAATAATGCAGCATCATTTAGAAGGCAGTCATATGATCTTGACTCACATCAAGACCAATGACAAGACAAACCAAGAAGCCCTTAATGAACTGCATAATAAAATCATAGGCCTGCAGGAAGAAATTAAGAAATCTGCAGAAATCGCAAGTCGAATACTATCGGCAGTATTAACACAGGCACCGGCAATGGACTTCCCCTTAAACGAAGTCAGAAAAGCATTTGAAGACACCACCTCGGACCAGAATCAAAAACTCGCTGAATCATTCTGCCGTATCCAGGAAATTACGTCATCCCACCGGGATGACATAATGGAATACCCGATTCGAGTGGTAGTTTGACAGTTCGCTCCATAAGAAATACATTGCTCACTACCAATCGCGTCGGGTACTCCATTAAAACAATTGCCTCAACAGAAAAATGCCCCTCGGACATAATTTTAGCAGTCCACGATGAAGTGAGGGCCCTCACTTCATCCATCAATAAACTGCAAGACAATGAAATTGAAGTCCGGCAAAAATCACTCGCAGAAGAATTAAACGAACAAACCGTACTGGAAATCGAATCTGGCTGGCGACTTATCGGCAGCAAAAAAATTTGGAAGCCAGACTGGACCGACTTCGACGCCAGGCAGCGGACTCGCCGTCTTCAGGAAAAGGAAGCCGAAAAAGCACGTCGCCGCAACCGAAAACATCGTCAACAAATTCAGCACCAGTAACAACCACAATCACAACAACATCATCAGCAACGCCGGCAACAGCAACACCTGCAGCAACAACAATCACATCAGCATCTTCGTCGGCAACAGCACCAGACCAACTGCAACTCTGACGCAGGCCGAAACCCAAGTACGCCACATTTTAACTTAAAGGACAATCAATTCGACCAGGACAACGCAAGTAGCAGCAACTTTTTCACTCATTCGTCAACCAAATTGTCCGACAAGGAACTTCTAGACCAGGCAAGGGTCGAATTTTCTGGCCAACCTCCAACTACATCGAATTCAAACTTCATCAACTTCCGAAAAGGGGAAACCATCAACCCCTACCGGAAGGAAAAAACGCCAATCGTCCCACCTCTAAACGCCACCACGTCGCAGCCAGCAAAAACGTCATCACAAACTCCTGAAGTAACAGACAGTATGTTCTGTCTCGACCCAATGAAGCCGCCCATAGTATGCCTAACTGAAGAGCAATTCTCTGAGATTTCGGTCATTCGATTTTTTCTGTATTTTTTAATCCGGCTGAAACTTTTTTGGTGCCTTTGGTATGCCCAAAGAAGCCATTTTGCATCATTAGTTTGTCCATATAATTTTCCATACAAATTTGGCAGCTGTCCATACAAAAATGATATGTGAAAATTCAAAAATCTGTATCTTTTGAAGGAATTGTTTGATCGATTTGGTGTCTTCGGCAAAGTTGTAGGTATGGATATGGACTACACTGAAAAAAAATGATACACGGTAAAAAAAAATTTGGTGATTTTTAATTTAACTTTTTGTCACTAAAACTTGATTTGCAAAAAAACACTATTTTTAATTTTTTTTTATTTTTTGATATGTTTTAGAGTACATAAAATGCCAACTTTTCAGAACTTTCCAGAATGGGCAAAAAATCTTTGACCGAGTTATGATTTTTTGAATCAATACAGATTTTTCAAAAATCGAAATATTATCGCAAAATTTTCAACTTCATTTTTCGATGTAAAATTGAATTTGCAATCAAAAAGTACTTTAGTGAATTTTTGATAAAGTGCACCGTTTTCAAGTTATAGCCATTTTTATGTAACTTTTTTCAAAATAGTCGCAGTTTTTCATTTTTTTAAATTAGTGCCCATGTTTGCCCACTTTTGAAAAAAATATTTTTGAAAAGCTGAGAAAATTCTCTATATTTTGCTTCATTGAATTTTGTTAATACGACCCATAGTTGCTGAGATATTGCCATGCAAAGGTTAAAAAACAGGAAAATTGATGTTTTGTAAGTCTCACCCAAATAACCCACCATTTTCTAATGTCGATATCTCAGCAACTATAGGTCCGATTTACAATGTTAAAACATGAAACATTCGTGAAATTTTCCGATCTTTTCGAAAAAAATATTTTCAAAAATTTAAAATCAAGACTAACATTTTAAACGGGCCAAACATTTAATATTACGCCCATTTGAAATGTTAGTCTTGATTTTAAATTTTTGAAAATATTTTTTTCGAAAAGATCGAAAAATTTCACGAATGTTTCATGTTTTAACATTGTAAATCGGACCTATAGTTGCTGAGATATCGACATTAGAAAATGGTGGGTTATTTGGGTGAGACTTAGAAAACATTAATTTTCCTGTTTTTTAACCTTTGCATGGCAATATCTCAGCAACTATGGGTCGTATTAACAAAATTCAATGAAGTAAAATATAGAGAATTTTCTCAGCTTTTCAAAAATATTTTTTTCAAAGATGGGCAAACATGGGCACTTATTTTAAAAAATGAAAAACTGCGACTATTTTCAAAAAAGTTACCTAAAATTGGTTATAACTTGAAAACGGTGCACTTTATCAAAAATTCACTAAAGTACTTTTTGATTGCAAATTCTATTTTACATCGAAAAATGAAGTTGAAAAATTTTTGCGACCAATATTTCGATTTTTTGAAAAAATCTGTATTGATTCAAAAAATCATAACTCGGTCAAAGATTTTTTGCCCATTCTGGAAAGTTCTGAAAAGTTGGCATTTTATGTCCTCTAAAACATATCAAAAAATAAAAAAAATTAAAAATAGTGTTTTTTTGCAAATCAAGTTTTAGTGACAAAAAGTTAAATTAAAAATCACCAAATTTTTTTTTACCGTGTATCATTTTTTTTTCAGTGTGGTCCATATCCATACCTACAACTTTGCCGAAGACACCAAATCGATCAAAAAATTCCTTCAAAAGATACAGATTTTTGAATTTTCACATATCATTTTTGTATGGACAGCTGCCAAATTTGTATGGAAAATTATATGGACAAACTAATGATGCAAAATGGCTTCTTTGGGCATACCAAAGGCACCAAAAAAGTTTCAGCGGGATTAAAAAATACAAAAATTAAAATTAAAGAAAAAAGACCGATTCCGTAGAGAACTGCTCAAACAGTTCAATTCAATTCAAGAATTGTCAGTCTGAGCAATTCTCTACAAAACCGGCCGATTTCGACCATTTTTATTTTTTGTATTTTTTGATTTGGCTCAAACTTTGTGGGGGCCTTCCCTATGACCAAAGAAGCCATTTTGCATCATTAGTTTGTCCATATAAATTTCCATACATATTTGGCAGCTGTTCATACAAAAATGGTACGTAAATATTCGAAAATCTGTAACTTTTGAAGGAATTTTTTGATCAATTTGGTGTCTTAGGCAAAGTTGTAGGTATTGTTAAGGACCATGTAGAAAAAAATAGGTACACGGAAAAAAAAATTTCCCGATTTTTTTATTAACTTTTTTTCACAAAAACTCAAATTCCGAAAATACGTATTTTTTGATTTTCGAGATTTTTGATATGTTTAGGGACAAAATCCGCAACTTTGAGCTATAGAGAAACATGGTCAAAATCTGCCGCCGAGTTATGATTTTGAAAAACTGGTGATTTTTGGAAAAAATCGAAATTTCATACATAAAATTTTTTTGACCTCATTTTTTTATGCAAAATGGAATTTGCAATCGAAAAGTACTTTACAGATTTTTTGTTTAAGGGCTCCGTTTTCAAGATATAGCCACCGAAAGTTTTATTTTAGCAAAATATTTGCAGTTTTTCAATTTTTAAAAATAGTGACCGTGAGTGACCATTTCTAAAAATATTTTTTTTGAAAAGTTCAGAAAATTTGCTATAAAATTGTCTAAAAGACATTGAAGATTGGACCTCTGGTTGCTGAGATACAGCGGCTTAAATAAAAAGAAACACGAAATTTGACTTTTTCTAAGTCTCACCCAAACAGCCCACCATTTTCTAATGACGATATCTCAGCAATAAATGGTCCGATTTTCAATGTTAATGCATGAAACATTCGTGAAATTTTCCGATCTTTTCGAAAAAAATATTTTGAAAAAATTAAATCAAGACTAACATTTTAAAAGGGCCAAACTTTGAATATTATGCCCATTAAAAATGCTAGTATTGATTCAATTTTTTTCAAAATATTTTTTTCGAAAAGATCGGAAAATTTCACGAATGTTTCATGTATTAACATTGAAAATCGGACCCTTAATTGCTGAGATATCGTCATTAGAAAATGGTGGGCTGTTTGGGTGAGACATAGAAAACTTCAATTTTCGTGTTTCTTTTTCTTGAAGCCGCTGTATCTCAACAACCAGAGGTCCAATCTTCAATGTCTCTTAGACAATTTTATAGCAAATTTTCTGAACTTTTCAAAAAAATATTTTTAGAAATGGTCACTCATGGTCACTATTTTTAAAAATCGAAAAACTGCAAATATTTCGCTGAAATCAAACTTTCGGTGGCTATATCTTGAAAACGGGGCCCTTTATCAAAAAATCTGTAAAGTAATTTTCGATTGCAAATTCAATTTTGCATAAAAAAATGAGGTCAAAAATTTTATGTATGAAATTTCGATTTTTTCCAAAAATCACCAGTTTTTCAAAAAATCATAACTCGGCGGCAGATTTTTTGACCATGTTTCTCTATAGCTCAAAAGTTGCGGATTTTTGTCCCCTAAAACATATCAAAAAATCTCGAAAATCAAAAAATACGTATTTTGGGAATTTGAGTTTTTGTGAAAAAAAAGTTAATAAAAAAATCGGGAAATTTTTTTTTCCGTGTACCTATTTTTTTCTAAATAGTCCTTAACAATACCTACAACTTTGCCGAAGACACCAAATTGATCAAAAAATTCCTTCAAAAGTTACAGATTTTCGAATATATACGTACCATTTTTGTATGAACAGCTGCCAAATTTGTATGGAAATTTATATGGACAAACTAATGATGCAAAATGGCTTCTTTGGTCATAGGGAAGGCCCCCACAAAGTTTGAGCCAAATCAAAAAATACAAATAAAATCCATTTCCGGTTTTGGTAGAGAATTGCTCAGTCTGCAGTCGGCGATGGCCGTTTCCTGCTGGCCAGACTCCGCGAAACGAAAGTCTATGACAATCTCAGACTATACTTAGCGTATCTGAAGGACCAAAAACCGGACGTCTGCATAGACGGACTAACACTAACCAGCATGCATGTCTTTTTTGCATCCAATGGCCTGCCTCCTGAACCTGAACATCTTATGAACATCTTCATGGAATACAACTCAACAATTGGAATTTCACCTAAGCAAACCCTCACTGACCTGGAAACCTACAGGAAATATGTAACAAGTAGAAGACTTCAATACCTGCAGCATTCGCGCGAAACCGCCAACAAATTCTACCTGCCGACTACATCGTCGAATTTTTACAAGCATTGACGCCTTCTAATACGGAAGAAGAAATGACACCCTCGCAAGAGGCAGTAAGTACTATTAATAATTTAAGTATGTCTCCAAAAATTTCTTCAACGGAACAACAGAATGCGAATGAAATTCTAATTTATTGTCAGAATTTCAATCGCATGAAAAGCCCAGGCAAAATGAAGGAAATTTCTTTAAACATTCTCTCACATTCTTTCGACATTATTCTTGGAACTGAAACTAACTGGGACGAAAGCGTCCACCGTGAAGAAATTTTTGGAAACAATTATTTTGTATTCCTAGGCAATATAAATTTAAATCTCAGTCAGAAAAATTCAGGAGGTGGCGTCCTCTTAGCCATAAATGCCAGACTAAATCCAAAAGAAAAACATTTTCAATTTGAACAAGTCTGGGCCAAAGCCACTATTGCAGGCCAAGTACACATTTTTGCATCAGTATACTTTCCGCCGGACCATGCAAATAAACAGTCGTATGAACTATTCTTTAAAACAGTAGAAATCATAACATCAAAAATGGAACCGGAAGTAAAACTTAACATTTATGGCGCAAAGTCGAATTTATATCTGTCCAAGAAAATGAAGCAATTCTTCTCCCAGTCATTGGGGAAAATGAAACTTTGCATTTTCTCTTTGACAATATTGCAAATTATGGACTTTTCCAAATCAATCATGTAAAAATCCAAAGAAATTCATTTTTAGACCTTTTATTCACTAACTGTATTGAAGACTTTCATGTACAAGAATCTGTAACCCCCCTTTGGAAGAATGAAGTCTTCCATACAGCAATTGAATATTCTATTAGTAAGAGAATTCTATACGGAAATTAACACTATTACATCTGAAACCGTACCTACTACACTGAAAACCATATTGTAGGGTTTAATTGAGAATACGCACCGACGTATTTTTGCTAAAAACAATCCGTGCTTGGATTGACTGATTAACGCAGTCAGTTTTACTATGTCGGAAGCGGTATGGTAATTTTAACCCTCCAATACCGAGAGAATGATAATGATTTTGTAATTGCTACCATGCAATTTTGTGGAAGTATGGTACATTTTACCATATTTGCGTTTACTTTTACCAAAAAGCCACAGTTAATTTAATAAGCAGCATTTTTAGCAAATGTTCTTAAAATTACCATGGTCGGGCTTTCAGTGTAGAAGAAGACGACGTAATAACACAGGCAATAAATACCCAGTGTGGTTCACTCCACAACTAAGAAATTTAAAAAATAGAAAACAAAAAGCCTACAAACTATATGTTGGGTGAGCACCCTGCACCACACTCTGCGACAGGGTCGCCCGGACGTCAACAGCTGTCAACACCAGCCAGCGAGCGGAAGCGAGCTTGGCTGTCATTACTCGCCCGACAGCCGACAACTACACCACGCGGAAATATTTTAATTTGTAGTTTTACCGTAATAAAAGTAATTAGTTTGTTGTATAGTACCACCTCGCGTTTCACTACTACAACAAGTGGCGACGGGTCTGTGGAGTTTGTCGGTTTGTCAATTTTTTTCGGCGGAAATCGCAAAATCGCTGTTGCCGTGCTTCCACGTGGACGTTCCTTCCGTGGCCCGCAGCGATGTCCAACCCACCGGGAATCAACAAATCCGGAAGCGCTGTATCCGGTCAAGCGAGCGGGGAACAACCGTTCAAGGACACCATCATCCAGCTGCTCGCCAATCAACACGCGCTGATGGAGGAGCTCACCGAACAGGTGAAGAACCTGCAGGCGGCGCCCCGGAACGAGCTGGTGCTGGACTCCTGGCCACGAACATCACGGAGTTCGTCTACGACGCGGACAAGGGCTGCACGTTCGACACCTGGTACGGACGGTACGCAGATTTGTTCGACGCCGACGCGTCGTCGCTCGATGACGCTGCGAAAGTCCGGCTGCTTCTGCGGAAGTTGTCCCCGGCCGCGCACGACCGGTACACGTCGTTCATCCTCCCGAAGGTTCCAAAGGACTTCAAGTTCAAGGAGACCGTCGACAAGCTCAAATCCATTTTCGGCACACCCGTGTCGATCTTCCATCGTCGCTATCAATGTCTGCAGACAGCGAAGGACGAGTCAGAGGATTTGATCAGCTATTCCTGCAGAGTCAACCGCGCCTGCGTGGACTTCCAGCTGAAGAAGCTCGACGAGGAACAACTGAAGTGCCTGGTGTTTGTGTGTGGACTTACGGCTGCCAAGGACTCAGACATCCGTATGCGTCTGTTGTCCAAGATCAACGAATCTCAGGGCATGACCCTCGAGAAGATCGTAGAGGAATGCAAATCGCTCGCTACCCTCAAGCAGGACACCGTCCTAATTGGGAGCCATGCATCCTCCTCCGTGCAGCTGTCCACAAACGCGGTCCGGACCGAGACGAAGCAGAAGCCCAAGGGGAAGTTCGGAGGCAAGCAGCGCGACAACATCCCGAAATCACCGTGCTGGTCGTGCGGCGGAATGCACTATATGGACGAGTGCAAGTTTCGGGAGCACAAGTGCCGGGACTGCAACAGAGTGGGACATCGCGAAGGCTACTGTTCCTGCTTCTCAGCAAAGAACCGGACCAAGAAGGAGCACAAGTTCCAGCCGAAGCCGCAGCAGAAGCAGCGCTCGAGCAAGAGCGTGACCGTCGGCAGCATTCAGCAGGGTCGGCGCTACACAACCGTCGGCATCAACGGCGTGCCGGTGGAGCTTCAACTAGATTCCGGCTCGGATATCACCATTCTCTCATATCAGAACTGGGAGAAAGCTGGACGTCCTCCAACGGTTCCACCGGACTGCTCTGCGAGGGCAGCCTCCGGGGACAAGCTGAACATCTCTGGGATGTTTTCGGCTACCATCAGCATCGGCGGAGTCCACAAACAAGGCAAGTGCTACGTGAGTGGACCGCAGCTTAACCTCAACGTCCTCGGAGCCGACGCCATGGACAAGTTCGGCCTCTGGGATGTTCCACTGTCGTCCATCTGCAACCTGGTGGCCAGTGCGGACGAAGACGCTGATGTTGCCGAGCTGAAGTCGCGGTTTGCGGACGTGTTCAGCGATTGCGCTGGTGTCTGCAAGAAGACGCAGGTTCACCTCGACCTGAAGCCAGATGCGAAGCCTGTGTTCCGGCAAAAGCGGCCTGTGGCGTACTCCATGGAGGCCACCGTGGAGGATGAGCTGCAGCGACTCCAAGATCTGGGCATCATCACCCCGGTCACGTACGCGGATTGGGCCGCGCCCATCGTGGTCGTACGGAAACCGGATCGCTCTATCCGGATCTGTGCCGATTATTCGACCGGGCTGAACAACGCTTTGGAGCCGAACAGCCACCCACTACCCCTGCCCGAGGACATCTTCGCGCGAATGGCCAACTGCACCATCTTCGCGAACATCGATTTGTCCGACGCATACTTGCAAGTGGAGGTCGATGAGGAGAGCCGCAAGCTGCTGGTCATCAACACCCACAAGGGGTTGTTCCAGTACAACCGCCTGTCTCTCGGGATCAAGAACGCTCCGGGGGCATTCCAGAAGATTATGGACACGATGCTGTGCGGACTGCCGCGCACCTGTCCGTACCTGGACGATATCATCGTTGGCGGTCGAACGCGGCAGGAGCTCAAGCTAAATCTTCAGCAGGTTTTCCAGCGCCTGCAAGAGTACGGGTTCACCGTGAAGCTCAGTAAGTGCCGCTTCTTCATGAACCAGGTCAAGTACCTGGGCCAGCTGCTGGACGCCGAAGGTATTCGCCCCGACCCGGAGAAGATTGCCGCCGTCGTGAACATGCCAGCCCCTCACGACGTTTCCACACTTCGGTCGTACCTGGGTGCGATAAACTATTATGGGAAGTTCATCAAGGAGATGCGGAAGTTTCGGCAGCCGCTGGACGACCTGCTCCGGAAGGGTGCCAAGTTCGAGTGGTCGGCCGACTGTCAACGCTCATTCGACCGCTTCAAGGAAATCCTGCAGTCTCCTCTCTTGCTCACCCACTACAATCCGCGTCTGGACATCGTGGTCTCCGCGGACGCATCCAACGTGGGCATCGGCGCCCGCATCGCACACCGCTTCCCGGACGGCACCGAGAAGGCAATCTACCACGCGTCCAGAAGTCTGACTCCGGCGGAAAAGAATTACAGCCAGATCGAAAAGGAAGCCCTCGCTCTGGTGTACGCCGTGACCAAATTTCACCGGATGATCTACGGACGCAACTTCCTCCTGCAAACGGACCATAAACCACTTCTCTCGATTTTTGGTTCGAAGCAAGGAATACCGGCGTACACTGCTAACCGCCTGCAACGGTGGGCTTTAACGATGCTTCTCTATGATTTCCACATAGAGCATATCGCTACCGATCACTTTGGGCACGCTGACATTCTATCTCGCCTGATTAATGCTCATGTTAAACCGGATGAAGATTTTGTTATTGCGTCGATAGAGCTTGAGAGGTCGATCTGCAGCATTGTGAGCCAGTCTTTGGGATTCTTGCCGGTCACCTACAAGGTGATTGCCGCAGAGACTGAGGGAGACGAAACCCTGCAGAAGGTGAAGCACTACGTCATCCACGGCTGGCCGGAGAACAAGAAAACTGTCGAAGGCGCAGAAATCCAGCAGTTCTTCGCTCGTCGTGAGGCACTCAGCATCGCTCACAAGTGTCTCATGTATGGAGAGCGGATCATCATCCCCAAGAAGCTGCAGAAGCGGGTGCTCCAGCAGCTGCACAAGGGCCATCCGGGCATCGAGCGATCGCGGTCGCTGGCGCGGAACTACGTGTATTGGCCGAACATCGATGATCACATTTCCAACCTGATCAAAGCTTGCAACGAGTGTGCTGCGGTGGCCAAAACTGACACGAAAACAGCGCTCTCATCGTGGCCCATCCCGGAGCGGCCATGGCAGAGGCTGCACGTCGACTACGCCGGACCGGTGGACGGAACGTACTTTCTGGTCCTGGTCGACGCCCTCTCGAAGTGGCCGGAAGTGGTTCCAACGCGGCGGATCACCACGGAGAAGACCCTGGCCATCCTGCGTAACATCTTCTCGAGATTCGGCATGCCGGAGGTGCTGGTCTCCGACAACGGCCGGCAGTTTTGCAGCGAGCACTTCGAGAGGTACTGTGACGTCAACGGTATCATGCACCTCAAGACCGCGCCGTACCACCCGCAGAGCAACGGCCAAGCTGAGAGGTTTGTTGATACTTTTAAACGTACACTCAAGAAAATTCAAGCAGGAGGAGGAACTAGAAGAAGCGATCGACACTTTCCTCCAGTGTTACCGGTCCACACCGTGCCGCAGCGCTCCAGAGGGAAATCTCCAGCGGAAGTTCTTCTCGGCGGTCGCATCCGTACCTCGCTCGAGCTGATGAAACCACCAAGCAGCTTCTACAAGGACTCCAGTTCCAAGCAAGATCAGCAGTTCGACCGTAAACACGGTGCCAAGGCGAAGAACTTCGAGCCCAAAGACGGAGTGTTTGCGAAGGTTCACCACGGCAACGAGTGGAGCTGGGTGCCAGGTGAGGTCGTGGAGCGGATCGGGACGGTCATGTACAACGTGTGGTTACCAGACCGTCAGCAGCTGATCAGATCCCACAGCAACCAGTTGCGCAAACGCCACGGTGGTGCTTACGCCACTGAAGCGGAGTCTCAACCAACCATTCCACTGGATCTGCTACTCAACACGTGGGGCATCAAACCTCCCGGGCCATCGGAGTCTCCGGAACCGGCGGGTTCACCGGAAGCTTCGCTGCCGTACCCGGACAGCCCACTGACGTATCCTGAGGATGAGCAGCTGAACGAGTTGAAGCAGGAGTTCCTCCGCGAGTTGATGCAGCCGCCCGAGCGACGTCGTCCAAGACGACCCCAATCGCCAGCTGTTCCTGCGGTGGCTCCTGCCGGACGACCAGTCCGCAACCGGAAAGCGCCGAGTCGCTACGAGCCGTACCATCTATACTAAAGGGGGAGGTGTTGGGTGAGCACCCTGCACCACACTCTGCGACAGGGTCGCCCGGACGTCAACAGCTGTCAACACCAGCCAGCGAGCGGAAGCGAGCTTGGCTGTCATTACTCGCCCGACAGCCGACAACTACACCACGCGGAAATATTTTAATTTGTAGTTTTACCGTAATAAAAGTAATTAGTTTGTTGTATAGTACCACCTCGCGTTTCACTACTACAACACTATACAGAAACAATACAAATGATTGACAAATGACACAAATCTTCTGAATTATCTGAATATGTCCGACCAATTTTTTTCGGCATTCAATTCTGCCAACGAAGAATATAATAGTAAAGTCGAATCTGAAGTCATGCCCGAAAAATTTCTTTAATTACGTAAAATCCAAATCCAAAAGTAGTTACTTCCCATCGCAAATGCAACTGGACGAAAATGTAGGCAGTAACTCAAAAGAAATTTGCAATTTTTTTTCAAAAATTTTCAAAGAGGTGTACACCTCATTTTCCGAAGAAGACCGCGACCGCGACTACTTTTCATACACTGAAATAAATATCATGATTGATGGTATTAGTTTCACATATAGATTTTTGCAGAGTGCTTCTACATTTGACCGGTATATGCGCTGCACATAAACTTTATGAGCACTGCATATATACATTAGCCTGTCCCATTTTGAGGTCATGTCGAGGAATTTCAGGTGCTCACTTCTTAAATGGTAGATTATGATGTTAGGAACAATGTTTTCTTAGACAAGAAAAAATAATAAAATACTTTCTCGCACCCCCTAGTCGATTTACTGAAAAAAGTCACTTTTTTGAACAAATTTTCTAAAATCGCTTGGAATCAATACAAAAACTGTTTCGATCAGGTGTGTATTATCTTCAAACGATAGGTTTTTGTCCATAGATTAAGATGCACTATCAATATTGGACGAAAATTTAAGTTTTGGACTCTCCCAGGCGGATTTGTGTCGAAAAAATCGCATTTTTCGAAACTTTTTCAGAAATGTTCATTTAATTCAGGGTAGCCTATTTTTCTCAGTGAAACCAATACGTGCAGCTTGTAGGAAATTTCATGGCGAACATTTTCTCTCTGAGAAAATGCAATTTCGACACTCCAGAGCCAAGATATTTGAGTTTTAGTGAGGAAAAAGTGCCAATTTTCAAAATTTCTCAGAATTCTGAAGCAAGGCCTACTAATTACACGATGTAGCAAGCATATGTCTCAAAGGTCAGGGTATGCTTTTATAGTAATTTTGGCCGCTGAATCCGAATCTGAAATCAAATTTCGTGCAAACAGTGATGTTTTGGAGCTACACCCTTTTGGAATGTTATTTGCGTGTTTAAGAGGCAGTTTTTGTAAATATTGCTCGGTTTGTTCTAGAGTCGTATCGAGGTGCTCCGATTTGGATGAAACTTTCAGCGTTTGTTTGTCTATACATGAGATAAACTCATGCCAAAAATGAGCCCTCTAAGACAAAGGGAAGTGGGGTAAAACGGGCATTGAAGATTGAGGTCCAAAAAACATAAAAAATCTTAAAATTGCTCGTATTTAAGTAAAACTTCATCAATTTCAACTATCTTAGATGCATTTGAATGGTCTTTTGAAGCACTTCAAAATGAGCCATAGACATCCAAGATTGGTTTAACTTTTTCTCATAGCTTTTGCAAATTACTGTTAAAAATTGTTTTTTTTAAACCTCAATATATTTTTGCAACAGCCTCCAACACCCATACTCTTTTAGTTCAAGTTAGGGAATTTCATGGACTATAAGCCTACGGTAATAACTTTTTTGGCCAATCGCAGTTTTTCTCATAGTTTTTCGATTTTTCTATAACAAACATTTTACAATGTTAGTTATTGTCCTGTTGTTTAGTCTCACTTTTGTCATATTCGAAATCCTCGGAAAATTCAAACTCCAAACTGGCATGAGTTCATCTCATGTATAGACAAACAAACGCTGAAAGTTTCATCCAAATCGGAGCACCTTGATACGACAACAAACCGAGCAATATTTACAAAAACTACCTCTTTAACACGCAAATAACATTCCAAAAGGGTGTAGCTCCAAAACATCACTGTTTGCACGAAATTTGATTTCAGATTCGGATTCAGCGGCCAAAATTACTATAAAAGCATACCCTGACCTTTGAGACATATGCTTGCTACATCGTGTAATTAGTAGGCCTTGCTTCAGAATTCTGAGAAATTTTGAAAATTGGCACTTTTTCCTCACTAAAACTCAAATATCTCGGCTCTGGAGTGTCGAAATTGCATTTTCTCAGAGAGAAAATGTTCGCCATGAAATTTCCTACAAGCTGCACGTATTGGTTTTACTGGGAAAATAGGCTACCCTAAATTAAATGAACATTTCTGAAAAAGTTTCGAAAAAATGCGATTTTTTCGACACAAATCCGCCTGGGAGAGTCCAAAAACTTAAATTTTCGTCCAATATTGATAGTGCATCTTAATCTATGGACAAAAACCTATCGTTTGAAGATAATACACACCTGATCGAAACAGTTTTTGTATTGATTCCATGCGATTTTAGAAAATTTGTTCAAAAAAGTGACTTTTTTCAGTAAATCGACTAGGGGGTGCGAGAAAGTATTTTATTATTTTTGCTTGTCTAAGAAAACATTGTTCCTAACATCATAATCTACCATTTAAGAAGTGAGCACCTGAAATTCCTCGACATGACCTCAAAATGGGACAGGCTAATATACATGAATAAAAATTGGAATAAGCTAACACATATAGAAGTTATGCGTACTGATCGTGAAAATTATATGCTATGCTCACAGCTTGAATGATTTTGCGATATGCACTTACATATAACTCACATGTGCAGAATTCTTAATTTTTAATATGTTTGTCTTTGATTTTTAATAATACTACATATTAATATTATTTGGTATTACCTATGTTAAATTGCTTTTTAAATTTTCTTTCAGTTTAAAAAACAGGTTAGAAATTGTTTTATTTTTTCTATTACAAGCATAAATAATTATTTAAAACACTTGAGCATTTTTCTCATTGCTACACAGAGGGTTTCCCGGATCTGGCCACCTTTTCAAGTATCAGCTGGTAGTCGAGCCCGATCGAAACACTACCAGGATGACCAGGACGTACCGGGCCAGGTTCAGGATGCGATGCTCGAGCTACCGGTTGGCCAGGAGTGTAATCAGGGCGATCCTAAATCAACTTCTCCACGCGAGTTGACTGTTCAACCGACGAAGTTCCGCCTCTGGAACCGCCTCTAGAAAACTCGAGTTCGAGGTCGAGTTGTAGCCTGCGTGTTGATAGAATCAAAAATTAAAGATTGCCATTTCATCAGCATTTCTACTTTATTACCTTGGTCACGTTTTTCAAGTCAACCGACCGCCTCGCCATGAAGTATCTAGTCCAGCTGATATTGGTGACCTCTCAAACCGTGTCGTAGATGCGGTTCAGGTAAGGCAACCGTGTGAGTTTATCCCGCAGAACAGTTTTGGCCACGGATGCGGATCTTCCGAGTCGAATCCGACGAACTTGAAGAGGCGATGACTTCGATGAGATGAGGGCGAAGTTGTCCGAACGGATGTGACCACCGGTTAAACAATCTGCACGGGTGCTACGCGTCGATCGGACCCGCCTGCTCTTCAGCATATTCCGTGGGATTTGATATCGGTTCGGATCTGGAACGATGGTGGCCTCCGCAGCGATTGTCCGGTGGTCGAACACATCCGGTGGAAATAACGCCACGCCTCTTCTTTTATCATCGCCGTCCTGCATTGTGAGGCCTGCGCCGCCTGCATTGTGGCCACTTCCACGTGCCGTCTCTAAATCTCTTCCGCCGCCGTTGTTATAAACACCAGCTCAACTTCCGGACCCACCACCGGCTTGCGCTCCCCTCTTCGACGGCGGAGGACTCCAGTGCCTAACGCGGGTTTTCCCAGTGAGTTTGAGGGACCGCGAGCGAGGTTCCCGGACGCCGGACTTTGTCGTTCAAGCTGGATGAAAAAAAAAGGAAAATCTTGCCGTTCGAAACAAGGATAAACTGAGATTTACGTTTACTCACCTTCGCTTGAAGATTTTATTGCACAGACCGATGGATTATGCACAAAAAAACTACTTTTTAAAAGATAATTGCAATTTACCGAACCGAACACGTTTTATTCCACTGTCGCCATCTTGTTCAATTATGCTCGTTTATGCACATCGCATACACTTCACTACACTCGCATACGCGCACATCGACATGCACTCATAAATGTTGTGAGCATTGCATATATTTTTCATGAGTAAAAGCATACTGCAAAAATCTATAGTATTGCGCATACAAAACTTATATGCGATGCTCACAAGGGGTATTTGCGTAAACAATATTTTGTATCTAACAGTTTGCAAACTCAGTTATGTGTAGTACGCATATAAAATCTATGAAGATATTTATTCAAATTTATAAGTGGAGCATATGATGTTCAATATGAAAGCTCATAGTTATTATTATGCTGATTTGAGATACAGTTATGTGCAGTTGGCATATAGAATCAATAATGATTTTAGTTTCAGTGTATATACCGGAATTTCCAAATGACGTCTCAGTCAATTCTTTGTCAGAAGAGCAATTCTCTACGAAATCGGTCTTTTTTCTTCAATTTTAATATTTGTATTTTTTAATCCGACTGAAACTTTTTTGGTGCCTTCGGTATGCCCAAAGAAGCCATTTTGCATCATTAGTTTGTCCATATAATTTTCCATACAAATTTGGCAGCTGTCCATACAAAAATGATGTGTGAAAATTCAAAATCTGTATCTTTTGAAGGAATTTTTGATCGATTTGGTGTCTTCGGCAAAGTTGTAGGTATGGATACGGACTACACTGGAAAAAAATAATACACGGTAAAAAAAAATTTGGTGATTTTTTTATTTAACTTTTTAACACTAAAACTTGATTTACAAAAA
The DNA here is from genome assembly GCF_015732765.1 of Culex quinquefasciatus. Taxonomy (NCBI): domain Eukaryota; kingdom Metazoa; phylum Arthropoda; class Insecta; order Diptera; family Culicidae; genus Culex; species Culex quinquefasciatus. The sequence continues at coordinate 111,142,168 of NC_051862.1, forward strand.
AAAACACTATTTTTAATTTTTTTTATTTTTTGATATGTTTTAGAGGACATAAAATGCCAACTTTTCAGAAATTTCCAGGTTGTGCAAAAAATCATTGACCAAGTTATGAATTTTTTAATCAATACTGATTTTTCAAAAATCGAAATTTGGTCGCAAAATTTTTCAACTTCATTTTTCGATGTAAAATTGAATTTGCGATCAAAAAATACTTTAGTGAAATTTTGATAAAGTGCACCGTTTTCAAGTTATAGCCATTTTTAGGTAACTTTTTTCAAAATAGTTGCAGTTTTTCATTTTTTTAAATTAGTGCACATGTTTGCCCACTTTTGAAAAAATATTTTGAAAAGCTGAGAAAATCCTCTATATTTTGCTTCTTCGGACTTTGTTGATACGACCTTTAGTTGCTGAGATATTGCAATGCAAAGGTTAAAAAACAGGAAAATTGATGTTTTCAAAGTCTCACCCAAACAGCCCACCATTTTTCAATGTCGATATCTCAGCAACTAATGGTCCGATTTTCAATGTTGAAATATGAAACATTTGTGAAATTTTCCGATCTTTTCAAAAAAAATATTTTCAAAATTTTCAAATCAAGACTAACATTTCAAAAAGGCCAAACATTGCATATTACGCCCTTTTAAAATGTTAGTCTTGATTTGAAAATTTTGAAAATATTTTTTTTAAAAGATCGGAAAATTTCACGAATGTTTCATCTATTAACATTGAAAATCGGACCATTAGTTGCTGAGATATCGACATTGAAAAATGGTGGGCTGTTTGGGTGAGACTTTGAAAACATCAATTTTCCTGTTTTTTAACCTTTGCATTGCAATATCTCAGCAACTAAATGTCGTATCAACAAAGTCCGAAGAAGCAAAATATAGAGGATTTTCTCAGCTTTTCAAAAATATTTTTTTCAAAAGTGGGCAAACATGTGCACTAATTTAAAAAAATGAAAAACTGCAACTATTTTGAAAAAAGTTACCTAAAAATGGCTATAACTTGAAAACGGTGCACTTTATCAAAATTTCACTAAAGTACTTTTTGATTGCAAATTCAATTTTACATCGAAAAATGAAGTTGAAAAATTTTTGCGACCAAAATTTCGATTTTTTTGAAAAAATCAGTATTGATTAAAAAATTCATAACTCGGTCAATGATTTTTTGCACAACCTGGAAATTTCTGAAAAGTTGGCATTTTATGTCCTTTAAAACATATCAAAAAATAAAAAAAAAATAAAAATAGTGTTTTTGTGCAAATCAAGTTTTAGTGTTAAAAAGTTAAATAAAAAAATCATCAAATTTTTTTTACCGTGTATTATTTTTTTCCAGTGTAGTCCGTATCCATACCTACAACTTTGCCGAAGACACCAAATCGATCAAAAAATTCCTTCAAAAGATACAGATTTTTGAATTTTCATACATCATTTTTGTATGGACAGCTGCCAAATTTGTATGGAAAATTATATGGACAAACTAATGATGCAAAATGGCTTCTTTGGGCATACCGAAGGCACCAAAAAAGTTTCAGTTGGATTAAAAAATACAAAAAAAATCGAATGACCGAAATCCTAGAGAACTGCTCAGAAACGGAAGTACAGCCATCCCTCATATTCGGAACAGTTTACAGATCGACCAATGTTCAAAAAATCATAGCAAATCGGTAATTGAACTTAAGAGCGAGTCCACGAGCAAAGCATACCCATCTCGCATCGACCTCTCCAATCTGCCTGAAATTTTCAGGGGTTGTATGTACATATAAAACTAGCATCTGGCCAAAATATGAGCACTCTAGGTCAACGGGAAGTGGGGCAAATCGGGACACAAATTTTGAAGGTTCAAAAACGTCAGAAATCTTAAAAATGCTATAACTTTGGCAAAATTCAATTTAATTTCAAAATTCAAAATGCATCTAAAAGGGCTTAAAAAATGCAACAAAATGCAGGATAGAACATCTCAACTGGATAAATCTAAAGGGAGTTATTTGCATTTTAGTGAAAAAATAGCGTAATTTTAAAACTCAAATTAAAAAGTGTTCCATCCAGATATCAACTCGGTTCGACCTGCAGCTTGTAGAGGACATCTGGGACTACCATCTGAGACTAAGAACGCTTTGGGTAAGGCAGTTTAACATATTAAATAGACACTTTTACTTTTAGTGAATTTTTTGGTTGTAAATTTTTGCTCGGCGGACCCCTTAGATCCCATTTTCTGGTGATAATTTCATCATACTCGTGTTCCTGAGACAATTTCACAGTAGAAACATGCATAAAAATGTTTATTTTCATCCATTTTAACCCTTTAAAAAATGAAAGTAAAAAAAATAAGAAGCTGCTTTTTTCTGGTGTCATCTAGTATCCTTGGAAACGAACTTGATTTTCAATAAATGTGAATCGAAGATTTTTTTAACTTTCATTTTTTAAAGGGTTAAAATGGATGAAAATAAACATTTTCATGCATGTTTCTATTGTGAAATTGTCTCAGGAACACGAATATGATAAAATTATCATTAGAAAATGGGATCTAAGGGGTCCCCCGAGCAAAAATTTACATCCAAAAAATTCACTAAAAGTAAAAGTGTCTATTTAATATGTTAAACTGCCTTACCCAAAGCGTTCTCAGTCTCAGATGGTAGTCCCAGATGTCCCCTACAAGCTGCAGGTCGAACCGAGTTGATATCTGGATGGAACACTTTTTTTATTTGAGTTTTAAAATTATGCTATTTTTTCACTAAAATGCAAATAACTCCCTTTAGATTTAACCAATTGAGATGTTCTATCCTGCATTTTGTTGCATTTTTTAAGCCTTTTCAGATGCATTTTGAATTTTGAAATTAAATTGAATTTTGCCTGAGTTATAGCCTTTTTAAGATTTTTGACGTTTTTGAACCTTTAAACATTGTGTCCCGATTTGCCCCACTTCCCGTTCTAGAGTGCTCATATTTTGGCCAGATGCTAGTTTCATATGTACAAACAACCCCTGAAAATTTCAGGCAGATTGGTGAGGTCCAAACGACGTCCCATACAAAGGGGTATGCCCTGTTCGTGGACTCGCTCTTAATGATTCGCTTTTACCTTCATTTGAAAGCTTTTCATGCGATCTTTCAAATGCTGTATCAAACAACTGCAAATTTTTACTTTTATATCAAGTTTTTGAAGAAAAACTTTGACCCTTGAAATCCACAAATTCGGAACACTTTTTTCTTACGGATGTAAACAAACTTTGGATCTCTCCAGGAGTACATATTTGTAACAAAATAATGACTTCACACACTGCAACCAGTGAAACTCAAGCTAAGTGATGTTTTATCCATGGTCTGATAACTTTTTTTTGTGAAAATATCAGTTAAATTCAGGTGTTCCACAATTGTGGGAGGCACAATAACATCCCACAATTATGGAACAGGCAATTTGGAGGCAGTGTTTTGCTGCTCTAGATAAAATAGTCTTGAAGTAAAGTTTTTTGTTCAAAAAGTACTACTTTTACTAGTGAAATAGCAAGAAATTGTCCAAATAAAGGTCCTAAAAATAGTAGGGTCGAGAGAAAAGCTGCATTTGGCATGCTATTGACAAATTATCACAAAAGTGTTCCGAATTTGTGGGTGTTCCGAATATGTGGGATGACTGTACGCCAGGCATTGAAGGACTTAGACTCATCAAAAGGTCCAGGACCCGACGGAATAGCACCTGCATTCCTAAAGAACCTTGCAGAAGAATTGACATTTCCACTGCATCATCTCTTCAACATGTCAATAAATACTGGAAAATTCCCACAAACATGGAAAAAGTCTTTTTTGGTGCCTATTTTCAAATTAGGCCCAAAATCAGACATACATAATTATCGCGGAATTACCCTTTTGTCTTGCATTCCAAAACTTTTCGAATCTATTATAAATGAAAAAATCTTTCAGCAAGTAAAAAACCGCATCACATGTAAACAGAACGGCTTTTTTAAAGGCCGCTCTACTAGCACCAACCTTTTAGAATTTGTAAATTTTACACTGAATGCAATGCATAATAGCAATTTCGTAGAAGCAATTTACACAGACTTTAGTAAGGCATTTGACAGAATCGACATACCATTATTAATCTTAAAACTGCAGAAAATTGGAATTCAACCGAATCTTTTGGAATGGCTTAAGTCATATTTGACTAAGCGCGAACAAATTGTTCGCTTCCAAAATGTACCATCGGAATCAATTCACGTCACCTCTGGGGTTCCGCAAGGATCCCATCTAGGACCTCTTCTTTTCATCTTGTATGTAAACGACATTTCCTTCATTCTTGAAAAAAGCCCGCATGTCGTCAGCTTCAGCTCTCTTTTTAGCCACAGTTTCGCCTGAAAGTGGATATGGACGAAGAAGATTGGGAAGACCTTCGAAAAATGGTGGAAAACAAAGCCACCAAAGAGTTCCAGCAAGCTAAAACCCGCGAAATTAACAAAATGGACAAACTAAAGATGAAGAAGATTAACGAGATGCAGAGAGAACCAACCTGGATAGAGAACACAACCAACGTCCTCCTCCCAGACTTTTTGGAACGAACACTGCTCTTAGGATCTAACTTCAACATCCAAAACGAGAGCAACATCCCATATGTTCGCTTTGTCGCTGACGTCGAAACAGCGATCAAGAAGAAGACGGAGTTCACTGGTGACGACATCGAAACTGTGGCTAAGAAGAGAGCTGAAGCTGACAACATGCGGGCTGAAGTCTCAGCCATGGTAAACAGCTATCAACACCAACCACACACCAAGGAAAACGATTGGATACAGAAAGACATCATACGCAGTCAATGCTTCCTGAAGCAGTTCCAAGCGGGACCATCTGCTGCTGTTTCACTGCAACGCCCCCAGGATTTACCCCAGGTCTACCCAAGATCCACAAAGTAAATCGCCCGCTCCGTCCTGTGGTTTTCACTTGCGGTACCGCCACCTACAAATTAGCTCAATACCTGGCAGGTATTTTGAGCCACCTGGTGGGGAAAACCCAGTACCACGTAAAAAACAGTTTCACCTTTGCTGAGGACATAAGAAAGGTTGTGGTACCTGAGGGGTGCGTAATGTATTCTCTCGACGTGGTATCATTATACACGAACGTACCTGTCGACGAGATATACACGTGCATCGAAGAACGATACAGCGAACTCGCACGCTACACAACCATCCCATGGGAAAGCTTCAAACAAGCGCTGGAGATCGTACTACACAGAAAAAAATAATCCGGTAAATTTACAACATTTATGATGTACCAAAAGTGCACGTCATTAATGATGCGAATTTACATCGAATTCATTGTAAATTTAAGTGCCTTCCAATGTAATCGTGCCGAACCAAAAGCGCTACGAAAACATGTAAATTTCCGATGAAATCTACGTAAATTTACCCCAGCCGAAAATTTTTTTTGCTCCGCTGAATCTGGAATCCGATGTAATTTTCATGGTTTTAGTTTTGCATGCTGCATTTAAATGCTATTTCAAAAGAAATGCGTTTCCGATTGAATAATAAACAATCAAAAACATGTCAATGAAAAGCATTTAATGACAGTATAAAAATGAAATAGTTTGAAAACAACATCGAACACCAAATCCAACAGAGCATTAGAGAATACAATCTTACTAAAGTAAAGTAAATCTTTCCCAGTTCTTGAGGGGAACACACTTGAAGAGTATCGGGGCCGTCATTTACAAAGCGGATTCAGTGGCTATTTCTTTACTTAATGTTAACATGTGCAGGTTAATGTTAACATTCCATAGGTCGCCTTCCTAAGGTGTCGTTAATAAGGTCCAGCTTGTGACGATGCTCTACCTTCCCTTTACTAGGCAATCGAATCCAGAAGAGAAACGATCACCAGTTGTGTTGGTCCGAGCCGGGATTTGAACCTCGATCTAACGCTTACGCGGCGGAAGCGTTACCACTAAGCTACGTGGCTCGGTGAATCTTACTAAACATGAATCAATATTAGCGAAGAAATTTAAAAAAAAAATAACTGGGTATTGAATTGTTCCCTTTAAACTTTATGGTGATTTTAAAAATACGGAATGGTACTCACCTACTATTTTGTCAACACAAAATCATTCAGCGCCAGCAATTACCCCTTGGCAGTTTCCATTCAAGAGGAGGCAGTCCATTCAGACTGAACATTGCCGAGGGACGAAATACGATCGCGTCTGGGATTTCTCGTGACCGACCTTCTAGCCGGCGTACTCGCTTCAAGAATTTGCTGCACATCTTGAACCGAATCGATTCCGGGTTGAGATTCTCGTTTAGCTGCTTGGTTTGCAATTCGCGCCTATCGCTGGTCCAAGTGTTTATCCTGGAAGGCAAAGAAAAAGCACCGTATAGTAATCAGTACAGTATGCACGATTTAAAACATTTTTTCACCTGGAATCGATCTTGCACAGCTTGCAACAAACGTTGAATCCTAATGAACCTGTGATGACGAGCCCCTGATTTCTCTGCACATTTACCACGCTTCAGCGCGATCAGATTCATCGTTTTAAGCTTACGCGGCCGATGGGTGCCGGTAGCTGGCCCGCAGACAAACGATCTCAAATGCTCCGGGTTGTTGTTTGGCCGTTCCATCCAGAGAACAAGTTGGAGTTCGAGCGGTGCGTGGACCTGGTGGAGATCGTGGACGACTAGATCGTCTGCCTTGTGTTTTGGGCAACATGGTCCATATCCGTCTCCGTTCGGTTCTCAGCATTCTTGCTTGTTTCCGTTCTTACTTGTCCGTAACCGAAAGAGCCCGCACCGATTCCGTTGACTAACCGTTCCCTAGAAGAAATTTTACCGTCCTGGCACGGAATCGTTTTCTTCAGGTTATTGTCCACACAGAAAAAAATATTTCTGTAAATTTACATTATTTATCATGTACCAAAAGGTATCATGATAAATGATGTATATTTACATTAGGTTCATTGGAAATTTACATTATATTCATTGGAAATTTACATTACTTTTGAAAATTTACATTAGTTTTGAGATTTACATTACTTTTGGAATTTACATTAGTTCAAATCAACTAATTCTGATTGGCCAGTGGGAATGAGAAGCTCGACTTGGATTGCAGTAGGAAAAGGGTGTGGCCTATGTTCTATTTTAAAATGAGTGAAGCGGGCAGCAAAAGGAAATTATGATTTTAAAAAGTTGTTCCACAGGTAGGGGACGCTTTCTCGTCGACGGCCAAGTGGAATAACGCTGAACTGGAATCGAACAGACGACGGGTAGGATGTTTGGTGTTACTGCTGCTACCCGTTGCCGACTGAGCCATCTTCGCATTTTATAAACGAGCGGCTAAAACATCAACTTGCTCAGGTCGAGACACAGGCAGTGGGCCAGCGAAATATGAGAGCGATAGAAAGAGAACCAAATATAACTATTTTTAGTTCGGGTAGTTTTGAAGTCAACATTTGGCAGAAATACATTGGATATATGATTTACATTGAATAAGAATTTACAGGAAGCCGAACACGGGTAGAAATTCATCAGATCTGAGTTTCCATGCTCAACGTTTCCATTAGATTCATGATTTACATTAGATTTAGATTTACATTGGAGTAATTTCCATGACTTTTTACTCTTTACATCATATTTCAACATTACATTGAGTGAGTTTACATAAGAAACAGTAATTACATGCTGTGTAAATTTACATATTTTTTTCTGTGCACGCCACCATGGCGGTTCTGGTTCGTTTTGGATTCCAGGAAGGGGGTCAAACTGTCTGGTCTGTCTATAGGTTTTGCCAAATTTTTGTAAATTTGATTCTGGAAAAGATTCGATTTGTATGAACTGCCTGAGAAAACAAAAAATAACATTTTACTCACCTTAATTACGCCAAATCGTAGTACCAATTACGCTATTTGGAGGAGTTTTGGCTCCTCTTTAAGCCTACCGTAAAAATTGGTCAATTTTTACAAAAGAAACCATCAATATTTAAACTTTGTTTTATAATTTCGCATAAAAGCAGATTTTGGTGCTAAAGTGCTATCTGTTTGACAGTTCAAAATTTTGCTTTGACGTTTTCTCCCAACCTCGACTTGACGACTCGACAAGGCACAAACGAAGTACTAGATCAGTTGAAATTTGATCGTACACGAAGAACCAGGTTTGCTCACTTTATTAGTTTTGTAGTTTTGATTTTCAACAAATTTTTAATATTATATTGAAATTCATCTGAAAATTTTGGAAGCAGAATTGAAAAGCAAAAAACACCATAAGACCTTTAACAAAAACTCTAGATATAAAACACTGCATGCGTGTCCTTGAAAAATACACTCTGAAAGCGGGAAGTTGCACCCTAAAAAACCAAATAACTGAAGTAAGTTCAAAAAATTAAACAAGTAATAAGACAATCATCCTGTCAAAAAAAAATCACTCCATGTTACCGGCTCACATCTCTCTTTTTAATTTGACCGAAAATGGCTTTGTTTACAACTGGCGCTTGAACCTTTTGAAAACTAACCCAAGAAATGTACTAGATTACACGATATTCTATCAATAAATGATGTTTTTGTTTCTTCTCAATTAGGCGTGTACCTAATCAGAAGGCAAAAAGAAACGTCATTTAATTTATTGTTATCGTAAAATTTTCACCGCGATTCGATTATTTTTTAAATTTTAGTTGATATCGAAAAAACAGAAATTTACCGAAAGTAAAGCTGAATTTGGCTTGGTCATCGAATCGGGCCTGTTGATGTTGAGAAAGTATGTGCCTGGCTCAGGAACATCAGTCCCGGCGAAGTTCGTTTAGTCGATAAGTCAACTAAAGTGATTACCTGCGCGATGTCGTAGTTTAGAACGTTCTAAGGAAGATGGCAGATCCAAGAGAAAGCTGTTCGAGGAGAAGCAGCTGCGCAAGTTAAACCGGCTGAACGCGGATGTTTCATGTCTGGAAGTGGAATGTTTAATGTTGTGTAATATTCTCACAAAACGTCACTTACGCTATCCCGTTATGAATGCAAATGCAACAACTGCATTTGACCAGGACCGTTCCCGTCAACTAAGTTGATCGCCATCAGATTTCAGCAACTTCCTCGGTCAATATTTCCCATCTAACTCACGACGCAAGTCCTGACGATTTAACTGAAAGAATTCAAAGGTGTGTTAAAAGAGGTTTTGCTGTATCAATTTTACAAATCGACGGTGCTCTATTTGATTTGGAAACTTACCAAAACAACCAATTGATATTAAAAACAACCTGGAAAGTTACCCGAGCATGTCCGGAGACATCTACTCTTGCTCAACAGTCCCGAAAAACCAGCTGTTGCTGGAACATTTGCTGAGCATGTTTTTAATCGCAAACTTCAACAATTAATGCTAAAACACTTCCACACCCCACGCGCATAAACAAACAATAACATTCAGTCGATTTGTTCGTCTGCGTTTTGAGCTGTCATTCACAAAACAAAAACATTTGAAATTTAAATTATTTTTTAGTTTACAGGAAGCAATTTTTACAATAGAAACATAATTACATGCTTTTCAATTTTACAAATTTATGATTTGCTGGAAGCAAAAGCTCCATTTACATGAGATTCGTGAATTACAACGAATTTCATTTTGCGTGAAGGCCTTTTAAATGCTATTCAACGGTTTACATTGAATTTCAAATTTACATTGAGCATGTTTACATTCGAAACATGGTTTCAGTGCCGCGTGAATTTACACTTTTTTTTCTGTGTAAGAATGCCTTTTTCCAGTACGACGGTAAGATCTACAAGCAGATCTTCGGCCTCCCGATGGGTTCTCCTCTTTCGTCGGTAGTGTCGGACATCGTCATGGAGAAGCTGGAACAACTAAACATCAACAAACTGAGGCAACATGACATCACACTACAGGTCTACAAGCGGTACGTTGACGACTGTTTCGTCATCGGGAAGGAGGATGAGATTGAAGCTGTGGTAAGTACGATCAACTCGAGAGAGAGAGACCGACGCCTCTCTCAGATTCCTCGATCTAACGCTAACGAGAGCAGGAGAGAAGATAAACAAAAAATGGTTCCCCAAGCATGAAGTAGGGCGATATTTGGATTATCTCTCCGAAAGCCCTAAAAACCACAAACTTAACACTGCCATTACTCTTTTCGACCGGGCGCTTATGCTAACCGACGCAGAGAGGCGGCCGGAAAGCATAAAGATCGTCCGGAACATACTACGCAGGAACAACAACCCGGCGTGCTCCGTGTGGCAAGTACAGAGAGAGAGAGTACACCTTCTGTACAACTCTCTCGAGCGCGAGGAGAAGAGGGACAAGGGAGTTGCCACTTACGCATCGGTGGCTTATATCCCACACTTGAGCGAAAAAGTGGGGAAAGCGCTACGCAAACATGATATAATTGCTGCTTACAGACCTAACGACAAAATAAAAAAACACCGTTTTTAGCAGACTGAAGGACAAGGTACCAATAATGCAGCAAACTAATGTCGTGTATAGTGTCCCTTGCGGTGTGTGTAAGGACAGGGCTTATGTTGGGCAAACATCGCAGAAGCTGGAAAAGCGGCTTAAGCAGCATAAAGATGCTGTCCTAAACAACACAGCAAACTCTGGCCTCTCGCAACACACACTGGGAATAGGACACGTTTTCGATTTCTCCCGAACTAAAATTCTGGAGAAGGTCGAGAAGGAGAACGCGAGATGTACGACCGAGATGATGCACATCAAAATGATGGGGACGGAGTCTGTGAACCTCCAACGGGAGTCGGCTGCTCTCTCGTCGTCGTACAATCGGCTGCTGCTAAAACTAAAAGAGAGTCAGCCGAAAAAATCACGGCACGACTCTCAGTTAGCTGACACGATCCAGACTCTCCAGCAGGAGTAGCCTGGCCTGGAATAGTTTTTGTGGTAACTTAAGTGTTTTTCATATTTGTGACCTTTTGATTAAGATTTTATTTTTTGTATTTTTGTGTTTAAATATAGTCTGAAGATGGCCGAAATCAAGAAGTAGGCCGAAACGTAACGAAGAAGAATTTTGTTTCATTTCTCACCGAAAAACATCAACTAAAGCCAAAAAACAAAAGTTCTCGGTGACCAAAACTATCAAACATATTATCTTTTTGGAGAAGAATGGAGATATGTTTGGGACACACAATAGTGCCTGTACGCTAGTAGTCGACATAACCCAATGTCGACTCTGCGCTGTCGGGTGACAGCAGTCCGAGTCTCAGTTGGCCTTGCTCGTAGCACAGTCGTGTGGCAGAAGCCGTCGCGTTGGGTGGTTTCCTATAAGCTATTTTGCGGCCACACAATTCCGCCCTGCCCGGGTCTGGTTAATCATATTCCAACTGTGCGAAACCGCGAAGACCGACCCGCTTCGATCGTTTGTGGGTGAAGAAATCCACTTTTGACTTCTTCAAGTGCACTTGCAAATTATCGATGTCTTCGATCAAGAAGCTTGCTAAACCGGATTATCTTGTAAATTGGCTCGAAATCATACATGATTCAGCGACATTTTCTTCACAAGCCTGAAAAAGGCCGCGGAGTTCGCCACCACCAAAGGTGGTTGCTTTTGTTTATTTACCGCCTGGCCGGATGCTGGAATCGCCGGTGCGTCTCTTCCTCCTGCTGGGCTGACATTGTTGTTGGTTTTGTTTTACTCTAGCGTGCTGAACTTGTTATTGTTGAGCAGATTCTGCTCCACTTTTCCTTCTCCGACGACAGCTCCGATGACCTCAGGGGACTTCTTCCACTTCCGATTTCCGGGGATGACTCGGAGGTCTCTTCCACCTCCATCCGTCAAACAACTCGAGGCAAGCAAACTTTTCGTTTATCAAGAGTGAATGACACCATCTACGACCTTAAGACAGGAGAGCGAGTATCACAAGTATAGGAACGTTCTGATTGTCCAATGACTAATTCTAAAGAGGCTGCTTATGTTCAGCAATTTTGATGAAAACACCTGATGATTAACTCGATTTATTTTTTAATTTCAGAATGATGACTTTTCTCAAATTTCAATACCTAAAAAAATGATACCACCACCAATTACACCATGCAAAACTCCTGATCGGGAGCTCATACATGACGGAAACAGTTCAACTTTCATAGATGTAATGTTTGTCTGTTAAAGTAATTACGAATTTTTAAGCATATCTTATCTTGCAGGAAATACAAAATGATGAAAATGATACTAAAATATCAATAAAAAATAAAAAAGATTTTTGCATAGCAACGCCACCGTTACCAACCACAGGTAAATAAAAATGCAATTAGGGGCTTTAGGGACATTAGAGTGCGTCAATTAACAGACAAAACATCCTTGCGTTGAACCCACGCGAAGAATAAAAGTATGGTGGAAATCATGAATTTCGTACCATGAAAACGTGAGTATGGCGATTTTTACTTAACGCATTTTAGAACTATGTCCTGTCCAGAACCTGTGAATTCATGACTTGCCATGACCGATTTCACATGAATAATGTTCATGATTTAGTGAAATGCACGCATGAAGTCGTGAAAAATATTAATGAAGATGATTTAATGAACATATAAAATCTTAAATTAATATTTAAAAAAATCCTATATAATCTTCAAGACCTATTTATCCAAAAATGCATTATTAAACAAAAATAAAATGTAATGTCTTTTTTCCTATTTTGAGTACAAAATTGTAAAAGTAATTAATGTTGGATTTAAAGAGCTTTTAAAAAATAAAAATGCAAAAAATAAAAACATTTTTGCATTTGTCAAACATTGAAAAGTTGTCAAAGTAGATTTTTTTTATATCCCGGATTATCGAAGGTAATTTAGTGACCATATCGAATCTTCAATGAATATTTAAAAAATATTAAACTGTTTGTTAAATCATTGCAACCATTACAGTATTTAATCCTGTATAATCTTCAACCATTACAGAAATAGGGTATTTAAACACGCAGAAAAATGTTTTGTAGAATCAGCCTGTACGAGGTTTGACTCAACAAAATTTATGAATTGACTCAACTCTAAAATTTTGTTGCTTTTTTGTTGCATCCAAGCAGTTTTTTGTTGACCAAAATTTGACAGAAAGGACGTCCAAATCAGATTTTTGTTAAAACAACGTCGATTTTTTGTTGAAACAACCCAGATTTTTTTGAAATAAGGTTTGTCCTTTTTGGTTTTGGCGAGCAGTCCTAGCATAGCATAGCATTGGTGTCTACCCGTAGCTGCTACTTCGTTATTGACCAGGACCCCCAAACATTGCTCCGTGGACCACAGATGAAAAGTAGGAACCAATCATCACCCCTTCGCAATTTTCAAAGGTCCCTATCATGCTGATCAATACCGACGCCGGCCACGACCAGAGGTAAGACACGGGGAAGTGGATTGGAATGTTAGTCCGATACTTGAGTGATGGGACCGCCAAATCGACTGCGTCTCCGACAAAGTATCACATGAGTTTTGAGGGGTTAGTAAGATGGGTATGAGGTCAGGATTCACTGTGGTAGGTGATGCGACCATAAGCAATTTGTTTATCGGTTGAAATTTTAAAAATCTTAGGCAGCCGGCTGCGGAAAGATAGCTATCTAGGGATTTAAATATAGTATTAATTCGACCGCGATTCTCCAGAAATTCTCCGTCGGCGTGCCTTCCGATCAACGGTGATGTAGGAAGGGCTTCATTTATTGAAATGATTATTGAAATGATATAGAAAGGGCTTAATCCAGCAATACGACTTGCTAGTCTCAAAAAAAAAATAGGTACGTTTTTATAGAAAACTATAAATAGAGAACAACACAAAAAAACTCAACGGCCAACGAACGCGAGTGGAAAAAAACAATGAAAAAAAAGAAGGTAAAAAAAACAGAACTGCGCGTCCCGAAAAGCACCACACTACTGATGCCATTATTTAATTATAATAGCCAATCACCCCATGCACTCAAACAGCGACACAAAAGAGACGGAAAATAACACGAAAAAACAGGCACCACACTACTGATCCTTTTTGGTTTTGGCGAGCAGTCTTGTCGAGAAAGAAAAACAGATTTTCTCTACTTCACCGACGTTTCGGCCTTTATTTTGAGGCCTTCTTCAGGTTTGTCTTTCAGTTTAATTAAAACAAAAAATGAATTGAAATAAAAATAGTTATTATTTAATGATATTAGCATATTACTTATTTATCGGATGGAAAACAACTCAATCTGCTACTTCGAGTGTTGCACCTTATTCGGTCCGAGTACCGTTTTGCTCCTAGTGTCGCCGCCTCATTATGCACTGACGAGTATGTTAATTGGCCTCCCGCGTTTAAGGTGCATTGTTGCCACTGGCGTTCCGGTGAAACGTGGTTGCTGTTTTGTTTTCCACAGAGGTCTGCAAGGCTGGGAAAAGTATTAAAAAGCGTAATTCGAAGTAAAATGCTAGAGCGCTTACCGAGCATGTTCTGTCGAGGAGTTGGGAGGGTTCGTGAAATCTGCCAAACTTGGCCTTGGTGGTATCACACACTATATAGCATAGACTTCTGCTTTTTCAAGCAGAAGTCTATGCTATATACTCCTGCGCTGTGCATTGCCTTAAAAAGAACTATAGGCATGCGAAAATCGGTATATTCTCGGACAGTCAGGCAGCACTGCTAGCCCTGAAAGCCGCAAGGGTGGAGTCCAAACTCGTTTTTTTTTTCTAAAAACTTTTCTTTATTTAGCAACTGTTTACCATTTCGATTACAATTCAAACAGCAAGCAACTTTTTTGAGGATTCTTAAATTCCTTGATGTACATAGTATCAATTAAGTTTGCCCTACCAAGCCCTACAAGATCCATTCTTTATATAACTAACAAATGTTTAAGTTAGTATCAAAATATCGTTTTACAAAGGTCCGCGAGTTCCATCTAAATTATCTAATACTCTTCTGAAATACAAATAAGCTAAGGCCGGGAAATTTGTCCACGCAAAAGGCGACATAATGTACTACTAACCACATTGCTGCTTTTTGGAGGTGACTATTTTCGTCAATTTGCCAAAACAAAATATCATCAATCTGTCCAAGTTGGATTCCGAATCTTTTTCTTAAAACTTTTATCATCCACTCACGTAATTCAGAACCTGCTGTACATGTTCGTAACCGATGAGAGTTTGTATCTATTTGTCCACATTCATCACAAATTTCACTATCAATTCTTCCAATGTTGTACTGCTTCAGTTTCCGTTTATTTGGCACTAAATCATTAATTAATAAGTACAAATTAGCTTTATCCTTGGCCAGAATAATAGTTTGGCCCATGATTTTCCACAAAGCTCACCAGTTGACTTGAGGAAGCTCAACTTGAACACGTGGTTTAAACAAATATTCATGAATGAAATTCCGATAAATTTGTTTTGCTGCACGGAACAAAATCCGGTTTGCGGAATCGCAAACTTTGCTTCCGATTTGCTCTACCAATCGCAAACCTCCGTTCACACCAGTCAGCAGGAAGCATTGCTTCCAATATCGCAAACGGTGATTTTCGATATCGCAAACGTAACGCCGTAACGCATGCCTGCCAAAAGTACGCAGCACGCAGCCACTACAATATTTACTGTTTTGAATTGACCGATGCTTTTCAAATTTTGGATGGAAATAAGAAGAAGAAGAAGAAGAGGTTTCAATGTTTTTATTTATTTATTCATGACTCAAAATAAAATCAAAGCAATTGTGTGAGTGGTTTACTTCGGAATTTTGATTCTATCAGTCGTCGATTGTTCTGATCTGGTCGTCCTGGATGTCCGCGGGGCAGCAGGTTACTGCTGGGCGTCGGTGCCACCGTTGGCATGTTACTCCCCGTGACGTGAATCCCGGTGCTACCAGTATGAGAAGAAGGTGGCTCTAATTGCCAAAGTATTTGTGGCCGGCACCGCGGCAACTATGTTTTTGGTAATGATTGTACAGGTTCTTCTCGTGTTCGGTGACGTCGGCGGCGGGGCCACCCGGATAGAGGTGCTGAGACCGGTGCAGCGTGCTCGGGTCGTCGATCTGGTTGATTTCCAGCGTCGCGCAACGAGCTGGCACGTCCCTTGAGCGGATTCGCGTACCGCCAGAAGTCCTGGAGGTTGACCGCCGACCTTCACCTCGAGAATCGACTTGAGCGGAGTGGCCTCCACTAGAAGACCGTCCGCCTGGAACAAGTCCCCAGAATCTCCGCCAGCAGTCGGATCTGTGAAGGTGTTTGCCGAACTCACGGTACAACTGCGAGCCGTAGACTGCGAATAGAGAATATTAAATTTCAATATTACGGTTTCAATTCTCAAAAATTCTCCAAAATTCTCTTAAATTCTCAAATAAGTTCAAAAATACTCAAAAATTCTTGAAAATTCTTAAAAACTCTCAAAAATTCTCAAAAATTCTCAAAAATTCTCAAAAATTCTCAAAAATTCTCAAAAATTCTCAAAAATTCTCAAAAATTCTCAAAAATTCTCAAAAATTTTCGAAAATTCTCAAAAATTCTCAAAAATTCTCAAAAATTCTCAAAAATTTTCAAAAATTCTCAAAAATTCTCAAAAAATTTCAAAAATACTCAAAAATTCTCAAAAATCTCAAAAAATCTTAAAAATTAAAAAAAATCAAAAATACTCAAAAATTCTCGAAAATTCTCAAAAATTCTCAAAAGATCTCAAATAATTTCAAAAATACTCAAAAATTCTTAAAAACTCTCAAAAAATCTCAAAAATTTTCAAAAAAAATCAAAAATTCTCAAAAATTCTCAAAAATTTGTAACCTATCGCTTGTACGTAGTACAATCTCTGGTCACAATGCTTCGCATCATCCTGTCAAACTGAACCGTAGGGACAAGTTAGGATATTGTAATCAACCATTACACTTAAACAACATACAAAACATGGTATCCCTATTCCTAAAACGGTTAGCACGACTCACATCTCTTTGAGCAATTTTCGAAATACGCAAGAACAAAGACTTAAAATTAATAAAAGGGACTTCGTCATTTTGAATCGTCCTCATTTGCCGCTACCGACTTGAACCCGTTACATATGTTCTAGTCCAACCTGTTAATGATTCGTAATTTAAAGTGCAGTGTAAACGTTAAAACAGTGTTAAATGTTAACAGCATTCCTGTAGCCGGCAAAATGGTAAATTAGTGTCCTTAACTATGTGAGTCGTGTCTAAAGAGTGTCTTTTATTGTTAATTTAGTGTCAGGAGTTGGTCCCAACAACGCACCATCCAAACTAATCGTCAAGGACCGCGCTCAACGTAAAAGAGGTCGTTTGGTTGGTGGTGCATGGAGTGTCACAAATAGTGGTAATTATTGATTTAAAAATTGTAATATCTGCACAAGCACATAAAATGAACTCCTTCCAGAACCTCCAAGTTGGCAAAGCGCGCCAACCCGAGAATTCTGTAGAGCGCAATGGCGGAGGCCATCCGGTGAGTTCATTGTTTAACCACTAGACACGAAAGCACAAGTACTAAAATAAACCTTAAACACTGTACAGGTTTTTTCTACCAAAGACAAAGACACAAAACCAAAGACACCAAAACCGTTGCTGCGCCAGGCCTGGCCGGAGGACGATCCTCCGACTTGACTCGACCACCGCGGGATACACTAGAACACACGAACACACACACACATGGTTAGGTTAGTTTTAAATCGACGTAAAATCAATAAATTAGGACAACTTAAAACGCAATAAACATGACTTTTCCCATAACCCAAAGCGACGATCTTTTGTGATTCTTTTTGCCAGGACAGAGCGATTAGCTGAATCGAACCAGGATTGTGAAAGGGTAGGTACAATTCTCCTTCCCCACGTCAAATGTGAGCAGTTGCAGATCTCTACATCTCTCTCTCATCTCTAAGAGTCTCAAGTTCTGGTTTTTATTTAATTTTTAATTAATGAACTAGTGGTGATAATTGCCCCCTAGTTCGTTATTACAAATGGCGCCCAACGTAAATTAAGTAAGCTTTTCTATCTGTTTGGCAGAATATTTGGTCAAAATTTTATTTTTGTGTGTGCAGTTAAAATGTTCAATGATTTAATGTATTTCTGTTCATTGAGTTCTGTTTTTCTGCTTTCCTGTTTGTACATCGTTCGCTTCACACACACCACTTCAATATTAATCTAAAAATAAATATTGTCTTTGTCTATCTTTATTGCCTCCAGTCCCGATCGATCGGTCTGGGTACGGCACACAATAGGTTTGAAAACCGGATCGGCCCAGCTGTTCTCGGACTCTGCAGCCAGAAAGAGACCGGTAGAATTTAATAAAGAGTAAAAGAGATAAAAGAATAAAAACTTCGCGATCACCGAACTTTGTGTCTACGACGATCAGTCGAGATTCGGTCGTCGCGAGAGCAGCATTGCTCTAATTTGAAAAAAAAAATACCGGTCGGTTGGAATAAAAAAATAGTGAAAATGTGATTATAATAAGAAAATAGAAGAAAAACAGTGCAATAGTGAGACAAAAAAAAGAAAAAGAAATTGATTATAAAACATGTGTTAAATTTATAAAAAGAAGAACTGTGAAAATATAAGAATATGTGGAAATAAAAAAATAAACTAAGAAAGAAATTATTCACCGACAACGTGGAAGTAAACCCCACCGGATAATTGTTGGTCGATGAATTTTCTTTTATATCTCTGTTTGGTAAGTTTATCAGCATTTTTAAACCCCCTGAAAACAAAAATTATTGCTCAGCAAACTGACAAAATTCTATTCCCCTTGTTTTTTTTCGTCGTTCTTTGTTTATCAGATCTGACGATGTAGAACAATAGCCTTTGTGTTGTCTTATGTACTTCTAGTCTATTTTGGACTCTGTTTGTGTATATGAGATGACAAAAAAATGACTAAGGGTGGTTCTAAGGATTAATAAAAAAATTAATTATTTTTTTTTCTTTTGTGTAGGGAGTGAAAATCCCGATTTTCTTTTTCTTTTGTTTTATATGTTTATTTATTTTTAGTGTTATTTGTGTTTATTGTTTTTAATCATTTTTAGTTTTTGTGAAGAATTTCTGGCCAACCGTACCCGTCGAACCAGACGAATCGGATGAAATTTCTTTTTCGAATCGCGATCATTCCTGGCCAACTGTTCCCTCCTTCGCTGGGAGAATCAGATGGAATTAATAGTGACGTTAAAAAATTAAAAATGTGAGTGAACAGTAAAATAAATGTTAAGTGTAAAGTGTAAAATAAAGGGATAAATTTTATAATTCCTGACCAGCTGTACCCGTTGAACTAGACGAATCAGACGGAATAGTGCTAAATCCGCGAATAAAATTCCTGGTCAACCGTGCCCTCCCCCGCGTGGAGAATCGGATGGAATGTAGTGAATGAGACAGTTTGAATGAATTAAATGTTGAGTGTTTGTGAAATGTAGAATTGGAAAGTTTGTCAATTGTTGAATATTTCCCTAATTAGAGCCCTTCCGGAGATTGACAGCACCTCCGCTAGGAATCTGCAAAAGATGCTCCTGTCATTCTTAGGACTTAGAATAATTTGAATATTTTGAAAAATTCTGACCGGTCAATAATGATTTTTTTTAACAAAATTTTAAGTAGTCAATTTTTTTGCAACTTTTGCTCTAGTACGACGGTACACAGAGGTTATCTGCAAAAAAAAATACTACTGCTTTGTAAAAATTTAAATTTTATAACGAGTACTTCTCAATTTTGGACTTCATTGATGGTAAGCTGGAAATCTAGCATTTTTGAAATCAATTGAGGTTGTAATGAGATTACTTGTGATTATTTTTGTTTGTTTACCCTTCTTTTGTTTTTCAACTGAGTGTATCGTTTGTAAATCAAACACTTCTGACTCATTGAAAATTTAAAGGGTGACAAATAAATGGCTAAATTTAATCCAATGATAAATTTCCCTGTGATAATTCTGTGATAATTGACAACATTAATTTCTGACCAATTCTAACAATTCTGACAAGCTGACTTTTGAAATTTTTATTTATTCAGATTTTTTATTTACAATTTTTCATATACACTTTACAAATTTTATTTATTATTTATTTTTTATGTTATTTATTTCGTGTTGTTCTTTGAATTTTTTGACAGATGCGCCCACTAATCAATAAAACTAAATAATTTACCAGAACTAGGGGATTCTACTGATGATTGAAAAATGTGGAGTTTCTGCAAAACTCACATTTTCCCTGGTGGTGGGGAATTGTAACCTATCGCTTGTACGTAGTACAATCTCTGGTCACAATGCTTCGCATCATCCTGTCAAACTGAACCGTAGGGACAAGTTAGGATATTGTAATCAACCATTACACTTAAACAACATACAAAACATGGTATCCCTATTCCTAAAACGGTTAGCACGACTCACATCTCTTTGAGCAATTTTCGAAATACGCAAGAACAAAGACTTAAAATTAATAAAAGGGACTTCGTCATTTTGAATCGTCCTCATTTGCCGCTACCGACTTGAACCCGTTACATATGTTCTAGTCCAACCTGTTAATGTTTCGTAATTTAAAGTGCAGTGTAAACGTTAAAACAGTGTTAAATGTTAACAGCATTCCTGTAGCCGGCAAAATGGTAAATTAGTGTCCTTAACTATGTGAGTCGTGTCTAAAGAGTGTCTTTTATTGTTAATTTAGTGTCAGGAGTTGGTCCCAACAACGCACCATCCAAACTAATCGTCAAGGACCGCGCTCAACGTAAAAGAGGTCGTTTGGTTGGTGGTGCATGGAGTGTCACAAATAGTGGTAATTATTGATTTAAAAATTGTAATATCTGCACAAGCACATAAAATGAACTCCTTCCAGAACCTCCAAGTTGGCAAAGCGCGCCAACCCGAGAATTCTGTAGAGCGCAATGGCGGAGGCCATCCGGTGAGTTCATTGTTTAACCACTAGACACGAAAGCACAAGTACTAAAATAAACCTTAAACACTGTACAGGTTTTTTTCTACCAAAGACAAAGACACAAAACCAAAGACACCAAAACCGTTGCTGCGCCAGGCCTGGCCGGAGGACGATCCTCCGACTTGACTCGACCACCGCGGGATACACTAGAACACACGAACACACACACACATGGTTAGGTTAGTTTTAAATCGACGTAAAATCAATAAATTAGGACAACTTAAAACGCAATAAACATGACTTTTCCCATAACCCAAAGCGACGATCTTTTGTGATTCTTTTTGCCAGGACAGAGCGATTAGCTGAATCGAACCAGGATTGTGAAAGGGTAGGTACAATTCTCCTTCCCCACGTCAAATGTGAGCAGTTGCAGATCTCTACATCTCTCTCTCATCTCTAAGAGTCTCAAGTTCTGGTTTTTATTTAATTTTTAATTAATGAACTAGTGGTGATAATTGCCCCCTAGTTCGTTATTACAAATTCTCGAAAATTCTCAAAAATTTTCGAAAAAAATTAAAAAAAATCAAAAATTCACGAAAATTCTCAAAAATTTTCAAAAATTCTCAAATAATTTCAAAAATACTCAAAAAAATTTAAAAGCTCTCAAAAATTCTCAAAAATTTTCAAAAAAAACTCAAAAATTCTCAAAATTTCTCAAAAATTCTCAAAATTTTTCAAAAATTCTCAAAAATTCTCAAAAATTCTCAAAAATACTAAAAATTCTCAAAAAATTTCAAAAATTCTCAAAAATTCTCAAAAATTCTCAAAAATTCTCAAAAATTCTCAAAAATTTTCAAAAACTCTCAAAAATTCTCAAAAATACTCAAAAATTCTCAAAAATACTCAACAATTCTCAAAAAATCTCATGAATTCTCAAAAATTCTCAAAAATTCTCAAAAATTCTCAAAAATTCTCAAAAATTCTCAAAAAATTTCAAAAATTCTCGAAAATTCTCGAAAATTCTCGAAAATTTTCAAAAATTCTCAAAAGTTCTCAAAAATTCTCAAAAATTCTCAAAACTTCTCAAAAATTCTCAAAAATTTTCGAAAATTCTCAAAATTTTTCAAAAATTCTCAAAAGTTCTCAAAAATTCTCAAAAATTCTCAAAAATTCTCAAATTCTAAAATTTAAAATTTGTATTTTTGTATTTTTGTATTTTTGTATTTTTGTATTTTTGTATTTTTGTATTTTTGTATTTTTGTATTTTTGTATTTTTGTATTTTTGTATTGTTGTATTTTTGTATTTTTGTATTTTTGTATTTTTGTATTTTTGTATTTTTGTATTTTTGTGTTTTTGTATTTTTGTATTTTTGTATTTTTGTATTTTTGTATTTTTGTATTTTTGTATTTTTGTATTTTTGTATTTTTGTATTTTTGTATTTTTGTATTTTGTATTTTTGTATTTTTGTATTTTTGTATTTTTGTATTTTTGTATTTTTGTATTTTTGTATTTTTGTATTTTTGTATTTTTGTATTTTTGTATTTTTGTATTTTTGTATTTTTGTATTTTTGTATTTTTGTATTTTTGTATTTTTGTATTTTTGTATTTTTGTATTTTGTATTTTTGTATTTTTGTATTTTTGTATTTTTGTATTTTTGTATTTTTGTATTTTTGTATTTTTGTATTTTTGTATTTTTGTATTTTTGTATTTTTGTATTTTTGTATTTTTGTATTTTTGTATTTTTGTATTTTTGTATTTTTGTATTTTTGTATTTTTGTATTTTTGTATTTTTGTATTTTTTTTTTGTATTTTTGTATTTTTGTATTTTTGTATTTTTGTATTTTTGTATTTTTGTATTTTTGTATTTTTGTATTTTTGTATTTTTGTATTTTTGTATTTTTGTATTTTTGTATTTTTGTATTTTTGTATTTTTGTATTTTTGTATTTTTGTATTTTTGTATTTTTGTATTTTTGTATTTTTGTATTTTTGTATTTTTGTATTTTTGTATTTTTGTATTTTTGTATTTTTGTATTTTTGTATTTTTGTATTTTTGTATTTTTGTATTTTTGTATTTTTGTATTTTTGTATTTTTGTATTTTTGTATTTTTGTATTTTGTATTTTTGTATTTTTGTATTTTTGTATTTTTGTATTTTTGTATTTTTGTATTTTTGTATTTTTGTATTTTTGTATTTTTGTATTTTTGTATTTTTGTATTTTTGTATTTTTGTATTTTTGTATTTTTGTATTTTTGTATTTTTGTATTTTTGTATTTTTGTATTTTTGTATTTTTGTATTTTTGTATTTTTGTATTTTTGTATTTTTGTATTTTTGTATTTTTGTATTTTTTATTTTTGTATTTCTGTATTTTTGTATTTATTTTTGTATTTTTGTATTTTTTATTTTTGTATTTCTGTATTTTTGTATTTATTTTTGTATTTTTGTATTTCTGTATTTTTGTATTTATTTTTGTATTTTATTTTTGTTTTTATATTTAAATTGTATTAGGATTAGGAACTTCTCGTCCAATTTTTTTTTTACATTTGGTTGCTGAATATTGCCTAGTTTGTAATAAGATTAAATCATTAAATGAAATTTGCCTCGACCTGATTGAATGTCGTGGAGATTGTCCACGATCCATACTTTTTGTTTGTATGGATAATTGTCCACGAGGAGGAGGGGGGTAACAGATTCCCACAAAAGTGTCCACGTGGTTTATGGATGGTCCCCTAGGGAAAAGAAGAGATGGAAAGGAAACAGCATGAAAACTCACTAAGCCTGAGAATGATTAATGCTAAGACTAAGCTCAGACTTCTTAGACTAATAAAAAAAAATTTCAACCACAGCTGAAGTACTCATCGTTGATTAGACGAACTGTACCGAACGCGGACCGGACAAGGCTGCCATAGGTTTTCGGGACAATGAGAAGGAATATAGCTTGCACCCGTTGGTCGTGGACAGGGCTCAGACAGCTGGACGTGGACAGATAAAATTTTTGAAGAAGTGCTACATCATTAGGAACAATGCAACCGATCTCGAGTTTTGCGTGAATCGCGACTTGCTCCATGTGCATAATATCTACCGGGAAACCTTGGGTCGGTGGAAGTGGAGTGTACCCGATAGAATTGAGGCGACAAAGCGTACAGATTTACGCCGCAAAGCGTGTAGGAATCTACTTCAGCTCGACCGTTTTCACCAATCACGTGCATCGGCTTGAGATCAATCGACCAAAACGACCAGCCAAAGTGTGCAGATTGAGCAACACTTCAGAAGTTGCAGCGAAAAGCGATTTCAGTTTGCAGCAGATTCCAAAGAAGTCCTCGTTGATCCTCCCGAAGAACTCGTCATGTTCTCTCTCATGGTCGATCTAGTAGAGTTTGTCAAACTAATGAGGTTTGATCGTTCTTGATGCTGAACAATAAATACATGCAATTCTGATTTTGATTAGTCACTTTGTAAATCAAATTCTCACCTGTGCTGCTTATTTTGAGGTCAGCATTCAACACTCGGTCAACTGGTCTACTTTACGATCCGTACGCACAGACTGGGCTTCAGAAAATGGATCACCTAAAACAGATTCAGCATCTTCCGGCGGTTCTGATGCACCTTTTCGACTCGGAGTCAGCTGGAACGGAAAAGTTTGGTAAACAACTTCGAGAATCAAAAATTTACTCATATTTACCTCCGCGTATAACCGAGAAGAACTGTTAGCACCCTTCCTCCCCGCCGCCTTCACGGACAGCTTCTTGTCCGGGTAAACGTGGTCGGATTCTATGGGCCCATAATCTCCGAAACCTGCTCCACACGAAGTTTTGGATATTTTTGCGCGATTTTTGTTTGTTTTGATTTTGCTTGCAGAGCGCGTCCAGCTGACTTTGACGTCGCGTAACGCATTGGCTGCGGCCTGCTGCGGCGAGCAAAGGCAGAAAAATACACCGAAAACACGATGTTTGTATATTTTGTTCCTTTAAAATATTTTTTATAAATAATGCTTTACATTTTGATTCTGGGTCGATTAAACCCAACCCTCCTTGATCCACATCTAGATAAAGTTGTCTTTTATCAACACGAAAAATATTATTTTTCCATAAAAACATTCCAATAATTTTCCTGATCGTAGCAATGTGCTGATTTTTTGGTGGAAAGATTTGTGATAAATACCATAGCTTTGATAACACAAAAGTGTTAATGAACCAAACTTTTTCTCATAAACTCATCATTCGAAAATTGTTGAGATTAATTCTGTATTTCATGTCACTGATTAATTTAGAATAATTTATATCAACGATATCCTTCCACGTGTACTTGAAAGTAATACCTAAAAGCTTTAATTGTTCAGTTTTTTGAACTATAAAAGGTCCACCAATGCAACTGTTGATTCTGAGAAAACAAGACTTTTTATAATTAAGTTTAACCTTCGAATATCTGGAGAAGGAGTCAACAATACTCAGGACATTGTCAAACTCTTCTGCGTTTCGAACAAATACATTCAAGTCGTCCGCGAATGCCACAACTCTGAGGAACTTATTGTAAGTAAGAACCCCGAGAATACATTGATCAATTTTACGAATTAACGGTTCAATATACAATACAAATCCTTGTCTGACAGAAGAAAATATTTTAATTTCATTTGTAAGAAATCCATTATATAATACTCTTGATGTTGCTTTGGTATAGAGGCACTGTAAAATTTTGATAATTTTTTCTGGAAACCCAAACTTTTCCAGAATTTTTCAAAGAAATTTATGATTGACTTTGTCAAAAGCTTTTTCCAAATCTATACTTAGTAGCATTCCTTTAAAGGTTTTGCTTTCAACTGATTTCGTGATTAAACGTCTAACATCATTCAAGTTGTCAGTACATGATCGTCCAGCAATGCATGCACTTTGACCTGAACCTAATAAATCCTCCATATATATTTGAATTCTATTTGCGAGAAGCTTAGTAAAAAGTTTGTAGTCTGTATTAAGTAAAGAAATCGGTCTATGGTTTTCCAAAAGTGTTTTATCCCCTTTCTTTGGAACTAAAGTAATTATTCCTTCTGAAAACTCTTTAGGAGGTGAACTCTCTCCTCTCAGATAAAGATTAAATAGACGACATAAATCATTTTTGAGAATATCAAAGTGGCATAAATAAAATTCGTAAGTTAATCCATCAGGCCCAGGTGACTTTTTACGATTGCATTTTTTCAAAGTTTCGTAAAGTTCTTCTACTGTAATTAGTTTAACTAAATTAATTTTTTGGTCATTACTTAAATTTTTACTTATTGATTCAATTGAATTATCTATTTCCGCACTGCTAATATTATCTTCACTTTGTTGAAATTGATTAGAAAAATATTGATGAATAACTGGCCCGAGTTTAGCATTATCGGTTAAAATTTCGTGACTTGGACCGTCTCTCAGTTGTGTGTGTGTGTGTGTTCAACCAATCCAATATCCGTAGGCCGGCTACGAAATTATGGGAAAGTATAATCTGTATCAGACTTGGTTTATGCTGATACAACTTATCGCAGTCCCGGACATTAGGTGGTGTTAGCCCTCGCGCTGCTTCCAATGACCCATTTCAGTATGACAGAGCTCCTTGCGGTCCAATTCCGAGGTCATTGAGCATTGTCCGGCCCCGCCTAAACATAGGGCAAGAACCTGACGGGTCCTCGACCTATCTTTAAACTTCCAATCCCATAAGGCAAAAATGGAATCAGCGTGTATTCCCAAGTAACCACAAGCACTAAATTGAAGTATTTATTCAGTACTAAATCAGCACTCGAATGCTTTGAAGTAGTAAATAAGCTTTGCGAATGCCTCAAAGTACCAAAACTTTGCAGCATTACAACTGGCATTAAATCACCATTTACGACCTTGAAAATGTGCTTCAAAGCATTTGATGTTTATCAACAAAGTAACCCATCCATACGGGAAACATTTCAGCCAGTCACGCTGTTATTGACTTTTATCCTTCTCCCGTTAAACTGTTTCAATAAGCGTGCGGGCTAAGACGCATTTCCCCCAGTGTGCAACAGTTTTATTTTTGCGTGAACTGGGTTCAATTCCCGCTGACTGAAGTGTTTTTTTTTTGTTTTTTTTTTTTTTGTGGAAAACTGCAGCCTGTAATTAAGCCAAATTTTTCAAAACATATGCACATAGCACAAAGGACATTATCAAAAGTTCCCTGGTAAATTGAATGACTTTTCTCGCAAGCAAAAAGCTGCTTTCCGGAAGTCTGATACACTTTGTGAAATTTTGCCAACCGTGGACCAAGCACTCCTCGGAAAAACAGTTTAGGTTAGCCGTTAGCCATTACTTGTCCCTATTAACCCCAAGCCTTCCGTAATTGATTGTACTGCACTTGACTGGATGGCCGCAATTTGCTGAGTGACTCGTCAATAATTCTCGTCCAACAAAATGACAACGGTTTTTTCTCATGAACCAGAAACTCGAAACAGCAGAAAGAAAGTCTTCCTTAATGTTCGATGCATCAACCACATCGATTAAAACTTTCAAAACAAACACTCATTTCAGAATACATCAGTTGGCTGGCGCGCATCCTGGAGATCGACGAGAAAAATGCAACAATAACATCAAAGTGTCACACTCACGCATGAAACGCAACAGGAGAAAAAAAAACAAAGGAGGCCCACCACCAAGTGTGTGGAGCAGCTAGCTGTCTTTTTTTCCCCCAGCCTTGACGTCGATAAAGCAGTTTTTTTTGTTCGAGCTTTCGGTGAGGCATTAAATCGGCATCACTGTGCGCCACTTGAAATATTTCTCAAGGGAAAAGTGCTGATTTAATGTTTTGAAGCATTATTTGCTGGTATTAAATGCCAATATAATGCTGATTTAATGCCGCTATTTAGTGCTTCGCGGTTACTTGGGTTTAGTTAAGTGGCAATGATAAATGCAATATCAGTTTTTTTTTTTGGATTGATCTCACCAAATAAGTAGAAGCTCCTCCTTAATGTTTTGACCGAAGTTCTCCGCACATATTAAACTGGTAAACGTGATGACCAGAATATCCAGAGCCGTAACTCTGGAAAGGTTTTCCAGCTGCTTCTTATTATGCTGATGGGATGGCCAACAACACACCTCGGCTGCAACTCTCCTTCATTTTGTTGTTTAAGACACCGAACGCCCCAAACCAAAATTCACGAAAAAAAACGAAAAACTAAATCTTCAAAACACCGTCATTTGTCTCCAATTTGCAGTTCAGGATTTTTTGAACGCGCTCGTTACTTCGAAAACCGTACAGCAAAACAAAACGATACAAACGATAAAAGTGAAAGCCGACGCAATTTAACGTTTGCGCGTGGAGCAACGCGATGCTAAAAAAAGAAGACAACGAAGACTACTTTGAAAGTTTTACTAATTTATCCTAAATACCACAAAATCCGACAACTTTTCAGCAAAATCCACAAGGAAATACTAAAATGGATTACAGTGCCGCTTTTACACAAAGAATAGGCGCTCCTCAAACAGTTTTACACCATAAAATCGCGAAATAAATTGCCGCGCTCTCACCGACGATCCGCACGCTACCACAGACTTAACAGACCTACTTGGACCGTCTTGGACCGTCTCTCAGTTGTAAGCCAAAAATGTTTCCACGGTGTATCTCATTGGATAATTGATAAATTGTTATTTTCTCTCCTTCTGCTAAAGTACAAGCTGGTAGTTTTTCCCCTAAATTCTTTAAACGATTTTGTTCTAATGACATCAATTTCGATTTAATCACGGACATTTCATCACCCACATTATCACCATTTGCTAATTTGTCAGAAAGCTCATTTAATCTATTTAATAACACAGCCTTACAATTCCTGCTTGATTGATTAAAATGCCAACATTCGCTTTTGTAGAAGTTTTTTGCCTTCCCTTTGAAATGAAAAAAACACCATTTACTCAAATCACGATTAAAAATATCTCTTTGCTTCAGTTTCAAATATTCTTGTTTAAAATTTTCAGTTACGTCTTCCATCGACAAGAAGGATGGATTTATTTTCCAGTATCCACGTCCTCTTATGGATAAATTATTATCATCTAATTTTAATTTGATCAAAACAGCATGATGGTCTGAAAACGCGAGTGGAATAGTTGAACAACTTGTAACATTCCCAATGATGTTATCAGATCCGTAAAAACGATCCAACCTGGAAGCAGATTCTCCCCTGTGAAATGTGAATTTGCATTCTTTCCGTGTTTTCGCTATATCTTTTAATTTGAACAAATCAACTAAATGTTTTAATCCACAAGAAAAGTTTTTTTGTGAACTTCTATTATCTTCTGCATGCAAAATGCAATTAAAGTCACCTCCAATCAGCATCGACTTGGTTCCAGGTTTATTTAAGTGAACTGTCAAAGCCTCGGTGAACAAATTATCCCGCTCTTTCCTTAAATTGTTCCCAGAGTGAGCATAAATATTAATCAAATTTACATCATTTACCCTAACCGAAACAATTCTACCTGATGGATCTAGAATAAAATCAGAATATGAAAAGGATTTCCTAATAAGCACTGCTGTGCCTTTCTTATCAATACTTATATTTACCAATGAATTACGTGAATAAATAAACGAAAAATCTTCAAAACTAACCTCCTGCAAAAAAGCTATATCTACATTGCAATTCATAATAAAATCCTTCAATAAATTTTTATTTACATTTGCGTTGCTGCTGTTTAAGTTTAGTGTTGCTATAGTATATACAAAGTTCATATTTACAGAAGTTGTCTTTTCTTTTGTTTTAGTAAGTAAACTATTGTTAAGGTATTAGTAAAAGGGTTAGTAATATCGGTTGTGTTAGTAAATGGTCCACGAATCAAAATCAAGTCCATGTGTGAGTGCAATGGGTCAACGCCGGAAAATTCGGTTCTTTTACTTGCTTCGTTGCAGGTCGCCGCCTGCTGGTTTGGCTGCCGATCGCGATCGCGATCTCGTTCGGTCACCCTGTGCATCGAGCAGATCGTGGCCCTGTCCTGGCACGATGAACTTCTTTCGGCCGTTCGTGTCAACTTCGGAAGAGTCCGAACCGGGCCTGCCCTTCGGACGACCACGCTTCCCCTTCCCTCCCTTCCCCTTTTTTTCAATCCACTCACCATCCTTCTCCATCGGTTCTTCGTCGCTCTCCGACTGCTCTCTCTCCCCATCTTCCTCCATTGGCTGATCTTGCTTTTCTTCCACGATGTCCGCTGGCTTCGGTGGCGTCGGTTCTTGCGGTGCGATCGGTACCGGTGGCATCACCGGGTCCGCTGGCATCACCGGGTCCGCTGGCATCACCGGGTCTGCTGGCAGCTGCGGTTGATCGGATGGGCCGCTTTCCGGTGGTCCAGATGGCGTCGGTTCCGATGGCTGCACCGACTCTGCCGGAGCTGTTGGCGGCGCCGCACCAATCTTTCTCAGCAAAACCATCCCAGGGGGGGGGCGGGGTAGCACTTCTGCCTTTCCGCTTGTTCCATTGGCCACCACGCTGGCAAAGGAACCAGTCCCTGGTTTCTGCGCCGGAGTCAGCCTTTTGTTGATGTCCTTTCGGTTTGGACACGCTGCTTTGAGGTGGTCCAAAGCTCCACATCCGAAGCACTTGTTTTGTAGACCGTCGTAGTAGATTCGCGCCTTGACATGCTGAATTGTCAGCTGCGCTGGAATCTCCGACACGTGCTCCATGTGTATTCCGCGAACTCCATTATGAATCGGGAACCCGGTTTCCACCGGAAAACGCTCCCGAATCATCTGCTGCACCGTTCCGTATTTGGACATTGCCGTAGCAATGAACCGGTCGTCCACCTCCGGAGGCAGTCCGAAAATCCGGACGTACTTGAAGGATCCCGCTACTGCCGTGACCGGTACCATCATCGAGGTTCCGTCATCGTACTCGAATCTGGTCTGGGGACCGAGCTTCGACAAAGCTTCCCGCATCTGCTGTTCCGTCTTGAACTTCACGAAAATCGAGTAGTCATCTCGATACATCGCACTTAGCTCCTCGTTGGTCCATTCCTGCTTTCCGAAGAACTTGAACACTTCCGCATTGTTCGGTCCCCTGAATCCGGCTCCGAAACGGAGCTTGATCATACTCTCGCGTTTGGGTTCCATTTTGGTGCTACGCCGAGCGATTTCCAAGGTCACTGGCTGGCACCTCGGCCAGTGAAACAATAGCCGAAAAAAAACTTCACAATCTCAAACAATATGCGCTAGAAACTGTAAGCACGTCTAACTTGCTAGAGTGCTGTCTGTGAACTGTTTGGGACTGCATCGACGTACTTCGGGAGCTGTCTTGCCGGAACAAAGTATCTTTGTTCTGGGTACCTGGGCACTGTGGGATCAGGGGGAACGAGTTTGCCGATCAGCTCGCTAGGCAAGGGGTCATCGGCTAAATTTGTTGGTCCTGAAACATTTCTGGGTACATCAAAATGTGCTGTAAAGTACGAGTTAAAAAAAATGGGAGGATAACCAAATTTCTTCCACATGGTTTGCAACACAAGCCAAAAACTTCATTACACCAAAACCTGCAATTACCAATAAGCTTATTGGTCTAAAACGTAGTGAACTGCGCACTGTAACGGGGCTGCTTACAGGGCACTGTCCTGAAAAGTATCACCTCAAAAAACTCGGTATGGTCGACAACGACATATGCCGCTTCTGCAACACAGAGCTGGAAAGCTCTGCGCATTTGCTCTCCACCTGTGGAGCAATTGCTACTCGAAGGCTGAATTCCCTAGGAAGTCGCCTTCTCTCGCCATACGCCGTATGGCGCACTCAGCCCAAAAAGATGTTCTCAGCCCAAAAAGATGTTCAGTTCAGCTGGTAGTTTTTCCCCTAAATTCTTTAAACGATTTTGTTCTAATGACATCAATTTCGATTTAATCACGGACATTTCATCACCCACATTATCACCATTTGCTAATTTGTCAGAAAGCTCATTTAATCTATTTAATAACACAGCCTTACAATTCCTGCTTGATTGATTAAAATGCCAACATTCGCTTTTGTAGAAGTTTTTTGCCTTCCCTTTGAAATGAAAAAAACACCATTTACTCAAATCACGATTAAAAATATCTCTTTGCTTCAGTTTCAAATATTCTTGTTTAAAATTTTCAGTTACGTCTTCCATCGACAAGAAGGATGGATTTATTTTCCAGTATCCACGTCCTCTTATGGATAAATTATTATCATCTAATTTTAATTTGATCAAAACAGCATGATGGTCTGAAAACGCGAGTGGAATAGTTGAACAACTTGTAACATTCCCAATGATGTTATCAGATCCGTAAAAACGATCCAACCTGGAAGCAGATTCTCCCCTGTGAAATGTGAATTTGCATTCTTTCCGTGTTTTCGCTATATCTTTTAATTTGAACAAATCAACTAAATGTTTTAATCCACAAGAAAAGTTTTTTTGTGAACTTCTATTATCTTCTGCATGCAAAATGCAATTAAAGTCACCTCCAATCAGCATCGACTTGGTTCCAGGTTTATTTAAGTGAACTGTCAAAGCCTTGGTGAACAAATTATCCCGCTCTTTCCTTAAATTGTTCCCAGAGTGAGCATAAATATTAATCAAATTTACATCATTTACCCTAACCGAAACAATTCTACCTGATGGATCTAGAATAAAATCAGAATATGAAAAGGATTTCCTAATAAGCACTGCTGTGCCTTTCTTATCAATACTTATATTTACCAATGAATTACGTGAATAAATAAACGAAAAATCTTCAAAACTAACCTCCTGCAAAAAGCTATATCTACATTGCAATTCATAATAAAATCCTTCAATAAATTTTTATTTACATTTGCGTTGCTGCTGTTTAAGTTTAGTGTTGCTATAGTATATACAAAGTTCATATTTACAGAAGTTGTCTTTTCTTTTGTTTTAGTAAGTAAACTATTGTTAAGGTATTAGTAAAAGGGTTAGTAATATCGGTTGTGTTAGTAAATGGTCCACGAATCAAAATCAAGTCCATGTGTGAGTGCAATGGGTCAACGCCGGAAAATTCGGTTCTTTTACTTGCTTCGTTGCAGGTCGCCGCCTGCTGGTTTGGCTGCCGATCGCGATCGCGATCTCGTTCGGTCACCCTGTGCATCGAGCAGATCGTGGCCCTGTCCTGGCACGATGAACTTCTTTCGGCCGTTCGTGTCAACTTCGGAAGAGTCCGAACCGGGCCTGCCCTTCGGACGACCACGCTTCCCCTTCCTCCCTTCCCTTTTTTCAATCCACTCACCATCCTTCTCCATCGGTTCTTCGTCGCTCTCCGACTGCTCTCTCTCCCCATCTTCCTCCATTGGCTGATCTTGCTTTTCTTCCACGATGTCCGCTGGCTTCGGTGGCGTCGGTTCTTGCGGTGCGATCGGTACCGGTGGCATCACCGGGTCCGCTGGCATCACCGGGTCCGCTGGCATCACCGGGTCTGCTGGCAGCTGCGGTTGATCGGATGGGCCGCTTTCCGGTGGTCCAGATGGCGTCGGTTCCGATGGCTGCACCGACTCTGCCGGAGCTGTTGGCGGCGCCGCACCAATCTTTCTCAGCAAAACCATCCCAGGGGGTAGCACTTCTGCCTTTCCGCTTGTTCCATTGGCCACCACGCTGGCAAAGGAACCAGTCCCTGGTTTCTGCGCCGGAGTCAGCCTTTTGTTGATGTCCTTTCGGTTTGGACACGCTGCTTTGAGGTGGTCCAAAGCTCCACATCCGAAGCACTTGTTTTGTAGACCGTCGTAGTAGATTCGCGCCTTGACATGCTGAATTGTCAGCTGCGCTGGAATCTCCGACACGTGCTCCATGTGTATTCCGCGAACTCCATTATGAATCGGGAACCCGGTTTCCACCGGAAAACGCTCCCGAATCATCTGCTGCACCGTTCCGTATTTGGACATTGCCGTAGCAATGAACCGGTCGTCCACCTCCGGAGGCAGTCCGAAAATCCGGACGTACTTGAAGGATCCCGCTACTGCCGTGACCGGTACCATCATCGAGGTTCCGTCATCGTACTCGAATCTGGTCTGGGGACCGAGCTTCGACAAAGCTTCCCGCATCTGCTGTTCCGTCTTGAACTTCACGAAAATCGAGTAGTCATCTCGATACATCGCACTTAGCTCCTCGTTGGTCCATTCCTGCTTTCCGAAGAACTTGAACACTTCCGCATTGTTCGGTCCCCTGAATCCGGCTCCGAAACGGAGCTTGATCATACTCTCGCGTTTGGGTTCCATTTTGGTGCTACGCCGAGCGATTTCCAAGGTCACTGGCTGGCACCTCGGCCAGTGAAACAATAGCCGAAAAAAAACTTCACAATCTCAAACAATATGCGCTAGAAACTGTAAGCACGTCTAACTTGCTAGAGTGCTGTCTGTGAACTGTTTGGGACTGCATCGACGTACTTCGGGAGCTGTCTTGCCGGAACAAAGTATCTTTGTTCTGGGTACCTGGGCACTGTGGGATCAGGGGGAACGAGTTTGCCGATCAGCTCGCTAGGCAAGGGGTCATCGGCTAAATTTGTTGGTCCTGAAACATTTCTGGGTACATCAAAATGTGCTGTAAAGTACGAGTTAAAAAAATGGGAGGATAACCAAATTTCTTCCACATGGTTTGCAACACAAGCCAAAAACTTCATTACACCAAAACCTGCAATTACCAATAAGCTTATTGGTCTAAAACGTAGTGAACTGCGCACTGTAACGGGGCTGCTTACAGGGCACTGTCTCGAAAAGTATCACCTCAAAAAACTCGGTATGGTCGACAACGACATATGCCGCTTCTGCAACACAGAGCTGGAAAGCTCTGCGCATTTGCTCTCCACCTGTGGAGCAATTGCTACTCGAAGGCTGAATTCCCTAGGAAGTCGCCTTCTCTCGCCATACGCCGTATGGCGCACTCAGCCCAAAAAGATGTTCAGTTTCATGAACTGTATCATACCAGAATGGGATAAAAGCACAGGTCAGCCAACAACCAACTCGCTACCCCCATCAATGGGTACGAGTAACCGGCTAACTGTGTAGAGTAAACAGGGATACATCACAAAAGTTATCATTGTTATCCGAGCATTCGTTGGTGAAGGTTGTCTGAATCAACATGACTCGTCGCGTCCCGGCGCAAAACGCCGGCAATATTGCCCTACCTGCGGCTCAAGCAGGCAAAAAAGTGGGAATTTCCAAAAGGAAGGTTGAGGCCTCAACTGATGGCCAAAAACCGGGAATTTCCAAAAGGAAGGTGCTTTTGGAAGTGACATCGAACAGCAAAAAGACGAAAAAGAGCGACGGTACTGTACCGATGGACGAGGAGGAGGAGAACTCTTTGTCGCACGAGGAGCAGCTATTGAAGAGCAACAAGTTTGCTGGACTGCCTGACGAGGACCAGGTAGCGGAAGCAAAGGAGAATGAAGTGAAACAGCGAAAGGAGAAACTGCCTTTTTATGTGAGGCAATCAGCAGCAACGATCGACTTTCGTGCAGGGCTGGTTGAACTCATCAAGTCTGGGAAAGTCCAAGGCAACATTCGTCTGTGTCAGGACGGATTTAAGGTGCTGGTGCAATCCAGGCAGCACTATCAACTGGTCAAGGATTACTTGACCGAAAACGAGGCGGAGTACTTTACCCATGATGTCGTCATGGATAAGCCGTTCAAAATCGTCGTCAGAGGTCTGTACGACATGCCAGTGGAGGAATTAGCTGCCGAGCTAAAAGTTTTGAAACTGGATGTGTTGGCCGTGCACAAAATGAGCCGACGCAACAAAGACATCAAGTACCGTGACCAGCTCTACCTGCTGCATTTGGCTAAGGGATCGACGACGCTTCCTGAGCTGAAGGCGATTCGAGCGGTTTTCAACATTATCGTGTCGTGGGAGCGATACCGACCAGTGCATCGTGACGTCACACAATGCTTCAACTGCCTGGGTTTCGGGCACGGAGGTAAGAACTGCCACCTGAAGCGTCGTTGCGCCAAATGTGGTACCGATGCGCACATCACATCCCAGTGCATCCAAGATTCGCTGGTGAAGTGCCTCAACTGCAACGGTGAGCATTCGTCAACCGACCGAAAGTGCCCCAAGAGAGCTGAGTTCGTGAAAATTCGGCAGCAAGCATCGACGAAGAATCAGCCTCAGCGTCGTAGAACTCCTCCAGCCCTGGTGGAGCAAAATTTTCCACCTCTTCAACCGCGACGCCAGGTCCCGAACTTGGCACCGTTGCCGTTGGATCCCAGGAAGAGAGCTGAGATGAATCATCCACGGCCGGGTTCCAGCCAGGAGCCGAGACCGCCACCACCGGGCTTCAGCCAGGAGCCAAGACCAACCCAAGAACCAGCAGTTGAGGAAAATGGTAATGATCTTTACACCTCAACCGAACTCCTCAATATTTTCAAACAGATGTCCGCTGCACTGCGTGGATGCAAAACCAAGACCCAGCAGATTGAAGTGCTGACCTCGTTCGTCATCCAGTATGGATCGTAGGTCCCTCAAGCTGCTGAATTGGAACGCTTGCTCCATTAGGAGGAAGAACTTAGAGCTGGTGGATTTTCTTCGCGAGAAGGAGATCGACGTAGCTGCCATCACGGAAACTCATCTGAAGCCCGGTGAAAAAGTTTATCTGCAAAACTACAAGATCGCGACGCAGCTCGATAGGACCACCTCTGGAGGAGGAGGTGTGCTTGTCGCTGTTCATCGTGATCTCAAGCCACGCCGGCTGCCACACTTCAAGCTGGACATCATCGAGGCCGTTGGGGTGGAAATTCCCACTTCGGTTGGCCCAGTACTCTTCATTGCTGCATACTGCCCACGTCAGGTGAATGCCAGAGATGGTTCAGCAGCAAAACTGAAGGGCGATATCCAGAAGCTGACACGGCGGAGCGCAAAGTACATCATCGCTGGTGACCTCAACGCGAAGCATGAAGTTTGGGGCAACAGCAGGAGGAATCGGAACGGAGTGATTCTGCACAACGATCTGCAAAACGGATACTACAACGTTGTGAGTCCGGATCGTCCAACGAGGGTGGCTCGGTCTGGGAATCACTCAATCATCGACTTCTTCATTACCAATATGGCTGAGAACGTGGCTCATCCTGAGGTGTTTGAAGAGTTGAGTTCTGATCACTATCCGGTGGTTGTGGAGGTTGGAGCTTCCGTTACTCCGCAGCGGCAACCAACCCGGAAAGATTACCACAACGTTGACTGGCAGCAGTTTCAGCAAGTGGTAGACAGCAACATCGACTATGATCAACACCCGGAAACTTCTGCTGATATTGATCGTTCGCTGGAGGTGATCCAGCAGGCTATCAACCAAGCAGAGGCTGCCAACGTTCGGGAGGTTCCTGTTAATTTTAAGGTAACTGATATTGACGTAGATACTAAACACTTGATTAGACTTAGGAATGTTTATAGGAGACAATATCAACGGACTGGGGACTATGACAAAAGATTTCAGTGAACAATTTGAACAAAATCATACAAGACCGACTTGACAATATCAGAAATCAAGAATTTTCAAAACATGTAAGCCAGCTTGGGAATTATTCAAAACCATTTTGGAAACTTTCAAAAGTTCTTAAAAACAAACCAAAGCCTATTCCTCCTCTTATTGTTGAGGATTCTCCTTTGATTACATCCGAGGAAAAGGCAAATGCACTTGGGCTTCATTTTGTTAGTTCACATAATCTTGGCGCTTCCATGACCAGCCGTAAAGAAACATCAGTTGCCAATAGTATTTCAACAATCAATGACTCTACCTTTGAATTTCCTGCAGATTCCCATGTTTCTGGTGAGGAAGTCAAAGTTGCAGTTAAACAAATGAAAAATATGAAAGCTCCAGGCTTTGATAACATTTTAATCTAGTGTTGAAAAAACAGAGTGATCAGTTCTTTCAACATCTAGCCAATATTTTCAATAAATGTTTGCAACTTGGTTACTTCCCCACCAATTGGAAACTGGGCAAAGTCATACCAATTTTGAAGCCTCAAAAGATCCAACATCGCCAACAAGTTATCGTCCCATTAGTCTTTTGAGTAGTCTGTCCAAACTCTTTGAGAAGGTCATCTATTCAAGGCTTTTGGATTTTACCAACGATAATAATATAATTTTGAATGAGCAGTTTGGCTTCCGAAAGGGGCATAATACTGCTCATCAGCTTACGAGAGTAACTAAAATCATCAAGCAGAACAAGCTTGAGTCTAAATCAACTGCTATGGCTTTGTTGGATGTTGAGAAGGCTTTTGACAATGTTTGGCATGATGGTTTGATACATAAACTGTATTTATACGGTTTTCCAATGTATCTTATCAAAATTATCCAGCACTATCTTTCGGAGAGATCGTTCAGGTTTTTCTGAATGGGATTGCTTCTGGATTATTCAACATTGATGCTGGGGTTCCCCAAGGAAGTATTCTTGGCCCACTTCTGTACAATATTTTTACATCTGATTTGCCTACTCTTCCTGGTAATGGTGTGTTGTCACTTTTTGCTGATGACACTGCCGTTATTTATAAGGGTAAAATAACCAGATATTTAGTTGGCCGTCTTCAGAAGGGTCTTGACGTTCTTTCCGAATACTTTGGCGACTGGAAAATTCGCATAAATGCAGCCAAAACTCAAACCATCATTTTTCCACTTTCCAAATCGGCCAGATTTGCCCCAAAGGATGATGTTTTGATAAAATGAATGATGTTTCGATACCCTGGTCAAAGGAAGTTGTCTATTTAGGTCTCATACTTGACTCGAAACTATTGTTTCGGCAGCATGTAGATAAAATATTGAACAAGTGCAGCATTCTCATCAGGTGTTTGTATCCTTTAATTAACAGAAAATCAAAGCTATCTTTGAAAAATAAGCTAGCAGTTTACAAACAAATAATTTACCCCGTTATTGAGTATGCAGTACCTGTTTGGGAGTGTTGCGCTAGAACTCATAAATTGAAGCTCCAGCGTGTCCAAAACAAGGTACTCAAAATGGTTTTGAATGTTCCTGGCTGGACAAGATCAAGTGAGGTTCATGAATTAGCAGAAGTAAAAATGTTGGATCAGAAGATTCAAGAAAAATGTTTGAAATTCAGGGAAAAATGTGCTATATCTGAATACCCCTTGATTCAAGGATTGGTTTAGTTTATGGTAAGATTAAGTTAGTTTAAGGTTAGGTTATGTTTTCTTAAATTTTTTTTTTTCCTCATTGTACCTAGTGTTACAAAAATGATAAATCATATACTTTTAAAGTTAAGAAAATGAACAGTGTTTAAATCACGAAAAGCAAACTAAAGCTGAAGAGCCACAGTTGACCACTTATTATGTAAACCAAATGTAATTATTATAAGAAAGATTCAATAAAGTATATTTAATTCAAAAAAAAAATTCACAAAAGTTAGTCTCAAGGACGGACGAGGTGATATCAAACCCAAAAGACCTATTTGGGCACAATAAAATAAAATCACACAGAAAAACTTCTGCCTGAGGTGGCCTAGCCGGCGGAGATGAAATCGGCCCGCACTTTGCGCACTAACTTCTCGCATTGTGTAAAACTTCGCTTTCGGCAAGCGACGGTAGCAAACAAACGACCAGAATTGTCGCACGGAATGGAAACTTATTCACTGGTCACTGATCAAAACCAAGAAAAACTAAAGATTTTGACATTTAGCGGGCACGTGTTAACACACCCAAAATTAAAGAACGAGAGGATAGTACTCACGAAAAGAAACGTGAGAAAAGTGCTATTTTGCGAGAGTATAGTCCTCTCGCGTGTTCATTCGTTCATTGGAACAGTTCATCCTATTGAGCGGCTTATATGGACAAATGACCGCCACTTAGTCACCGAACCATGTTGGCCCATAAGGCAAAGGCACGTTTCAATATGCCGAAGGTCTTGGGTTCGAGTCTCAGTACCGCTACTTTTTTTTGATAGATGAACTTTTTTGAAGATGAACCCATGAGTAAAGTACTCTCGGTAATTTCGGGATTTATCCTCTCAGTTCGCACACAGTACCATTTTACTACCGAATCATATGTATGTATGTATGTATGTATTAGTACCCCCGTCTTGGCAGGACTAGGCCATGACCACAGTATGTTTCAACTGAGACCTATTTGTTATGATATGATAAAATAGACAAAGACATTCATGCGACTTGGGCCAGGCGATCCACGACTCCCTCTTACTTTACTTTTTTTTTACTTTTACTGCTCGTACAACCTCCGGGTCATGAGCTGTCTCCAGATGCGCTGCCACTGAACTCGGTCCTGGGCTGCTACTCTCCAATTCCGACTCGGAACTCCCACACTTCTCAGATCTTCCTCCACTTGGTCTAACCACCTAGCACGTTCCAACCGGCTCCGAATTGAACACCAACTTCACCGGATTGATTGGCCGGTTCGGTTGGCGCGCGTCCAGCGCGTCCGGCATTCTTGCGACGTGTCCAGCCCACCTGATTCGACCAGCCTTGGCGACCTTCCGAATACTTGGCTTGCCGTAGAGTTGCGCCAGCTCATGGTTCATCCTTCTCCTCCATACAGTGTTCTCACGGACGCCGCCAAAGATCGTCCTAAGCACTCGTCGCTCGAAAACTTCAAGCGCTTGCAGGTCCTCCTCGAGCATCGTCCACGTCTCGTGCCCGTAGAGGACGACGGGTCTCATCAGCGTTTCGTACATGGTACACTTTGTACGCCGGGAAAGGTGACCAGACCGTAAGGTCTTGTGGAGTCCGTAGTAGGCACGACTACCGGTGATGATGCGCCTCCGAATTTCTCTGCTGCAGTTGTTGTCCGACGTAACCAACTATCCGAGGTACACAAACTCCTCCACAACCTTGAACTCGTCGCCGTCGATCGTCACGCTCGGTCCTATGCGAGTCCTAAGGGACTCGGTTCCTCCTGCCAGCAGATACTTCGTCTTCGCAACATTCACCTTCAATCCAACCTTATCCGCTTCCCGCTTCAATTCGGTGTACCGCCTGGCCACATCCTCGAACGTTCTGCCGACAATGTCCATGTCGTCGGCATAGCAGATGAACTGGTTGGACCGGTTGATGATCGTGCCCCGCATGTTGAAGCCCGCCCGCCTCATAACACCTTCAAGCCCAATGTTGAAACAGAGGCCGGAGATACCGTCGTCTTGTCGCAGTCCCTTGCGCGATTCGATCGGGTCGGACATCGCTCCCGAAATCTTCACGCTGCACCGTGCCCCGTCCATCGTCGATTTCACCAGTCTGATCAGCTTCCCGGGAAAGCCGTTCTCGTAATGATCTTCCATAGCTCTTCGCGATCGACCGAGTCGTACGCGGCTTTGAAATCGATGAACAGGTGGTGCGTCGGGATCTGGTACTCGCGACATTTTTGGAGGATTTGGCGCAGCAAAAAGATTTGGTCCGTCGTCGATTTCCCCTCCACAAAACCGGCTCGGTACGTCCCTACGAAATCCTTTGCTCGCTTTGACAGACGACAGAAAATGATCTGAGACAGCACTTTGTAGGCCGCGTTGAGAATAGTGATGGCTCGATAGTTCTCACCTGGGTGGGAGAAGCGAAGAGGACTTCTTATTCTTATTCATTTTCTTGTTGTTGTTTTTGTTTTTTGTGCAAGATAATTTCTCTTCCCATATAAATTCCCAGTCAGTCGTCATCTGCCTTTCTTGACAATTCATATTTTCTTGCAGCACATTTCAAAACAGTGCTCAAGATCGTGCATGACTCATGT
The DNA here is from genome assembly GCF_015732765.1 of Culex quinquefasciatus. Lineage (NCBI taxonomy): Eukaryota > Metazoa > Arthropoda > Insecta > Diptera > Culicidae > Culex > Culex quinquefasciatus. The sequence goes on from NC_051862.1 coordinate 111,183,536, forward strand.
GATGCAACTTTCTCTGCCAATTTTTTTTTTATTCATAACAAATTTTTTTAGGTCCTCTTCCGTGCTGAGACCAGGTTAGGACCGGGAATCATGAAAGTTACATAAAAAATAATGATAATATTTTTTCAAACAAATGACAGCAACATGAAACCGATCTGAGTGGGTCTTGCTGAGTTTCAACTGGATGCTGAACTCGTTGAAGATCCTCCTCAGCTCAGCCGAACTGTAGAGTACCGCCTTGTCTTGTCCCTTCGTGACTCCAAAGGCATGGGGGAGGGAGTTAGTATTTTCTTTGTTGCTTCCTGCTTGTCGAGAGCGATCCTTCTGTTTTTAATCCGGAACCGCGCCCGACAGCGGAGGAACTGCCGAACGTTGTTTTCCATCTTTTCAATTCTGGTTGCAATAAAATGCAAAACCCGAGCTGTGGAGGAAGTTAAGTGAATTCGCTGTGACGTGATCATTCTTCCGAGATGCCGGTTTTGCAGAGTGATTTTTTTTTTTGAAAAACGGTGGCTTACGAAAACGGTTCCGCTTCCTATCTATCCGTGTTAACCTCCAGCTCGCCGTTTTCCCCCTCTTTGTTCGCATTTTCGCCCAGAGAATTTGCGTCACTTCCCTCAAAGCTCGGGTTCTACTGAAGGAACGATTTATATATTTTAACACATTGACTACTACTACTACCAACTTAATAACATTGTTTGATTTATGGTCATAATGAAATATATCTCATGAAAACATATTTTAAACTGAATTTTAATAAAAATTAGCAAAAAACAAATAAACGTTTATTACATATTTTTGGCCTCTTTTGCATTTAATGAACGGTCTACGTCCAAAAATTCATTTACAAATTAAAATACTTTTTTTAATTTTTATTCCTTCAAATACAATACTGCTCAAACCAAATAAGAACAGTAACAAAGAATGAAGGCGGCTCTCACTGACAGTTCGCAAGTGGATGACACTGACAACTAGGTGTATTCTTCTCCGCCCGACTCAGGTTCTCACATTCCAACTTGTCCCCCTTCTTGTAGATCGGGCATATTACTCCCTCTTTCCACTCCTCCGGTAGCTGTTCTGTGTCCCAGACCTTGACTATCAGCCGGTGTAGACAGGCCGCCAGCTTGTCCGGGCCCATCTTGATGAGTTCAGCACCGATACCATCCTTACCCGCTGCTTTGTTGTTCTTCAGCTTCTTGATGGCATCCTTAACTTCCCTTATCGTGGGTGCTGGCTCGTCCTCGCCGTCCACCATACCGCTGACGTCATTTCCCCCGTCGCCCTGGTACTCCGCCTCTGGGCCGTTCAGGTGCTCGTCGAAGTGCTGCTTCCACCTTTCGATCACCTCACGCTCGTCCGTCAAGATTCCTCCACAGACAAACAGACGTGAATCTTAGTTGATTTTTTCAAAAAATCCATCGTCCCCACAAGAAAATTCAAAATTGGGCTGCACACTAGCGCGATCTGCAGTCCTGTTGCGGAAACCTCATCGTTTCAATAAACCACTATAAGAGTGTACCCTCTTTCCCTTATCCGATAAGCGTGTACAAAAGAAAAATGACGTTTGTATGTTGTTTATGTAATCAAACATTGTTATGTTCGAGGGTAAGTTTTTTTTTTGAATCAGACAAATTATCGGGAAAAATGCTGCCAAAGTTCCACGCGATGGCGTCAAAGAATGCAAATTAAACAGTTGCTGCACCAGAAACATTGCATTGTGGTATCCTCTTTCGTACGGCGTTCCGCAGCAGATTCCACTCCGTGGTCCGGAACAGACATGAACCATCATTTGTACAGGGTGACAAAGGCAGGTCAAAAGGCCTTGGCTAAAGTGAACAAGGAGGAGCTAGGAAAGAAAACTTTTGTGTTTATTTTAAACGGAGTGGCGAAATTAACGAGAATCTCAATAGGAATATTTTGCTTTCGCAGTTGATGATGCAAAAAACAACAACGTGGATTCAAAAATCTCCCAAAATAACAGTTCTTTTAGTTTATCAAAAACTCTTGTATCATTTCATAGCAAATTTGAATCAAATTTGATCAAAACGATGTTCTTATGCAATTTTTCCTTTGATTTTCACAAAACCTCGTGCTTTTTGTTCTGCTGCAACAGCAATCAAGCGGCATAAACAGAAATATCCCGCGCTTACACACACAACCAATCAATTCAAGAAACGTCAAAGTGTACGGTGGCGACATAATTCTTGATCGTGTCTCGTTGCGGTACTATGGCATCCATGTTTTTTGCTTGTTTGAATTTGAATTGACCGTTTTCGTTGGCGATGGAATAGAAAAGAGTTTCACGTCTGTTTGTCTGTGCTTCAGGGTTTCTTACTAACTAAGCAACAAAATTTTACTTCTAAACACAGATTTACACACATTAAAGTCAAAATTTTCCAAAATAGTCGAGTGATTGAACTTTCTACAGCAGGCATCAAGAGGGTTGTGGTGTCCGTAGTTCGTCGTGTCTTGGTATGTCGAGAAGCTGATGGTTCCGAAGTTCTCTTGAGGGTACTCGGATGTAGACTTCCTCGAGTAGGTCACTGCAGTCGATGTTGTTCCGCAAGACGTCAAACACAAACAGTTGTTGAAGGAGAACTATTCTGTGTTGGAGTGTTGGCAGGCCGACCAGAGCGCAACACTCGAGCTGCAAGCCTTACGAACCGACGCTGGATACTCTCGATCTTCTGCTGATGGACGGCGTAATACGGCGCCCACACCGGTACGGCGTACTCCAACACACTGCGAACTAGCGAGAAGTACAGCGTTTTGAGGACCCTCACGTCGTTGAAACCAGCAGCATTTCTTCGAAGGAAACCGAGCATAGCGTACGATTTGGCCACGGAGATGGAGACGTGCTGGTTGAATTCCATCTTGCAGTCAATCGTGACGCCCAAGTCCACGATGGAGTGAACGCGTTCGAGTGTGGATCGGCCCATGTTGTACTCCGCAAGATTTGGGCTCCGAATCCTGTAGAACGAGATCAGCTTGCACTCTTTCTCGTTTACTTCCATTCCGTTCTGAACGCACCAGCGAAGCAGCACGTTGATGTCTTCCTGGAGAGCACGGACGTCGTCAGAATCGCCAATTAGCCGGAAGATTTTGAGGTCGTCGGCGTACAGCAGCTTGCATGACTGGATACGGGAACACATGTCATTGATAAACAGCACGAAAATCAATGGCCCGAGGTGGCTTCCTACACGGAGAAAAAAGAGTTCCCAAAATCGTGAACAAGCGTTCATGAAAATGGGAACCACGAACAAAGTGTTCAAATTTCATGGTACGTTTTTCAAAATCGTACCATGGGATTTGAACACTTTGTTCGAGGTTCCCATTTTCATGAACGCTTGTTCACGATTTTGGGAACTCTTTTTTCTCCGTGTAGCGGGACGCCGGAAGGAATTTCGTAGCAGGTCGAGAGAGAACCAGCGATCTTCACATAGGCGGAACGGTTGACCAGGTACGTGTTGAGCCAACGAGTAACCCAGTCAGGCAGGCCAAGCGCTGTTAGTTTGGCGATGGTTAGCTTGTGGGGGACTCGATCGAAGGCCTTGGTGAAATCAATGTAGACGGCATCAACTTGTTGACGCTTCTCCATCCTCCGGATAATCCAGTTTGTGCAAGCCATCAGGTTGGACGTCGTAGATCCCTGTTTCATGAAGCCGTGCTGATATTCCGAGATGATGTTTTTCACGGACGGGTAGATGTGGTCAACAAGCAACTTTTGCCAAACAGCTCAGAATTGAGATCGAACGGTAGTTCTCAACTTTGGCGCGACTCCCCGATTTGTGGATCGGGGTAATTGAGGCGACCTTCCACTCCGACGGGAAAGCACCTTCGGAGAGCGAGCGGTTGAAAATGCTTGTGACGGGACGGGCAAGCGAGCTGCAGCAGTTCTTGACGACAGATGGAGGGATCCGGTCTGGTCCAGGGCCTTTTGCTGCATCCACCGAGCCGAGAGCCTTCTTGACTTCCGCAACCGAGACTGTGAGCAACGGGAGTTTAATGTTGTAGGTTGCTAGTTCGTTTAGCTGCTCTGGGGGAACCGTGGGGTCTTGCGAGCTGTGAACGGTTAAATGATCTTATTGCAAACCGATTTAATTCTCCAGAGTTGTTACAAACATTAAATTTCTATGAACCCACACGCGTATTGAGAGCACGTGAGCCTTTCGCATTGCATTTTCACAGAACTGACGGGCCCATGAATAGAATGATGGAAACTTATAACAAATATAATAACATAATCGATTTCACATTGACAAAATCCACCATGAAAAAACAGTTCTACAATCAAAGATAGATGTTCCCCCCTTGTAATTAGAAACTAAGCAACGGTCATGTAGTCTACGTATGTTTGACGAATAAATAAATAAATAAATAGTGCACAAATGCAACGCCTCCCCCCGAAGTTATACTGAAAGGTGGTCCCGGGGGGAAAAGGGCACGGCGATCAAGGTTTAGTGGGTCGGGAAATTATTTTTTTCCCAACCCCACACTACCTGAGAAATGAATTCTCAGGTGTCTGGTAGCAGATTCCGACCTTGTAAAAAAAACACACACACACACACACACACACACACACACACACACACACACACACACACACACACACACACACACACACACACATTTTTGATACACTGTGGTATGAATTTGGGACTCGAAAATCAAGCCCGGGAAATAGTTGACTTAACTCAGAAATTACAGCTAAATATTATAGCCTTCGTTATTTTTTCTAACTATTTTTAGAATCTGAAAACTCATCTGATGAGGAGGATACCCAAAACATGGAAGGAAAAACTTTTACAAAAGCTGGCGTTGAAGTAAGTGTACAATTTTATAATATAAATTCACGAAAATTATGTACACTAAACCCCAAGTCGAGGGGCGTGACATTGGCCTTAATGTATTAATTTTTCGCATTTTATATATTAAGGAATTAAATTCCTCGCGTTATTTGAAATTTGACAGCACCACACCTGCTTTGAAAACATTGGTCTGCCTAGTGCCATTTTCGCTCGCACAACTGTCAAGTGTTTGTGTTTTGATTTACTTTTAAGAAAAAAATGCGTCGCCGAGTTGTGTGATTATTGGATTCGAGATCGCTGCCACAATTCTTTGGCTTCGACACTCATCTTCCAGTGGATCGATGCTGTGCCGGATGATTTGGAGTAACGACTGGGAGGATTGTCCGGTTGGAGCAGAGGGATGCGAGGTTGCAGCTGGAACTGAGCGTGCGCTTGATTACGAGCATGCCGGAAAAGCCGAGGCCGCACCAGCATCACATGCAGAGCTCGTTGAAGGCAGTGATGCAGCTACAGCACCATCAGAGGTTATGTAGGGAGCCAAGTAAGGTGAGGATTTTTTTTAACTATGGGAGACTGTTAATTAATTGTATGCTTGTTTTAGATAGTTCGAGCAGCGAAATCATCCGGTGCTGAATAAGCAACTTTATTATCGATGGCAGATGCAGATGCAGCACCATCGTGGTAAGCCAAGCTGAATCGCTCCGGGGAGTACTACCCGTACGCGAATTTGATGAGCGAACGGGACAAGCAGTAACTGCTGGGGATTCAGTTGACGCAGTTGAACACGATCACACCTTACTACAAAAACGATTTACTGAAAAAAACTGCTGTTTAAAAGTGAATTTTATTTTAACATTAGTTTATATTTCAAAGCATTTTTTCACAATTTTATTATAAGCACTCTAGCATACTATCGACCGCGTCTAGCACGAGGAAGCAAATGTTGTCCAGGTTACACCAGCACAAGTCTCAGTGGGTCTGGGGCGGCGCGGTGACGCCATGGATCGAAACCAGGAAAGCGAATGTCTTTCTGGAACTGTCCGGGGACAGGCAATCACGTCGCATCCGCTCATGACAATCGGAATGGTGTTCTTCTGGACCGGCGTCGACACGTAGTAGTTCGCGAGCTTAACATTATTGTTACAATAAAGAATAACGCGGGACACGAACGAGTTACAACATTTATTGAACAAACTAAACAAATTAAAATATAAAGAACGACCGAGCCGTGCACTGGCTGTGTGCCACGGTAGACGCTGCAAAGATTGCTGCAAAGATTCGCTGAGCCACCTCATACTTGCTGCGCCGCCTACGCCCACGCTGCCGTATCGATGGTTGATGGAGTTAAGTGGATTTGTTTGTTGGAAAGTGAGAACTGAGCTTAGGAAAATTCACGCTAGCACAGTGCATAGAGCCAAAACAAAGGGCCGTCCACCCGCCGCAAGTGAATTTCTGACATCCGCTTCTGTCATATCACTACTGAAAAAGCCTATCAAAACTGTTGCGTTTGCTGCTGAATTCCTCGCTCGTTTATCAACTTTTCCTCAGCAATTTGCCTCCACCGTTCACCACGTCACTCAAACTGCAAGTCCAGCCTGCTTCAGTTATATCAAAGCTACAGCCAATTGCTAAAACCGCTATCGCAATCGATACAAAATCGCCAAGCCAACTGTACATTCAAACGACAACAATAAAGATGCCTTTTCTGCTGCTTGTTTTTATTTAACCGCCGTGCCGCCCTGCCTCGCCATCCCCGCCCAATCCACTTGCTGCTGCTGCTCATCGTTCGCTGTTGGTTCACTCGCTGCCTCGTTGCTTGACACATTTTGCTGACCACTGGACATCTACACACAAGGAGTTTGCTGCGTTGGTATTGTGAGTGTGAGTAGTGTTGTGATCGTCTTGTTTTTCGATATACACGAACGCACACTATTGTACGATCAGTACCTAGCTGGACTCGGTCACTGGAAACGACCGGCGGCTCAGTGACCGACGAAATAGGCGGCGGGCCAGATGCGGGCATAAAAATGTCAAAATCTCTTCCCTCTCACTTCGTCTCACCATCCAGCTGCAGATTTGTTGACATACAAACGGAGCACGCGGTCGCATGATGGCGGCATCGAGCCAGAATTAGGGGTGATCATGTGATTAAAAATGAAAGTTTGTTCAAGAAAAATAATATTTTTCCGACCAAATAAAAAAATTGCGAGCATGTTCAAACAATTATTCCTGATGTCGGAGAAGTGATAAAAAAGCAAAATGTAAATCCATAATTTTTCTATAAATTGAATTTTTTCACTCCAACTGGGAACCCCTAGGTCTATCCACGACCGTTTCCAATGACCGTGAGAAGATGCCAGAAAATCCAGCTACGAGCTAAATCCACAATACCATACCTCCACGTTTGTCATTGTGACTACTAGCGCCATCTCTTGGGGAGCACTCTAACCGTGGATTTGAAATTGGCAGAGTTGCCAAAACACATTGCAACGATGCAGCAAGAAACGATGAGCTGTTGTAAGAGCAACCTTACCAGCGTGAGTATTAGGCCGGTTTTAGCGTTTTGTAACGCGTGTTAGTAACTTTGCTCCCACACCGGTCGTTGCTAAATGGGTTGCTAAACTAAAACGTAACGCGTCGGTTGGGAGCGAGTTACCAAATCTAGCAACGCGCTAGCAACGCAACTAAAACTTGGAACTGTCAAAGTTCAAAACAAAGTTTGTTCAGTTTTTATGTTCGAATGTTGTTTATGTGTTTTTTTTCGTCTTTTGTCGGTCGAAGTGACCAAACCGCGCAAAAATTAAAAAGGAGTTGGATTGCGGCAATAGAAAATCCGGTAAGTATCGTGAAAAATGGCCTGGATTCCGGGTTTACTGGCCACGGAACCGGATACTGAAGGATTGACTGTTCATGAGAATGGTTTTCCCAGTTTTCTGAATACTCGGAAGGCCAAACAGCATCCTTTCTCTAGCGCAGGGAACTCCTTCCGGATGGTCACGGAGCTGGCAGCAAAATCCGGCAGCATCATCTCATGCGCAGGGAACTCCTTCCGGATGGTGTTTGCTGGTTTCGTTACCATCCGGAACGAGTTCCCTGTGCAAGAGGGAGGATGCTGTTTGGACTTCCGATAGTCAGAGCCGGCAAAAACATTTGGACACCGGTGGCCACGGGAATCGGCTACAACCGAAAAAAAGACCTTTTGAGACCCCAACTTTGACGACCTGTATCTCCGGTAAATTTCAGCCAATCAGGATGCTCCGGGTTGCATTAGACAGGTATTTACCTGTACTTTGACCACAAATATTAATATCAGGGCCAGGTGACCTACCGGTTCCGGAACATCCGAAAAGTTCATGTTTTAATGTTTTACACATATATATGATACAAATACTCTCACAATGGTTGAAATTGATCCATAAAACTTACTAAAAATACAATACACGATTGCCAGAACCACTCTGGAGTGTTAGTGGCCACTTCCGGGTATCCTGGAACCGGTTCCCGGGTACCCGATGAACGGCCAACTTGACTTTTTTGGTGAAAACCCATCATGTTGCACTTCAAACTCCATGAAATTGAAAGATATGTCCATCTTTGGTAATGCCGTTATTAGCTGAGCCATCCTGGCCAATCTGGAACCGGTTGCCGGTGGCCCCTTGGGGACACTTCCGGAATATGAGAGAAATCCTATCATCCGACATGTCAAACTTCATGAAATTGATAGATATGTCAATGTACGGTCTTGCCGTTGTTCGCTGACCCATTCTGGCCATTTTGGAACCGGTTCCCGGTGGCCCCTTGGGGATACTTCCTTAATATGAGAGAAACCCTTTCATCATACATATCAAACTACATGAAATTGATAGATATGTAAATAAACATCGACATATCAAACTTTATGAAATTAAAAGATATGTTAATTTACGGTCATGCCGTTGTTCGCTGACCCATTCTGGCCAATCTGGAACAGGTTACCGGTGGCCTCTTGGGGACACTTCCAGAATATGAGAGAAATCCTATCATCCGACATGTCAAACTTCATGAAATTGATAGATATGTCAATGTACGGTCTTGCCGTTGTTCGCTGACCCATTCTGGCCATTTTGGAACCGGTTCCCGGTGGCCCCTTGGGGATACTTCCTTAATATGAGAGAAACCCTATCATCTTACATATCAAACTTCATGAAATTGATTGATATGTAAATAAACATCGACATATCAAACTTTATGAAATTGAAAGATATGTTAATTTACGGTCATGCCGTTGTTCGTTGACCCATTCTGGCCATTCTGTAACCGGTTACCGGTGGCCCCTTGGATACACTTCTGGAATATGAAAGTAACCCTACCATCCGACATATCAAACTTCATGAAATTGAAAGATTTGTCAATCTACGGTCTTGCCGATGTTCGCCGATGTGACCCATTTTTGCCAATCTGGAACAGGTTACCGGTGGCCCCTAGGGGACACTCTCGGATTATGAGAGAAACCCCATTATCCGACATATCAAACTTCATGAAATTGATAGATATGCCAATCTTTGGTCATGACGTTGATCGTTGACCAATCTTGGCCAATCCTGAACCGGTTACCAGTGGCCCTTTGGCTAAGGGGTGGGCTTGGCAAACCCCCTGAAAGTTTTGGAAGAAAAATGGGAGAGAGGGAAGAAGAAGAAAAAGAAGAAAATATCATGTTCAAGCCACCCCCGGCCCAAAATTCTGGCTACACTTCTGATGTGTCAATCTACGGTCATGCCATTGTACGCTTATTCATTCTGGCAATTCTGGAACTAGTTCCCGGTGGCCTCTTGGGGACACTTCCAGAATATGAGAGAAACCCTATCATCCGATGTATCAAACTCATCAAACTCATAGATATTTCAACCAACGCACCATTGGGCCATCTCCATACAAACAGGCGACCAAATTATTTTTTGCTTTTTAAATGTTTTTTCATACAAATTTGGGTGATTGTATGGTATTGAAATGATATACGTAAATTTTATGACTTTTCATGTTTTTCAATAGTTGATTGTTTCTAATAAATAGTCTTTTCATACATTTGCAAGTGCAACAGAATTGCGTATATATTGTAATGCAGGTTTATATTATTAAATTATGGATAAGCTAATACATCCCCACTTTAAGGACACAACCCCTCCCTCCTCTTTCTTTAACCCCCTTCTCCTCCAACAAAATTTTGTTAAGCGTAATAAATCATTTTAAGTCAAATATTTATTATTTACTGCTGTGTGTTTCTTTTTGTGAGTCCATGCCATATAACTTGAGACCCCCCCACCCTTACGGGCATAAATTGCGAAAATTTTAATTGTTAAATCAAATAATAGAAAAATTAATTTTATTCAAAATATTAATTATGAAGTAAAACGATAATGTACAAAACATATTCTTACTAATCCTAATGTTCTTGTCCATGAAAATGCATTTGATTATAGAGTTTCTGACGGCTTCAGGATATGTCAAAGGTACTTTTTATGATGTTTTGTACTAACCAACATAGAACTTAAATGTGGATTGATCGCAGAAATTCATCATGCTAAGTCAATATTTAGCTGAATACTTTTTTCGGTATCAAACTGAGATTCTCCAGTTTCGCTTGAGAAACTTCGGTACGAATACCTTATTTTGACTAAGGTACTCAATTTTAAATGTAGGCAACAGAAAATTCCAATAAAGTCATTACGAACTTCTTGAAACCAGGTATTGATTTTTGAAGCGACGATGCTTACGAAGTAGGTAGCAAAGCAAGTGAAATAAACGGGCGCATATGTAGATTGAAGCAAATTTTGATAAAACGTAAATGTTCAAAATGACATATCTCCGAAAACGGAGTCGCGTGGTGTTCGTGGGAGAGATCGGTTGAAGAATCGACGCGTGAGAATCCGCGAGAAAGTGCTAGAAGATTCTGAAATTCATTGAAAATTGCGTCGCGTCGTGGCCTTGGGAGTTTGGCCCTCAGTCGCGTGGTGTTCGTGGGAGAGATCGGTTGAATAATCGACGCGTGAGAATACGCTAGAAAGTGCTAGAAGATTCTAGAGTTCATTGAAAAAAGTGTCTCGTCGTGGCCTTGGGAGTTTGGCCCTCAGTCGCGTGGTGTTCGTGGGAGAGATCGGTTGAAGAATCGACGCGTGAGAATCCGCGAGAAAGGGGTAGAAGAATCTAGAGTTCATTGAAAAAGTGTCTCGTGGTGGCCTTGGGAGTTTGGCCCTCAGTCGCGTGGTGTTCGTGGAGAGATCGGTTGAAGAATCGAGAATCCGCGAGAAAGTGCTAGAAGATTCTTGAATTTATTGATAGAAGGCTTCGCGTCGTTGTGTATATATTTTCTTTCTGTTGTTGAGCCGGTTGTTCGCGGTCCGGACTGGGTAAATTCCTGGTGAAGTTTGTTGCAAAGAAGTCATGCGCGAAGAATTTCATTAAATCGATTGAAACAGTTCGGTATATCAGCACTATTTCAGGTTTACATGATAACGAATATTACGTTGCTAAAAATTTCATTTTGTTTTGAAAGCCCTTCCCTTAGCATCGTGGCTCGGATGGCACGACGACGGATCTATTTTAAATTGTACGTTACCGAATAATGCGTTAATTCAAATTTCATTTCGTTTTGAAAGCCCATCCCAAAGCATCGTTGCTCGGATGGCACGCCGGCGGTAAGAAGTAAAAAATACGCGAATGATAAGTCCTTCTCATAGCGTCGTAGCGCAGAAGGCAACGATTATGGTTCACAGTTCGCATTCTGGTCATATCATCTACCAAGATGAATCCTAACCTTCCCTTTCCTTCCCTTCTAACACAATTCCCCACTTCCCGTGATGCTTGAAGGAGATGCTGTGGATTCAACGGTCTCATGCGGTGTCAACAGGTATCGAGAAATTAAAAGTGAGTGTGCGTGCAACATGGAGTTAAACTTTTCGAAGTGCCATGGGAACCTTCACAGCAACTGCACAGAAAGTTTAACTCCATGTTGCACACACTCTCACTTTTAATTTCTCGATAGAACGACAAACTCTGTGTCTGATGAGTCTGCAACTTCAACTATCGGACTAACATTCCTACCTTTGTTGAACTGCATCTCCTTGGGGGGGCGCCGGTATTGACTTAAAGCAGAGATCTTCAGGGGTTATACAGTGAGGATGATTAGCTCCCACTACTCATCTGTTGGTTCATTGTGTAACTTCAGCTGATCCGTCAATAACGGAGTAGCAGCTCATTGGCAGTCAACCATGCTCATGCTCATGCTCATGCTCAAATGACATATCTCCGAAAACGCAAAAAATCGCAGGCTGGAAATTTCAGCAATGTTAGATTATGATCCAATCTTTTAAATGATCTTAGTTTCATGTTTAGCATCGGTTAGCAAAAAAAAGTACTCGATTAACAAACACAAAAAAATAAGTGTTGTCAACAAAATGCTCCAGTTATTCGATGAAATTTCAGTTTTTGGTTTGGAAACAACATGTTATCTATTAATAGTTTTAAAGCTTATCTCATTACCTTTCCAACGATGTATAATTGTCCTAATAAAATATTTAAAATGGCTGAGCTATGTTAAAATTAAACAATCAGCCTTTTTTACGAAAAACGCTAGTTTTTTACCCCATTTATTGACTTTCAGCTTGCGTATCTGTGTAATAAACAAACTTAGAGCTTTGAAAATTTGGATTTTCTCAGTTAGAATGTTTACTTTCGAGAAAAAAATACCAAAAAATATTTGGAGAAGGTCGCTTTTTTTTAAACTTGGCCACCCAATGTACCATAGTGCAACGGTCAGCGATCAATTGCATAACTGTAGATTAAGGTAGTTTTCAATTTCATGAAGTTTGATATGTCGGATGATAGGATTTCTCTCATATTCCGGAAGTGTCCCCAAGAGGCCACCGGTAACTGGTTCCAGAATGGCCAGGATGGGTCTGCGAACAGCGGCATGACATCAGGGGTGCTCAAAGTTTTTGAAGGCCGGGCCAAATTTGAAGCTCAAATGAGCTTGCGGGCCAAATTTACAAAAAATGTTGTTAAAAAATAAATTACGTTATTTTAATGTAAATAATCAGACATTTCTGTTATTCAAAAAAATCTTTTCAAAATAATAGGAACCACAAAATAACGAGTTTCTTTGGTATTGTAGTTTCTGGTATTTAAAAAAAGTGTTCTTAGCTGAATGTACTTGCATCTTCAAAAAAAAAAGTTTTGTTTTTATATTTCGAAAATGGTGGTGACATTACATGTTGAACAATTCTAGATTAAATTTTCAAAAGGTTCTATCTGCATAGGACCCATGAGGGATAGGTTGTTTTGAAAATGTAATCTAGAATTCTTCTATAAGTTAAGTGTGGCTAATGAAAAATCGTTGAGATCCAGAATTTCAACATTTCAATGATTTTTTTTTGGAAAATGCTTCCGTATAGTTAACCTGCAAACATTATTTTCAAAAAAAGCGAAACAACATTTATTTATTTCATCGAAAATTCACTAAAATTCAAATTATTTTTAATAAACCCAAACATGCTCAAATGATTTTAAATGCAAAGGAATGCATATTTAATTAATTTCAGCTGAATGCTCTTAATTTTTTTTTAAGTTGTTTGAAAATATATTTTTGCTCCTGGTTTTTCGAGTCAATTTTTAAATAATGGTGGAGGGTGGGTTGATCGACGAAAGCTTTGTAAAATATTTGCTGCAAACTTGATCCTCCGACTTCCACATTTTGTCTGCCTGAATCAGTTGATAGTCAATCAGATTCGTTATCTAACTGTAATGAGTTCGAATCCCTAATGAAGTGCAATGTAAGATTGAGGGTGACTTGCAAATTAATAAAGAAAACTTTTTTTGCATCTATTACAGAATTCTACCTAAGGCAAACTTGAACGTCTTTTTGATATTTCTAAAAATGTTTGATGAAAGTTTTGACGACTCACGAGTTTAGTTTCACTCACATTGAAACGTGTGAAATTGTTTTAATTATACAATATTTTGAACATATTATTTGTATCCTAAAGTGGGGATCAAAATATTGATAAATCATAAGTTTTTTTTATTAGCAAAAAAATAAAAAAGATTAGCATATAAAAGCTTAAAATAAACCATAATTTTGAAAAAGCATAAAATCACTTTACAAGTGGTCAACGGGCCATTTTACATGATCATTCAAAATGGGTATCTTTCAATTTCATGAAGTTTGATATGTCGGATGATAGGATTTCTCTCATATTCTGGAAGTGTCCCCAAGAGGCCACCGGTAACCGGTTCCAGAATGGCCAGAATGGATCAGTGAACAACGGCATGACCGTAGATTGACATAACTATCTATTTCATGAAGTTTGATATGTCGGATGATAGGATTTCTCTCATATTCCGGAAGTGTCCCCAAGGGGCCACCGGTAACCTGTTCCAGATTGGCCAGAATGGGTCAGTGAACAACGGCATGACCGTAGATTGACATATCTTTCAATTTCATGAAGTTTGATATGTCGGATTACAGGGTTTCTCTCATATTCCGGAAGTGTCCCCAAGGGGCCACCTGTAACCGGTTCCAGATTGGCCAGAATGGGTCAGCAATCATGGGCATGACCGTAGATTTACATATCTTTCAATTCCATAAAGTTTAATATCCAACATGACAAGGTTTCATAAAAATAATCAAGTTGGCCATTTTTCTGGTATCCGTTTCCATGTTAACTGGCCATTTGGCCAATAAGCATCCAAAGTGGTTCTGGAAGGCGCCTTCTGTTTTTGTAGTATGTTTTTTTGTATCAATAAAAAAAAATATAATTTAAAATGGTGAAAGCTTTTATGTTTTCTTCAAACAATGATTTCGAATCATTTTCATGAAACTGCCATACAGCAACCACCGGTAAGGTTGCCGGGTAGTAAATTGCTAACCCATTTTAGCAACGACCGGTGTGGGACCGGGTGACTAAACTAAAATAGATGCGTTACGGGTTAATAAAATAGCAATAATTTCCGCAACGCACCGGTAATGATGCTCTAAGGAATTGATAGCAAGCCAGCAATTTCTTTCCGGGAAATTTGATGATATGATCAACGCAATGATGATACTGAAAGACGAAGTAAAGCAGCTGCGCACGGAAAACGATCGCCTAAAAATGTCGATCAAAAGCCTGTCGCAAAACAACCAATCCATCACAGAAGCTGTTTGTCGCGCTGAGGTAGACTTCGATAGCCATCTCCGAGCTCAACTAGCGACTAATTCAATAGTACTTGGAATACCAAGAAGCCCCCAAGAAGATACTTCAGTCATCGTTCATAAGCTATGCGATTCTTTAGACTGTCCTGAAGTAAAGAACGAAATCGTAGCCAGTAAGCGGATTGTGGGTAGAGGGTGACGAGCGGGAATTCCCGGGAAAAAAATCCCGGGAAATCGATCATTTTTGGACCTCTCGATTCCCGGGAAATTTGGTCGAGACTCCCGGGAAATTTTATTCTTATAAATATGAAAGCCAAATTATATAAACTAATCAGAAAACCATTTGAAAAAATCGAAATTGTCCAGAACATTGAGTGTTCATTGATCGATATTTAAGTTCGAATAAACCAATGCTTTTATAATCTTCTTATTTAGAAAGTGTAAATTTTAACTTGTCAAAAAATTCCAATAACTATAATTGAGTGTAAACAAAAGTTACATTGAAGCATACTTTGCAGGTACACCCCAGAAATGAAAAACTCAAGTTTTTTTTAAAATATTATTGACGTAGACTTACGTCTTTGTCGAAGGTACTGGAGTGTCATTCCAAAAAACCCGGGCCGAAGGCCCTGGATTACTGCGTCATCCGTCAAACGCTTATATCTTCCTTCCCTCTAATCGAATCGACACGATTTATGTGCCATTCGATTCGAAAATTATTCAGCAATTTGCTATAAAACTTTCATTGTTGGCAAAATAGTTTAACTATTGAAACAATTGAATGTTTTAAAATGTTTTCAAAATGCAGAGATTTTGCAAGCAAAATGAGCGCTTCCCACTCACGGACGGGAATGTCAAGTACCTATTTTGAGGGGAAAATCATCTGAGCAACGCGACCGAGTGTCGGTCGCGAAAAAGGAGGGAAGTAGCGGGCCGAAATCATACATAAGAACGTGCGCCAGAGCCCATTCCATCATTCACGTCTCAGACGTCGGACCGGCAGCAGCAGCAGCAGCAGCAGGAAAGCTCAGCCCAGAGCAGCAGCAGCAGGAGAGAGACCAGAGCAGCAGCAGCAGGAGAGGGACCAGAACTGGAAAAGAAGTGCGCATCGCCTTCTCGTCGTCACCGTCAGCCAGTTGCCTCTCGATGGCCGGACCGTTAGGATCTTTCGTGGTTGCTGTGGTTCGGAGGTGCTTCAATCCCCATCCCTCGTCCCACCCGGGACGAAGCATCAACAAGATGAGGCGCGCGCCTGCTGCCTTCCGCCGAAAAGCCTCTCGTGGGTCAAGCCTTGGTTGTTTAACAATCGGGACATCCAACTAGCTCGTCGCATTCGCGGCGAGCGCTTCTGAAAGATTTACGTCTTATCCAATTCTAGAGTGTTGAATGAGTTGCCTTCGTCCCACCTGGGACGAGGCAGCGAGCTAATTTGAATTTAAATTTCAGGAACAAATTTTGGTCTTCGGGGGCGACGGAATGCACAGCTTTCTGAGGCTGCTCTCGCCCCCTCCCCGCATTCGGCTCGCTAAAATTCCTTCGTCTCTTTCTTTCCTCTCTTTGCCGTTCGATTGGGTGTTCCTTCCAATATATATAGCTAATTCTTCAAATTAATATATGGAAAACCTACATGTCCACATATCTAAATTTTACGTAAGTCTACGCCATTCCGGTTATGTCTGTGACATAACTACTTTGACTTTTTCAATTTATTATTTCTAAGAAAGAAAAGCATTTTTAAAATAAGTTCATTTTCTATATCATCTGTCGAGCATAGCAAACCTTATAATTTTGTTTGTTTTATTCTAAGTAAATTAATTTCGCTGTATCAAGGTAATTTCCTTTTTAATGTCAATAGTAGTATTGGGTGTAGCATCAACCTCAATATTAAATAACATTTTGGAAAAATAACTCTGCAACTCTTTGTAATGTTTAGGTCCGCCAATTGTTAAAATTCTGGTTCTCCGGATAACTGTTAATATTTCTTCATTTAATATTGTACGATCAGTACCTAGCTGGACTCGGTCACTGGAAACGACCGGCGACTCAGTGACCGACGAAATAGGCGGCGGGCCAGATGCGGGCATAAAAATGTCAAAATCTCTTCCCCCCTCACTTCGTCTCACCATCCAGCTGCAGCTTTGTTGACAAACAAACGGAGCACGCGGTCGTATGATGGCGGCATCGAGCCAGAATTAGGGGTGATCATGTGATTAAAAATGAAAGTTTTTTCAAGAAAAATAATATTTTTCCGACCGAATAAAAAAATTGCGAGCATGTTCAAACAATTTTTCCTGATGTCGGAGAAGTGATAAAAAAGCAAAATTTTAATCCATAATTTTTCTACAAATTGAATTTTTTCACTCCAACTGGGAACCCCTAGGTCTATCCACGACCGTTTCCAATGACCGTGAGAAGAAGTCAGAAAATCCAGCTACGAGCTAAATCCACAATATTTACAGTTGGCCCAAGAAGGAAAAACAATTTTAAATTGTTGTTTTGAGTCGTTATTTATAAAATTGCAAAAATAAAGATACTGGGAAATTATTTATTAGCTAAGTTTAAATTTCTAAAAATCTAATAACAAGTTCATGCAAAAAGCTTCAGAATTCAGAAAAAATATATCAAAATGTAGAACTGTGAACTATAAAACGAGTCTACTTAAATTAACATTTCATTGAATAAGTTTGAATTAATTGTAACTGAATTAGTTTATAACATAACATGTTACTGAACAAATTTATTACATTTCTGTTAAATTATTGGCACTATTGCATAGTTTAAAAAAAAAACTCCCGGGTCCCGGGAATTCCCGGGAATTCCCGGGAAATAGCAAAATACAACTCTCGATTCCCGGGAAATTGAAAATCTCGAGAATCGTCACCCTCTAATTGTGGGCCGTCAGTCTGAGAACTCGCCGATAAAGGTCTCGTTTAGAAGCATTTGGGCTAAGGAACGTTTTATGCAGCGCAAGAAAGACTTTGGTACGATGGACACCTCGATGATCAAAGGTTTTAGTGGTCCCAAAGGGAAACCCGCGAAGGTGATGATTCGGGATGAATTGTCACCTCTCTCAATGAGACTGCTACATGAACTAAGAAGCTTACAAGACAAGTTGGAACTGCGATTTGTCCGGCCTGGTCGAAACGGTGCTATAATGATACGTAAAAATGAGCACTCAAAGGCGATCCCCATCCAGTCGCGTCAGGATATACTGAAACTCCAATCTTCTGGGTTAAAGCAATAGCCCAACCACATTACAGAAGCAGTAGAGCAATTCTCTACGAAATCGGTCTTTTTTCTTCAATTTTAATTTTTGTATTTTTTAATCCGACTGAAACTTTTTTGGTGCCTTCGGTATGCCCAAAGAAGCTATTTTGCATCATTAGTTTTTCCATATAATTTTCCATACAAATTTGGCAGCTGTCCATACAAAATTGATGTATGAAAATTCAAAATTCTGTATCTTTTGAAGGAATTTTTTGATCGATTTGGTGTCTTCGGCAAAGTTGTAGGTATGGATACGGACTACACTGGAAAAAAATGATACACGGTAAAAAAATTTGGTGATTTTTTATTTAACTTTTTATCACTAAAACTTGATTTGCAAAAAAACACTATTTTTATTTTTTTTTATTTTTTTATATGTTTTAGAGGACATAAAATGCCAACTTTTCTGAAATTTCCAGGTTGTGCAAAAAATCATTGACCGAGTTATGAATTTTTTAATCAATACTGATTTTTTCAAAAAATCGAAATGTTGGTCAAAAAATTTTTCAACTTCATTTTTCGATGTAAAATTGAATTTGCAATCAAAAAGTACTTTAGTGAAATTTTGATAAAGTGCACCGTTTTCAAGTTATAGCCATTTTTATGTAACGTTTTTGAAAATAGTCGCAGTTTTTCATTTTTTTAAATTAGTGCACATGTTTGCACACTTTTGAAAAAAATATTTTTGAAAAGCTGAGAAAATTCTCTATATTTTGCTTCTTCGGACTTTGTTGATACGACCTTTAGTTGCTAAGATATTGCCATGCAAAGGTTTAAAAACAGGAAAATTGATGTTTTCTAAGTCTCACCCAAAAAACCCACAATTTTTCAATGTCGATATCTCAGCAACTAATGGTTCGATTTTCAATGTTAATATATGGAACATTTGTGAAATTTTTCGATCTTTTCGAAAACAATATTTTCAAAATTTTCAAATCAAGACTAACATTTTAAAAGGGCGTAATATTGAATGTTTGGCCTTTTGAAATGTTAGTCTTGATTTGAAAATTTTGAAAATATTGTTTTCGAAAAGATAGGAAAATTTCACAAATATTTCATATATTAACATTGAAAATCGGACCATTAGTTGCTGAGATATCGACATTGAAAAATGGTGGGCTGTTTGGGTGAGACTTAGAAAACATCAATTTTCCTGTTTTTGAACCTTTGCATTGCAATATCTCAGCAACTAAGGGTCGTATCAACAAAGTCCGAAGAAGCAAAATATAGAGAACTTTCTCAGCTTTTCAAAAATTTTTCAAAAGTGTGCAAACATGTGCACTAATTTTAAAAAATGAAAAACTGCGACTATTTTCAAAAAAGTTACATAAAAATGGCTATAACTTGAAAACGGTGCACTTTATCAAAATTTCACTAAAGTACTTTTTGATTGCAAATTCAATTTTACATCGAAAAATGAAGTTGAAAAATTTTTTGACCAACATTTCGATTTTTTGAAAAAATCAGTATTGATTAAAAAATTCATAACTCGGTCAATGATTTTTTGCACAACCTGGAAATTTCTGAAAAGTTGGCATTTTATGTCCTCTAAAACATATCAAAAAATAAAAAAAAATAAAAATAGTGTTTTTTTGCAAATCAAGTTTTAGTGATAAAAAGTTAAATAAAAAAATCACCAAATTTTTTTTACCGTGTATCATTTTTTTCCAGTGTAGTCCGTATCCATACCTACAACTTTGCCGAAGACACCAAATCGTCCAAAAATTTTCTTCAAAAGATACAGATTTTTGAATTTTCAAACATCATTTTTGTATGGACAGCTGCCAAATTTGTATGGAAAATTATATGGAAAAACTAATGATGCAAAATGGCTTCTTTGGACATACCGAAGGCACCAAAAAAGTTTCAGTTGGATTAAAAAATACAAAAAAAATCGAATGACCGAAATCCTAGAGAACTGCTCAGTAACTAAAGTATGCCATCTATGTACCTAGAACATCAAGCAACTAATACCTTCGTCGACGACCCTGCAGCTCAAATCTTCCCATTGGATACTGCTACTTTCAAGATCCTACAAATAAACATACGTGGCATGAATCAGTTCGAAAAGCTAGATTCTTTCTGCGTTTTCCTGCAAGAATTAAGAACTACCATCGACGTGATTATAATTGGAGAAACTTGGATAAAAAAAAGGCCGATCACACTTTTACAACATACCTGGTTACGAAAGTATCTGGTCGTGTCGAGAAAAGTCGTCTGGGGGATTGGCCATCTTCATCCGCACTAGTCTACAGGTTGAAGTTATAGTCACCAAAGCAGAACAAGGGCACCATCAAATCTCGGTCAAGATTAAAAATGGAACATCATCAATCATCATCCATGGTATGTACCGCCCACCTGACAACGACATTCCACGTTTGATTACATCACTGGAAGAAGTTCTTGCGAGCGTCGAAGCATCTAGCCCTTGCTTCATATTGGGCGACTTAAATGTACCAATCAACAACCCCGAAGGCAGTGATGTGCAAAAATACTTCCAACTATTGAATTCCTACAACATGGTTGTAACCAACACGCTCACCACCCGACCAAGCAGTGGAAACACCCTTGATCACGTGATATGCAGCGTTGCGGATGCAGCACGAGTCACAAACTTTACAATGGAATGCGAACTCAGCGATCACAACTACGTTCTGACAGCGTACAACCTTAAAACTGCACGGAAACGTAAAACGTTAACTAAAACTTGGGTTAACTATCAAGCAGTTGACGCCCAGTTTCATACGTTTTTGGAAAGCCAAAACCTCAGCATACTTCCAGTGAATGAACGTTTGGAGTCCGTAACCCGCCATTATGCTGAACTTACTGAGAAGAATTCCAGATCCACATCTGTTGAAGTTATGGTGAAGACAGATAGCTGCCCATGGTACAACTTCGACATCTGGAAGCTCGGGAAAATAAGAGACAATATCCTCAAAAGAAAGAAAAGAAACCAATAGGATGCTAGACTTGCTGAACTACTCGCCCACGCCAACAAAAAACTTGCAGCCGCCAAAACCAAAGCAAAAATTCAGTATCATTCTAAGCTGTTCAACACTGGGAACGCAAAGCTTTTGTGGAGCAGGATCAACGAGCTTCTTGGTGGTAAGTCCAAAACAACCACCAACCTTACCCTTGAAGTGAACCAGAGAGATGAAAACGACCCTAAAACTGTTGCAAATGTGTTGAATGAACACTTTGTGTCTGTGGGAAACAGTGTAGCAGGCCAACTACTATCTGACGGGGACATTGACAGATTTGGAACCATTAAGCGCGCCCAACGATCATTCTTTCTTCGCCCTACATCTGAACAAGAAGTTCTTGACCTAATTAGTTCATTGGACCCCTCTAAAGCCACTGGTTATAATCAATTCCCGATCAAAGCACTTAAAAAACATTGTATGCTGCTTGCAACCCTTATTCAAGACTGTTTGGTTCAATCATCGTACCCAAAATGTTTAAAAAAGGCTATTGTACATCCAGTTTTCAAAAACGGAAACCCCAAGGACCCAACCAACTACAGACCGATCTCGGTGCTCCCAGCGATCAATAAGGTGTTTGAGAAATTGTTGTTTAATCGGCTAAGCACTTTTCTGACCAGCACAAAACAACTCTATCAACACCAATTTGGCTTCAGAGAAGGTTCATCAACGGAAGTAGCTGTTTTGGAGATGGTCGACGAAATTTCCAAGATGTTGGACGATAAAAAAAGTGTTGGTACCGTTTTCCTCGACTTGTCTAAAGCATTTGACACAATTAACCACACGATGCTGCTCAAGAAGTTGGACGCTTGCGGAATACGAGGGCTCCCAAACCAGTTCTTGAAGAGTTACCTGTCTGATCGTTTTCAGCAGGTGGTTGTAGCAGGAACATGTAGCTACGACAGCGCTGTCATCTGTGGGGTTCCACAAGGCAGTGTTCTTGGTCCGTTGCTGTTTTTGCTGTACGTGAACGACTTACCCAAGCTGCCTTTGAGAGGAAAACCACGACTGTTTGCTGATGATACAGCGATTACGTACGCTGGCTCTTCACCTGCCCAGGTAGTAGCAAGCATGCAGGAGGACCTGGAACTGGTGCTCGACTACCTGCAGAACAATCTACTGGCTCTCAACATCGGTAAAACTAAGATGATGATCTTCCGTCTATCCAGTAGAAATATCCAGCCCTACCCAGAACTCATCGTAAGGAATCAACTGGTAGCGGAAGTGAGTAGCTTTAAATATCTAGGTGTGCTCATTGATAATCGGATGTGTTGGGATGTGCATGTAAGTATGATAACCTCAAAATTTTCCCCTCTGTGCGGTGTCCTTAGGACGCTAGCAAAAAGTGTTCCACAACATGTTCTTTTGAAAATGTACTTTGCATTTATCCACAGTAGGTATCAATACTCAATAGGAGCTTGGGGCACTTGCAGTAAAACTCATTTGAAAGACCTTCAAGTTCAGCAAAATCGTTGCATCAAAGCAATTTTTAAGCTTCCATACCTTCAACCAACACGTGATCTATACACAATGTCCCAACATAACATCCTTCCGATTCATGGCCTTTTTGAGCAAAGGATTGCAATCCTAATGTACAAGTGTCTCAACAATAGGAATATGCACCATAATTGGGAATTCGGTACTGCGGTTCACCAGCACTTCACAAGACAAGCACATCATCTTAGACGATCAGGTTTTAGAACAGAAATTGGAAGAAGAAGATTTATAATTAATGGCCCGTTTGTTTTCAACAATTTACCAGAATATTTAAAAAGAACAGAGACATTAGCTGAATTCAAAAGAAAAATGATCATTCTAATTCGTAGTTGCATAAACAATTATTTGCTACGTTAGTAAGCATTTAAAAAAAAGTGTTACCAGTTTATAAGTAGCTTTTAGTTTTAAATTACGTCTTTACATCCCTTTAAAAGAATTATATTCATTAGGGAAGTCAGACATTACTGTTAACTTGAATGAATTTAATAAACATTATTATTATTATTATTAAAGTGACGACGACAAATCTCCTCTGCCTTGCGCGGCCTGCATCGGCTTGGTGTTGACGACGGTCATCACAATGAGCTGCCGGCACGTAGCTTTGCGTCGTCAGGGTGGTCCTCCAACAATTATTTTCGATTTCCTCGGTCATCGAAAGTGTTGATGTGGTGCGGAACGTTCTCGCCAACGGGAATATCTTCGTACTTGATTAAATTGATCTCGGTATTACCGTGTTGGAACAGTTCACTTTGCAGCTCCTCAAAGCTGCATCAAATCAATGTCCCCTCTTCCGCCGCAGTCATTCCAGCGTCCACAAACTCGCATCGGCCACTGTATCCACCTCCGTTAGCCGGGGGCTCCTGCCAGCATTCGTTCTCCTGGCTGGCGGCTATCACGAAAATCTCTCGGACCGCCCGATGGCCATTGTTCCAGTTACTACCGGTTATAAGTGGTAGTCGTCACCAGGCTCGCCGACGGTAAGGCTACCACCATCATTTCACAGAAACTCCTGAAGTGGCAATTGATCCTAAAACAAGTTAGCACAGAGTAAGTATCAATTTTGTGCACACAAAAAGGGGTCCGGATTGTGCCACGTTTCAATCGGTTAGTCAGAAGTTAGCGACACAATCACCTGCTCACCTGAGAAGAAGACTGCAGGTGCTGCTGCCGATTCGGGTGTCCACCACCGCCATCGCCGTCACGATTGTTGTAGTTACCACCTCGGTTATTTTTGCGAGCGATGAACCGGCCACCGATGCCGCTTTCAACTACTGTAGTAATTTTCGCAATTCCACCAGGTTGTTGTGCCTCCGCCGCCGGAATGTCCACCGGAGTGATCTCCGCCACGATCGTAGCCACCACGCCTGGTTATTGTATGGACCACTACCGGGAGAATGCAATCTCTCTTTAGACCTACTTTTCGGCGACAAAAAATTACACTAAACACAACAACAACAACAATCATGCGAAATGTCGAACAGTCAAATCAATGTGGTGTAAAAAGAGGTAGCGATGTTTGGATCGTAAACAATCGTTAATTTGTTAATTTCGGCAGTTAATTAATTAAATTATTTAATTTTTTACTTTTGTCGCGCCCCTCGCCCCAAGTGGTTGGTCATTTTTACGCTTGACAATTCTGAGTTTGGACTCCGTTGGCTTGCTAAGTCAAACTAAATAGTGACGAACTGTCTCTTTTACACGGAGTTCACTCACACTTAAAAAAAACGTGTGTGTGAGCTTCGTGTAAAGAGGGTGTCAAACTAAGAATGGACCCCGCTAGTTTGGCACCAATGAATATAAAATTTATCGAAGTTTCAGTGTTCGGCGGTGTATGCACTTCGGAAGGAATCGGTCAAGAAAAATTTCAAATGGGCAGCAGCGGCAGCGAAAGCAAGCCAGAGAGGGTGAAGAAAAGCCCCAAGAAAACGCTCCCTCTCCTTTGTTCTGCTGTTCGTAAAGCTGTTTCTTGACCCCTTTCCTTCCGATCTCCATACTAGCCTTTCGAGTGAAAAGAAGGAATGTGTTAACGCACAAATTGACGATTTTATAGAAAAACATTTGGACGACACTGTTGATTTAGAAGCATAAACACTGACACAATCACAGTTGAGATTCATGTACTTTTTGTTGTATGTTTATAGATGTTTTAGTACATGTGCCATAATGTTTTGTAAAGCCTTCCCGGTTTAGAGATTTCGCTAGCACAGAACTCCTAGAATCTAGACCAATTACTTCTGACCAGACGGTCGACCGGGACAGACACAGCAGGAACAAGATAAGTAAAGTTTACCCGTCCACAAACACTCTGTCTTTTTTATATTGTACGATCAGTACCTAGCTGGACTCGGTCACTGAAAACGACCGGCGGCTCAGTGACCGACGAAATAGGCGGCGGGCCAGATGCGGGCATAAAAATGTCAAAATCTCTTCCCTCTCACTTCGTCTCACCATCCAGCTGCAGATTTGTTGACATACAAACGGAGCACGCGGTCGCATGATGGCGGCATCGAGCCAGAATTAGGGGTGATCATGTGATTAAAATACAAGTTTGTTCAAGAAAAATAATATTTTTCCGACCGAATAAAAAAATTGCGAGCATGTTCAAACAATTATTCCTGATGTCGGAGAAGTGATAAAAAAGCAAAATGTAAATCCATAATTTTTCTATAAATTGAATTTTTTCACTCCAACTGGGAACCCCTAGGTCTATCCACGACCGTTTCCAATGACCGTGAAAAGATGCCAGAAAATCCAGCTACGAGCTAAATCCACAATACGAAAAGCGAAATAAAGTCGTCCCTTCACTCTCGCGTATTTTTTGACTCACCGAACGTCTCAGACACAGGACCACATCCAACCCTTGGAATGTGCGTCAACATTTTTTGGTCCTTCGAGCACCGGATGTGTCGGGATCGTTTTAGTGAAGGGCAGTAGAGTTGCGAGTTGATGGTGTTCCGCGAAGAATGTCTCATCCAGAAGATGGATAGCGTCGCCATTCTATTCGTCCAGTTCTGTTCTGTCCAGTACCGTCCATTTTCCCAGCCAATTTCCGTCGAAACCTGTTTGTATCGTCCAAAATCCTGTGAGCTGAAAGCATAAAAAATGGCTGAAGCAAAACTGTAGTTTGCCAAGGTGAAAACTTCCCGAATTCCACCGCTTGAAATCCCGTCAGAAGATCCGCCATTTCTGGCCGAAGAAGCTCCATTGTGTCCAGTAGAGCAGAAAAGTGTCGTGGAAAATTCGTGATGGAGAAAACGCCATGTTGTGGAGAAGAAAATGTCATCTTGTGATTTACTTGCCAACCCTTGTTATTCGGCACACGAGTTTCCGCACTTATGAACAATTTCCGGGAGAAAATGTGCGCAGAAGTTTGTAGTACGATTCCTTTCCTGCCACAATTCGAGAAAATACCCTAGTTCCACAGACTTTTGTTCGATCCCGTCAACCTTGCCAGTGTGGACGAACCTTGCTTTCGGAGAGCAGTGAGACGGGAAAGTGAGCAAGAAGTGAGAAGTGAGATCGGCAAAACGTAAACATTGAAAGCTGAGAGAAGATCAGGCCCGTGATACTGACGTAGCTTGCTGAAGCCGCCACCAAATGTTTGGTGGCGCTGTTTCGGGGATAACATTTCAGAGGTCACAAATCAAAATATAATAAGTCTTATTTAATTTTTTGGAAAATAAGCCTGTAGCTGCTCATATTGATTCTTTTCATTAAAATAAACCATAAATGCCGCCAACAACAATATATATGTTTAGCATCAGGTCTCAGGCAAACCTTCCCAGCAGGTGTCTATTTCAAATCCTCTGAAATGTCTTCCGCAAATTCATATTTGGCCAATGAACTTACAGATCATCATAATGTTAATTTAAATCTACAATTTGAGGCGGTTGAGCTCAACCATGTTGTTGGGAGCGAGTCCACGAACAGGGCATAGCCCATTGTTAGGGACATTGTTGGGTTCACGTTGTGGGGCTTTACAAAAAAGCATGTTTTTGAGTCAAACAAACCAACTTCTATGGTACCCGGGGTTTGAATGTGTTGGTAAATTTTCGACAAGAAAGCCAGAACAGCTGTTTTTAGACATAAAAGTTCAAATTTAGAAACAAATTTTGTTGTTTTGTGTCTATTCCTACTGAAACTAATTAAAAAATATTCAAATATTGTGCAAAAACATTGCTAAAATCACTTCTCAATTCACCCCATGTGTCTCGATTTGCCCTGGATAATGGTACACATTTAATTTGATTTTAACTAACGAAACAAAAATAAAGAAAAAAAAATATTTTCGTCCTCTCGATTTTGCGCCCTTTTCGTCATGTTACTCCCCATAATTTTGACACTAGACACCAAAACTTTGGTACTTTTTAGGCTTCAGTGACATTGTATGCAGATGACAGCCGAAGCATCCCCGTGTGTAACTGTCATCAATTTGTGGAAAGCCGGAGCCGGAGTCGGAGTCGGCTTAACTCAGAAAGCCGGAGTCGGAGTCGGAGTCGGAGTCGCTTGAAATATGATGTCCGCAGCCCTGCTTCTAAACAACATGAATCGAAACTGAAAAGCATGAAATGCACACCGACTTTCACCGACCGGTTTTTGTAATTGTAATTGTAATTGTAATTGTAATTTTATTGAAACGATATCCTGTTAGTTTACACTGTATATCAGGGCAAGGAGGTTTTTATTTTTCTCCGCTGGTTTGTTTTGGTCGTACTGAAAGATGCTTGGGATGAAGGTTTGAACGAGTAAGAGATAATTTTTTTTTCGTTTACTTATGGTACGTTCGTTTGAACAGCCAGTGTGGCACTGAGTGCCGCACTCGTCGGTGCCAGTTTTGGTTCAAACGAACATTCTTTTTCAGTGTGCATGGAACTCGCATGAAACTGAAAAAATATCGAGTGCGGCACTAGAGTTTCAGTTCCAAGATGGCGGCGAAACTCGTGCGGAACTAGCGCGAGTTTCTTCAAAGAAACACTTTGACAGCTCTGAGTGCGGCACTCAGTGCCGAACTAGCCATCAAACGAACGTACCATTAGTTCTCTCTCTTTCACACCACATCTGTGTTGCCAGTTAAATTGAAAAAAATACAGCAGTGTTGCTAGCAGTAGCATTAAAACAGCTGCATTTCAGCATATACTACAGCAGTTGTCTTAGTGCTGATTTGTCACCATCTTAGCTGTTTTAGAGCTAACTTGCTGTTGAATGCTAATAAACAGCCAATTTATGATTCTTCTTAGTGCTGGATGGTTACTTGGGAAGACGGACGCGTCCCATATACGATACGGCGCCGAAACTAGCCCCCTGTTTGCCCCTGTTCAACGTCATTCGTCTTTGTTTGTGTTGCTTTGACAAGTGCCCGTTGGTCGCTTGGAATCAGAAGTTGAAAACAAACTGAAGCAAGCGGGAGCACGGGCGCAGCTGGGAACGAGAATCCGTTCCAGCTGAGCAACTCTCTACGAAATCGGCCGATTTCGACCATTTTTATTTTTTGTATTTTTTTATTTGACTCAAACTTTGTGGGGGCCTTCCCTATGACCGAATAAGCTATTTTGCGTCATTGGTTCACCCATACAAGTCTCCATACAATTTTGGCTGCTATGTAAATATTCAAACAGCTGTAACTTTTGAGTGAATTTTCTGATCAATTTGGTGTCTTCGGCAAAGTTGTAGGTATTGTTGAGGACTTTTGAGAAAAAAAAATAGGTACACGGAAAAAAAAAAATTGCAGATTTTTTCATCAACTTTTTTTGCACTAAAACTCAATTCCCCAAAATACGTATTTTTTGATTTTCGAGATTTTTTGATATGTTTTAGGGGACAAAAATCCGCAACTTTTGAGCCATAGAGAAACATGGTCAAAAAATCTGCCGCCGAGTTATAAATTTTTGAAAAAATAGTGATTTTTGGAAAAAATCGAAGTTTCATGCAAAAACAAGTTTGACATTATTTTTTAATGCAAAATTAAATTTGCAATCGAAAAGTACTTAACAGATTTTTTAATAAAGGGCTCCGTTTTCAAGATATAGCCACCAAAAGTTTGATTTTAGCGAAATATTTGCAGTTTTTCAATTTTTAAAAATAGTGACCATGAGTGACCATCTCTAAAAATATATTTTTTTTAAAGTTCAGAAAATTTGCTATAAAATTGTCTAAGAGACATTGGGGTAATTCTCTACACTGAAACTAAAATCATTATTGATTCCATATGCTAATTGCACATAACTGAATCTTAAAGCAGCGCAATAAATACCATGAGCTATCAAATTGAACCATATATGCTTCACATATAATTTCGAATAAGAATCTCATAGATTTTATATGCAGCTTGCACATAACCGAGCTTGAATTCTGTTTGATGAAAAATATTGTTCTCGCAAGTACCCCTTGTGAGCATCGCATATAAATTGTATGTGCATTATGCTATAGATTTTTGCAGTATGCTTTTACACATAGAACTTATATGCAATGTTCACGACATTTATGGACGGGTCTCGAATATGTGGCATAAACGTATTTTGTAAAACAAGATGGCGAAAAATAGGAAAAACTGCTTTGCTCTCGGTTTTGCCTTCAAGTAAATTGTGATTTTCTTTAAAATAAGTTGTTTTTTTTAAGGCTGCAACTTGATCCGGCTGGTCCACGGAGATGCAAGACTCCGGCATCGAACCGTACGACAAAGATTCTGATTGTAAGTGACGTCCACCTGAGGTACAGCGGAAAGGACTTTATTCGAGGTGTGCTTCCGCTTTTAAGTCCGTTTTCATGGTCTAATTCATGGTGTGTTTGGTGTCATTCCAGGAGGTGCCCCACGGGTTGATTTGCAGCAGCGATACTCGGTTTGCGCGACTCTTTTATGAGGCCAATTTTTTTCTTGATACGCCGGAAGATAACGGAACATTATGGCGCTACAACAGAACCAGGGCGGTTGGGGGACGGAGAACTACCGGCCGGACGACCGGTTCGATGTGGCCACTTCCCTGGCAAAGGACGATACCATCAATACCGAGACGGTTTAATTGACCGTTTTGAGAACGCGTTGCGGCTGGACGCGGGAGACGTTCTGCAAAAGGCGTGAATTTAGCGGCGCAAAAGGTCGAGAATGGATATCGAGCGGGTGAAAGAGAAACTGACCGGGTAACGAAAACAGCCGAAGTTGCCATCGATTTGGCTGAGGATTTCAGGCAGGGGTGCCAGGTTGCCAGATAAATCTGGCATAGCCAGATTTTTTGAGTACCAATTTGAAAAAAAAATAATTTTCTTTTTCTTCCACAAATTGTTTTGTTGATGTATTTTGTTTATTTTGTTAATCTATAATGTATAAAAAGTGAAAATACACTGTTTTTGAACACAAAATTGCTTATTACTATGAGAAAAGTGGCTTGCCAGATTTTTTCCAGATTTTTTGCCAGATTTTTTCTGTTAAGACCTGGTAACCCTGATTGCAGGTACCGGGGATAGATAGCAGATGCGATCCGGTGTGGACAGGGCAACAGTGACCGGATCGTGAACACGGAGACATGGTCACACCTCAAGCCAGGTGAAGGAATAGTTGAAACCGCTGGACAAGGGTGCGCTTAACGAAGCTTTCCAGAACCATGAGCGGCCAAGAAGGCGGAAGGGGTGGTCCATCGCAAAAGTGCACCGGTAGGTTTTGAAAAGGTTCTAACATTTTCTTGAAGGAACCAAGTTGCGAGCGGGACGTCCGTCTAGCCACAACCTACAGCCGGAATCACATTGCGGACAACACCGACCAACGGCTGCTCCAGTGGTGCATGGCCAGGTTCTCTACTCCGCTCCGGAAACGTCTGGAAGTATGGTGATCCCGACAAAATGATTGGTAAGAAACTGGCCGCTCCGACCATCGCCAAAATGCTCATGGCCATGTTCGTTCCATTGCACGTTGCCGTTGTTCCCACCATCACCAAGGCCTGTACAAATCGACGATGCAGATTCTGAGGCGTCACAACTGGGCAAATATTTTTTTAAACAATAAGTGATCAAAAACATTTATATGCTTAAATAAAAGTTATGTACAAAAAACTAATCCTTCAAGATTTTCTAATAAAGAAAATTGATCATGATTAACAAATAATTATTACAAGTAGTACTATTGGGAAACAAATGAAAATTCACTTGGAAAACATGAAAACTGCATATACATGCTATTAGCTTTGCATATATTGTCTATATCCCGGTACATAACTTTTTTATGCGTTGGCATATTTCGAATTCATAACCATGTATATGCAGTGCTCATACAGTTTATGTGCATCGCATATACAAGTCAAATGCACAGGCACTCTGCAAAAATCTATATGTGAAACTAATAGCATCTATCATGATATTTATTTCAGTGTACCAACTCACACGAAATCGGGAAAAGTTGCCCCGACCCCTCTTCAATTTGCGTGAAACTTTGTCCTAAGGGGTAACTTTTGTCCCTGATCACGAATCCGAGGTCCGTTTTTTGATATCTCGTGACGGAGGGGCGGTACGACCCCTTCCATTTTTGAACATGCGAAAAAAGAGGTGTTTTTCAATAATTTGCAGCCTGAAACGGTGATGAGATAGAAATTTGGTGTCAAAGGGACTTTTATGTAAAATTAGACGCCCGATTTGATGGCGTACTCAGAATTCCGAAAAAACGTATTTTTCATCGAAAAAAACACTAAAAAAGTTTTAAAAATTCTCCCATTTTCCGTTACTCGACTGTAAAAATGTTGGGAACATGTCATTTTATGGGAAATTTATTGTACTTTTCGAATCTACATTGACCCAAAAGGGTCATTTTTTCATTTAGAACAAAATTTTTCATTTTGAAATTTCGGGTTTTTTGCTAACTTTGCAGGGTTATTTTTTAGAGTGTAACAATGTTCTACAAAGTTGCAGAGCAGACAATTACAAAAATTTTGATATACAGACATAAGGGGTTTGCTCATAAACATCACGAGTTATCGCGATTTTAGGAAAAAAAAGTTTTGAAAAAGTTACTTTTTGCGTTTCTCTTTGTTTCGTCGTCCGTGTCTGTCGCGGGTGACCATGAACGGTCATGATCGATGACGACCAACTTTTTCAAAACTTTTTTTCGTAAAATCGCGATAACTCGTGATGTTTATAAGCAAACCCCTTATGTCTATATATCAAAATTTTTGTAATTGTCTGCTCTACAACTTTGTAGAACATTGTTACACTCTAAAAAATAACCCTGCAAAGTTAGAAAAAAACACGAAATTTCAAAATGAAAAATTTTGTTCTAAATGAAAAAATGACCCTTCTGGGTCAATGTAGATTCGAAAAGTACAATAAATTTCCCATAAAATGACATGTTCCCAACATTTTTACAGTCGAGTAATTTCCCATAATATGACATGTTCCAACATTTTTTACAGTCGAGTAACGGAAAATCGGATAATTTTCAAAACTTTTTTAGTGTTTTTTTCGATGAAAAATACGTTTTTTCGGAAATCTGAGTACACCATCAAATCGGGCGTCTAATTTTACATAAAAGTCCCTTTGACACCAAATTTCTATCTCATCACCGTTTCAGGCTGCAAATTATTGAAAAACACCTCTTTTTTTGCATGTTCAAAAATGGAAGGTGTCGTACCGCCCCTCCGTCACGAGATATCAAAAAACGGACCTCGGATTCGTGATTAGGGACAAAAGTTACCCCTTAGGACAAAGTTTCACGCAAATCGAAGAGGGGTCGGGGCAACTGCTGTGTGAGTTGTCGGAGAATTACCCATTGAAGATTGGACCTCGGGTTGCTGAGATAGAGCCGCTTTAAGAAAAAGAAACACGAAAATTGAAGTTTTCTTAATATCACCAAAAAAACACCATTTTCTAATTACGACATCTCAGCAACTAATGGTCCGATTTTCAATGTTAATACATGAAATATTCGTGAAATTTTCCGATCTTTTCGAAAAAAATATTTTGAAAATTTTTAAATCAAGACTAGCATTTTAAATGGGCGAAATATTCAATGTTTGGCCCTTTTAAAATGTTAGTCTTGATTTAAAAATTTTCAAAATATTTTTTTCGAAAAGATCGATAAATTTTACGAATGTTTCATGTACTAACATTGAAAATCGGACCATTGATTGCTGAGATATCGTCATTAGAAAATGGTGGGCTGTTTGGGTGAGACTTAGAATACTTCAATTTTCGTGTTTCTTTTTCTTTAAGCCGCTGTATCTCAGCAACCAGAGGTCCAATCACGGTCCAATCTTCAATGTCTCTTAGACAATTTTAGCAAATTTTCTGAACTTTTCAAAAAAAATAT
The DNA here is from genome assembly GCF_015732765.1 of Culex quinquefasciatus. Lineage (NCBI taxonomy): Eukaryota > Metazoa > Arthropoda > Insecta > Diptera > Culicidae > Culex > Culex quinquefasciatus. Next base: position 111,216,539 of record NC_051862.1, read on the forward strand.
TTTTAGAAATGGTCACTCATGGTCACTATTTTTAAAAATTGAAAAACTGCAAATATTTCGCTAAAATCAAACTTTCGGTGGCTATATCTTGAAAACGGAGCCATTCATCAAAAAATCTGTAAAGTCAGCCACTCGTTTCAACAAAAACTTTCATTTAGATGAGATTTATGCATTAAGTTGAATCTCAATTTACATGCAGGTTCTTTGAATGCGATTCACCATCTTACATTGAATTTCGAATTTACATTGAGCACGTTTACGTTTTAGGCTCACTGGTCCAGACACCGTCAAAACGGCATTTTAAAGTTTCATACGACCTTTTCATATGTTGGACTAGATTTTTGTAACTTCTTTCTATTTTTCTTTAATAGGCCAACTTATCACCCTTCAGCTAAAATCGGTTAAAATGGCGGGGAGTTATGATTTTTTGAAAAAATGTGGTAATTTTCGGACCACTCTAACACGGCGTTAGTCACCCTAATGGCCAAACAAAAAAAAATAAGAGTCTGATTATTTCGGCCAGGGAACACCCAAAAAAAATTTGAGCCCGATCCGAGTACTTTTGTGTTTTTTATGCTGTTTTCGTGGGGAATTGCTGTATATACGCACAGCTTTATAGGCTGGAAAAAAGGATTTAAAATTTATTTAAACTTTTTTTAATATGTTCTTGCAAACAATTAACTTTTTATTAATATTTTTAGATTGATCGTGCTTCAGCAGGAAACGTCAGGAGATCTAAAGAAGAATCTGCTATCGATACAGAACAAGAGGACTGCTTTGGATACACGACGTGTAAGTAAACATTTTCCAGCCATTATTGCGGACTCGATAGATTGTAAAGCAAGTACAGTCCAAACTTGATTATCCGAAGGCCTTCGCAAAGTTTCACTTCGGATTATCGAATCACAATATTTAAAATTACAACACAATGTTTTTATTGATGATGATGATGAAATCACTCACAATTGTTTTCAACGAAACAAGACCAAACACTTCCAAAGTAGTCGGCAAACTCCGCCAGAGGCATCGCCCAGCCAAACTTGAGCAGAATATTCCGTCTGACACGTCGTACGTGCTAGTTTCCATCTCCCCGTCGACGGCCACGATGGATTCCTTGACCTGGCTCGTCCGTGGCCTCAACGTGCCTGGTGTTTCGTCTTGATCCGGATCGAATCGGATCGACTGAATCTCCGGCTGCAGGTGTTTTGCAAGGGAATGATGGAACGAGAGGAATCACAAATCCGCATAAATAATTTCAAGATTGATCAGGTGTAAACGCGATAAAAAATTAAAGTAGAAGAATAAGCTTAAGCGGTGCTCAAAATACCGTTATTATGAAAAAAAATATGCACTCCGAGATTTTGGGGTCTATCGATTCCTTACACCATAGCGCATCTCTGTGCAAAAAATAAAAACATTCGCTGATGTAGTTTTCGAGATACAGCCCTTTTAAGATGTTACATCCGATTTTTAATAAGAAAACCAAAACAATCAATACAATTTCAGCACTTTAAAGAATATGCATTTCGAGATAAAGGTGTTTTTTGCTTCATATGACTGTCAAGTATCTCTGGGCCAAGTTTCAGAAGGTTTGCTGATGTAGTTCTCGAGATACAGCCATTTTAAAATGTTATTTCCGATTTTTTCAAAGAAAATCCATAAAATCAATACAATTTCAGCACTTTAAAGAATATGCATTTCGAGATAATGATGTTTTTTGCTTCATATGACTGTCAAGTATCTCTGGGCCAAGTTTCAGAAGGTTTGCTGATGTAGTTCTCGAGATACAGCCATTTCAAAATGTTATTTCCGATTTTTTCAAAGAAAATCCATAAAATCAATACAATTTCAGCACTTTAAAGAATATGCATTTCGAGATAATGATGGTTTTTGCTTCATATGACTGTCAAGCATCTCTGGGCCAAGTTTCAGAAGGTTTGCTGATGTAGTTCTCGAGATACAGCCATTTTAAAATGTTATTTCCGATTTTTTCAAAGAAAATCCATAAAATCAATACAATTTCAGCACTTTAAAGAATATGCATTTCGAGATAATGATGGTTTTTGCTTCATATGACTGTCAAGCATCTCTGGGCCAAGTTTCAGAAGGTTTGCTGATGTAGTTCTCGAGATACAGCCATTTTAAAATGTTATTTCCGATTTTTTCAAAGAAAATCCATAAAATCAATACAATTTCAGCACTTTAAAGAATATGCATTTCGAGATAATGATGTTTTTTGCTTCATATGACTGTCAAGCATCTCTGGGCCAAGTTTCAGAAGGTTTGCTGATGTAGTTCTCGAGATACAGCCATTTCAAAATGTTATTTCCGATTTTTTCAAAGAAAATCCATAAAATCAATACAATTTCAGCACTTTAAAGAATATGCATTTCGAGATAATGATGTTTTTTGCTTCATATGACTGTCAAGCATCTTTGGGCCAAGTTTCAGAAGGTTTGCTGATGTAGTTCTCGAGATACAGCCATTTTAAAATGTTATTTCCGATTTTTTCAAAGAAAATCCATAAAATCAATACAATTTCAGCACTTTAAAGAATATGCATTTCGAGATAATGATGTTTTTTGCTTCATATGACTGTCAAGTATCTCTGGGCCAAGTTTCAGAAGGTTTGCTGATGTAGTTCTCGAGATACAGCCATTTCAAAATGTTATTTCCGATTTTTTCAAAGAAAATCCATAAAATCAATACAATTTCAGCACTTTAAAGAATATGCATTTCGAGATAATGATGGTTTTTGCTTCATATGACTGTCAAGCATCTCTGGGCCAAGTTTCAGAAGGTTTGCTGATGTAGTTCTCGAGATACAGCCATTTTAAAATGTTATTTCCGATTTTTTCAAAGAAAATCCATAAAATCAATACAATTTCAGCACTTTAAAGAATATGCATTTCGAGATAATGATGTTTTTTGCTTCATATGACTGTCAAGCATCTCTGGGCCAAGTTTCAGAAGGTTTGCTGATGTAGTTCTCGAGATACAGCCATTTCAAAATGTTATTTCCGATTTTTTCAAAGAAAATCCATAAAATCAATACAATTTCAGCACTTTAAAGAATATGCATTTCGAGATAATGATGTTTTTTGCTTCATTCTTTAAGTGCTGAAATTGTATTGATTTTATGGATTTTCTTTGAAAAAATCGGAAATAACATTTTAAAATGGCTGTATCTCGAGAACTACATCAGCAAACCTTCTGAAACTTGGCCCAGAGATGCTTGACAATCATATGAAGCAAAAAACATCATTATCTCGAAATGCATATTCTTTAAAGTGCTGAAATTGTATTGATTTTATGGATTTTCTTTGAAAAAATCGGAAATAACATTTTGAAATGGCTGTATCTCGAGAACTACATCAGCAAACCTTCTGAAACTTGGCCCAGAGATGCTTGACAGTCATATGAAGCAAAAAACATCATTATCTCGAAATGCATATTCTTTAAAGTGCTGAAATTATTGATTTTATGGATTTTCTTTGAAAAAATCGGAAATAACATTTTAAAATGGCTGTATCTCGAGAACTACATCAGCAAACCTTCTGAAACTTGGCCCAGAGATGCTTGACAGTCATATGAAGCAAAAAACATCATTATCTCGAAATGCATATTCTTTAAAGTGCTGAAATTGTATTGATTTTATGGATTTTCTTTGAAAAAATCGGAAATAACATTTTGAAATGGCTGTATCTCGAGAACTACATCAGCAAACCTTCTGAAACTTGGCCCAGAGATACTTGACAGTCATATGAAGCAAAAAACATCATTATCTCGAAATGCATATTCTTTAAAGTGCTGAAATTGTATTGATTTTATGGATTTTCTTTGAAAAAATCGGAAATAACATTTTAAAATGGCTGTATCTCGAGAACTACATCAGCAAACCTTCTGAAACTTGGCCCAAAGATGCTTGACAGTCATATGAAGCAAAAAACATCATTATCTCGAAATGCATATTCTTTAAAGTGCTGAAATTGTATTGATTTTATGGATTTTCTTTGAAAAAATCGGAAATAACATTTTAAAATGGCTGTATCTCGAGAACTACATCAGCAAACCTTCTGAAACTTGGCCCAGAGATACTTGACAGTCATATGAAGCAAAAAACACCTTTATCTCGAAATGCATATTCTTTAAAGTGCTGAAATTGTATTGATTGTTTTGGTTTTCTTATTAAAAATCGGATGTAACATCTTAAAAGGGCTGTATCTCGAAAACTACATCAGCGAATGTTTTTATTTTTTGCACAGAGATGCGCTATGGTGTAAGGAATCGATAGACCCCAAAATCTCGGAGTGCATATTTTTTTTCATAATAACGGTATTTTGAGCACCGTGATAAGGCTTTTAACTGCTTATTTAATTGTCGGTGTACAGGACGCCGCACTGTTTAATCATTTTCTGGCGTACATTCAATTTTGCAGTCCAAAAGCAGTAATTGAATTGGAAAAATAAATTCTTTTTCAAATTTTCTTTTCTTGATTTGTGTGCACCTACGTCGAAGACCAAAGTACTTTTGTCAATTTGATTGCGGTAAACCGCGGTAAATTTTCTTGAAATACTTCATGCGACGCGCGTGTGTCGCATGACACATTCCAGAATATTTCAAATGAAACATTTCTCTGCCGAAATTCCACCAAAACATTGACCAGGCTCACCACACAAAAAGCTAGGTGCAGCGGGTGCAGCAGCTCACCAAAGCGGTAGATTTTGATTGTTGACAGTTGTTTGTTTGTTTTTTTTTCGTAAATTCAAAGTCAGTGTTAAACGAGTGCATCAAAGTTGATGATTTTATTCAAAAAGGTCTTTATTTTAAATTGCTCCCGCCTTCTGACGAAGAACAAACTCGAAGCGAAGGTAGGTGCTGGGAAACAATTTAAAGCAGAAATGGTAATATGGGAATGTTTTTCTTTCAGTTTGTGCTGCGATTGCGGAACTCCGCTCAAGCTGAATCCGTCGAATATGTGCCGTTTCTTCCTGCTGACGCATATGGATATTACGGCGAACTGCGAACTGCGAGCGTTACCTGAATCTGCCGAGCGAGTGGGTCCAGTGCAGTCTGGAGTCGAAGAAACTTCTGTCGGTTTGTCTGAAGCGGTTGAAAGGGTTGACGAGGCCATGGACAGCTGTCATGCCGGTCAAGGTGACTAACTCCAAGAAGCTGATTTCGCACGACATTCACAGCAATTCGTACAATTACAAGTATTCGTACGCGCTAGACGTGGTTCCTATTTCCGAAGGAAGTCTCGTCTTTTTGGGAAATAAGCTGCATAAGACCCTGGGATACATCTCGCCGATCACCAAGAAAGCCAATTCGATTCACCTGATTGATCCTTCTGGAAGAGTCCCTTCGAGACGATTTGCAACCCCAAGCAAATGGTAGTTTATGATGGACGTAGAGATTGTCCGCGACAACGTAAAGAAACAGTTCCCGTTTGTTTCGTGAAAGGGTCCGAACTAGGCATCAACGAGAACACGATCCACACTCGGTCCAACCTGGGTCACCTCCTCAAAGTGGGCGCTTCCGTGCTCGGGCCGAGGCCAACATAAACAACGCCAACTTTGAGAAGCTCAGGTAAGACGCGATTCTGGAGCTGCTGCTGGCCAAGAAGTACTACGACAAATCCCTGCGCAAACAGTCCCGCAACTGGAACGCAAACCTCACCGAGGAGGGCGCGCTGGACACGGACATCGAGGCGGACTACAACGAGGATCCGGAAATGCGATAGAACATCAACATCTTCAAGGACGCCGCTAGGCAGCATTCTATGCCGGTGGACGTCAACGATATGGCCGATCCGTCGGGGCCGCGTATCAACCTGGAGGAGTTGCTCGACGATATGGTGCTGGACGATGTCGAGATGAGTGACGCATAAAAAAAACAAATATTTGCTTTTGTTACAAAATAAATTATACCATTTATTGAGAAACAAACAAAAATTCCATCAATAGGGCCACGGCGAAAACTCCGCAAGCAGCTGCGGTAAAGCTCCATTACAGCAGCGGCAGCATAGCCATCTTCTGCAGGATGTCACTTGCGAAGTTGGGACTGGAGAAACCCATCTGCCGGCGGCGGCCCTGAAACGTGGTAAGCGTTTCTAGATCGAAAAAAACTCACCGAGTTGGTTCAGTTGGTACTAGTAACCAGTCAGTTCAATTCGAATTTCGAAACGATTTCTGTTTTGGTTTTTGTTTTCTGTTTCTCGTTTCTTGCTTCCTGTTTTTAATTTTCTTGTTTTATGTTTTGTGTTTATTTTTTGCTTTCATGTTTCTTCTTTTTTTGTTTTCTTTTTACTATGAATGCAAAGAGACGAGTTGTTCCTTTTAATTCCGCTATATATTTATAATATCTTGACATATACGTATTTCGTCTACTACTTGCAGACACCTGAGAATTCATTTCTCAGGTAGTGTGGGGTTGGGAAAACAAAAAAAGATTTCCCGACCCACTGAACCAGTCCTTGAACGCCATGCCCTTTTCCCCCCGGGACCACCTTTCGGTATAACTTCGGGGGGGAGGCGTTGCATTTTCTGCACTAGTCTACTTACAGGATCCATGCCGGGTTATAGAACCATTTCCTGTTCTACATACATATGAGTCCATGCGAGGGTTTAACCGAGCCCTCTCCTTGGACCATCGAGACGTGTACCGATTTGGTAGAGCCAACCGTCATAACGTGCTCTCCTTCACAGCCACACTCGTGGGTTTTCGACTCCTGTGACCATCGAGACGTGTACCGATTTGGTAGAGCCGACCATCATAACGTGCTCTCCTTCACAGCCACACTCGTGGGTTTTCGACTAGGCTCCTAGTCGTTCCTCCTCTGATCGTCTCTCCATTTCCGCTGGAGAGCCGAAGTGATCTGCGTCACCGCTCCGACGATCGCATTCCACTTAGCGATGTCGCTGCACATTCTTTGCACCACATTATCCGGGCTGGTGTCTGCTCCGATAATGGCCAGCATTTCGCTTCGCGCTGCCTCGAAGCGAGGGCAGCCAAACACCACGTGCTCGGGTGTTTCCTCGCAATCAACGCAGTCCGGACAGAGAGGAGACTCTGCATGTCCGAACCTGTGCAGATACTTCCTGAAGCAGCCATGGCCCGACAGAAACTGTGTGAGGTGGAAGGTGACCTCTCCATGCCTTCTGCTCACCCACGTGGATACAGACGGGATAAGCCGATGCGTCCATCTGCCTTTCTCCGTAGTGTCCCACTTACGTTGCCACCTTGCCAGCGATTCGGCTTTCGCAGCTTCCCGGATACCTCTCGTGCATCTTCGGGTGTATCGCACGGTGTCCTCCTCCAGTGTGATGCCGGTGGGGATCATTCCAGCTATAACGCCAACCGCTTCCGACGAGATGGTCCTGTATGCGCTTGCAACCCGCATGGCCATCAGTCTCTGCGTTCTGTCGAGCAGCGCTCGATTTCGCTTCGTCCCCAGCGCCGTCCACCATACCGGTCCGCCGTAACTAAGTATGGACGTCGCGACACTTGCCAAGAGACGGCGCCTACTGCTTCTGGGTCCAGCGTTGTTCGGCATCATCCTCGACAGTGCCATGATCGCCTTCGCCGCCTTCTCGCAGGCGTAATCGACGTGGCTGTTGAAGTTCAGCCGGTCATCCACCATCACCCCGAGGTACTTGAGCGCTCTCTTCGAGCGCACTACGTGTTCCCCAACGTGTATCTGGGCCTGCTGCACCTTTTTGTGGTTACTAACCAGTATCATCTCCGTCTTGTGGTGAGCGATCCGCAGCTTCACCTCGAGCATCCAGTTCTCGATCATTCCGATTGCCAGCACTTCGACCTCCTCGACATTTTCGCCGGTTACCGTCAGCACTATGTCGTCTGCAAAGCCAACAATCTCTACGCCATTGGGTAGCCCCAGTGTCAACACTCCGTCACACATTCCGTTCCACAGTGCTGAACCCAGAATGGATCCCTGCGGAACTCCCGCGGTAACAACAACGGTTTTTTGTCCATCGGCAGTGTCGTAGACCAGCACGCGGTACTCGAAGTAGCTCTTCAAGATCATGCACAAATAGTCAGGCACCTTCATTTTGTGCAGCGCTGCTGCTATGGCCGCCCAGCTCGCACTGTTGAACGCGTCAATCTTGACTATTGCGACGTCAATCGTGACTATTGCGCAGCAACGGTTCCCCCTGCGTTTTTTCCTCCGCGCTTCGTCAGCTTTCTCGACCACTTTCCGGATGGCGTCCACCGTGGATCTCCCTTTACGGAAGCCGAACTGCCTCGCTGCTAAGCCATGCTCGCTCTCCGTGTACTTGGTCAGCCGGTTAAGGATGATCCGTTCTTGAAGCTTTCCGCGGGTGTCCAGCAAACATATAGGCCTATACGATGATGGGTCCCCCGGTGGTTTGCCTGGCTTCGGCAACACCACGAGCTTTTGTGTGTGTGTGTGTGTGTGTGTGTGTGTGTGTGTGTGTGTGTGTGTGTGCGTGTGTGTACCTTTTTCAAACACCGGTAGATTCCTTCAACATGAATCATAATTCACGTGAGTCGCGCATTTACAACATTATTTATTTCCTGTTAGATTGTTTACATAGTTTTTCTTTAAAATAGTTAATTTCTAGTTCTGTGGAAGGAGCGAAGATGCTTGGCCGTTTTTTTGTGTTTTCTTTTGTTTTATTTAAGATCGCGTCTTGTATGCATTCTATATTCGATAAATTCGCTACATATTTCTTTAAAATGAGAGAGAATGAAATCGCATATTAACAACGGACGCGTTTAATTCAAGTAGTATAGTTATATGCTCTTTTGGTCAGTTCAAGCTTTCCACAGCCGGCTGTCTAGGCTTGAACTGTTTGATTAAAATTTAAAACTAAACGGGAATTGTCTCGACAGCAACATCAAATGTTTGCCTTGAGATTAATAATCAAAATCCAATGTAATTAAACGGAAATTGTATCTACAGCAGCATCCGATTGCTTGCCTTGAGAATAAAACCCCAAGTAACCGCGAGGCACTAAATAGCGGCATTAAATCAGCATTATATTGGCATTTAATACCAGCAAATAATGCTTCAAAACATTAAATCAGCACTTTTCCCTTGAGAAATATTTCAAGTGGCGCACAGTGATGCCGATTTAATGCCTCACCGAAAGCTCGAACAAAAAAAACTGCTTTATCGACGTCAAGGCTGGGGGAAAAAAAGGACAGCTAGCTTGCTCCACACACTTGGTGGTGGGCCTCCTTTGTTTTTTTTTCTCCTGTTGCGTGTCATGTGTGAGTGTGACACTTTGATGTTATTCTTGCATTTTTCTCGTCGATCTCCAGGATGCGCGCCAGCCAACTGATGTATTCTGAAATGAGTGTTTGTTTTGAAAGTTTTAATCGATGTGGTTGATGCATCGAACATTAAGGAAGACTTTCTTTCTGCTGTTTCGAGTTTCTGGTTCATGAGAAAAACCCGTTGTCATTGCGTTGGACGAAAATTATTGACGAATCACTTAGCAAATTGCGGCCATCCAGTCAAGTACAGTACAATCAATTACGGAAGGTTTGGGGTTAATAGGGACAAGTACTGGCTAACGGCTAACGTAAACTAGTTTTCCGAGGAGTGCTTGGTCCACGGTTGGCAAAATTTCACAAAGTGTAGACTTCCGGAAAGCAGCTTATTGCTTTTAAGAAGAGTCATTCAATTTACCAGAGAACTTTTGATAATGTCCTTTGTCCTTTGGACATATGTTTTGAAAAATTTGGCTTAATTACAGGCTGCAGTTTTCCACAAAAAAAAAACAAAAAAAACACTTCAATCGGCGAGAACTGAACCCAGTTCACGCAAAATTAAGACTTATGCACACTGGGGGAACTGCGCCTTAGCCCGCACGCTTATTAGAACGGTATGACGGGAGGAGGATCAAAGTCAATAAGAGCGTGTCTGGCTGAAATGTTTCCCGTATCGATGGGTTACTTTGTTGATAAACATCAAATGCTTTGAAGCACATTTTCAATGTCGTAAATGATGATTTAATGCCAGTTGTAATGCTGCAAAGTTTTGGTACTATGAGGCATTCGCAAAGCTTATTTACTACTTCAAAACATTCGAGTGCTGATTTAGTACTGAATTAATACTTCAATTTAGTGCTTGTGGTTACTTGGGACTATAGCCCTTAAACACACCATGCCAATGGTCGCAACGCTTGCTTAGAGCATATCCTAGACCTTTTACCTTCCCAAAAACCGTCCAACTCCAAGCGAAACTTACTTGAGGATACCGTGGAAATTTTCCCTTAATACTCTGAAAAAAGTGGAGCATCAACACTTCCCGTCTTCCAAATCTCCTTCCTTGTCCCTGGTGCGCGGTGGAGATGGGAGCGGCCGGCAATGGACGGCTGTCATGGTGTTGAGAATCTGGTTCAGGTGGAGTTGGTTCTTTTCCCAGTTATCAATTCCTAGGCAACTTGGGCTTAGACAATCATCACTTAACATGACGAAATCCAGTCTGCAATCCGCTAAAATCACCGTCTCCTAGCGAAGCGAAGCTATGGAATAACAGGAAATGTACTCAAATGGTTTAGTAGTTACTTGGAAGAACGAACGCAAGTTACTTTGTTCAATGGTGCACTATCTCCGGAAGTTGCAGTTGACCTGGGTGTTCCACAGGGCAGTGTTTTGGGACCGTTGTTGTTTATATTGTATATGAACGATATCAAAAAAGCGTTACAAAGATCTGAAGTGAACCTGTTTGCTGACGATACTGTAATTTACGTCACTGGAAGCTCTCGAGAAGAATGCTGTGAAATCCTGAATGCTGAGCTGATTGTGTTTGCTGACTGGTTAAAAAGGAAGAAGCTCAAGTTGAACGTGTCGATATTGGGATGTGAAAGATGGTATTTTACCATCTATTACTGGGCAACCAAGGGCACATTTTGGTCGCTGGTATTTGCACAAGTAATACCAAAATTTGGTATTTTCATACCATTTTTAGTGCAGAAGTTGCAGTTAGTGAAAAAACGGAAATGATCCATATGCAACAGCCAAATCTACTCACCTGATGATTCCATGTTGTTCTTAGTGATATTTTTCACCACATCGAATGCAATTGTCATTGATGAACGGCCTGTGCTTGAAGTTCTTGAAGCTTCTGAAAAATGACGAGATTGAAAAATAAGTGTTATTAAAATGAAACTGGATTGTAATTCACCAAAATTCAATAATCTGTCGATTAACTCGTTTAAAAAAAATCTTAGTGGGTATATAAAAAAAAATCCCATAATTTCAGAGGAATTTGATGAAACCTTTCAATACCAAAATAATACCAAAATGTGGCATCCTGACTTAGAAATTTTTCCACAATGTCAAGTCATTTCTTTATGGGGTGGGGTGGGTCTCGTGGCGCAGGGGTAGCGGCTTCGGCTGCCGATCCCGATGATGCTAAGAGACGCGGGTTCGATTCCCGCCTTATCCACTGAGCTTCTATCGGATGGTGAAGTAAAACGTCGGTCCCGGTTTCTCCTGTCTCGTCAGAGGCGCTGGAGCAGAAATCCCACGTTAGAGGAAGGCCATGCCCCGGGGGGCGTAGTGCCAATAGTTTTCGTTTTTTTTTTCGGAAGATTTTCGCTATGTTTTTTTTTTTTTTAATTTATATTTATTTTGATTTTCTTTTCCATGTACATTAATTCAGTTAAAATATTATTGAGTGTCCAATCACAATCGATGACTTTTCACCTCAATTTTAAATACTAGCAACTTTCATTTATTCATGAAATATTGTAGCTTTCGCTATTCAGTGATTTCAAATGTAGTAGGTCCTACATGTACAAAAGGGAAAAGGGATACCTTAAAACTAACTTATAAACTATATAAAGAGCGGATCAATGCAGCTGAAGACTGCAAAGATTTTTGTCGAAATGCATCAATTATCTTATTGGACATAACATCCAAAGTGTCAACTTCGGCTAATTGATGAAGTTCACTGGTGCTGAACCAGGGAGGAAGTTTCAGAATCATTTTCAGAATTTTGTTCTGAATCCTCTGAAGTTTTTTCTTCCTGGTTAAGCAACAGCTTGTCCAGATCGGCACAGCATAAAGCATGGCAGGTCTGAAAATTTGTTTATAAATTAACAGTTTATTCTTGAGACAAAGTCTAGAATTCCTGTTTATAAGTGGATACAAACATTTAACCTTCGGGAAGTCGCGTGTTTTCGCCTTTCTTACAAGTGCCTTTACAAACTGTGTACAAAGTACACGTACGCGACCTCCGGTGGGTTAATATATTTGTTACATTTAACCTGGATACTTTCAATGTGATCCTTGTAAGTAAGGTTTTTGTCAAAAGCAAGTCCAAGATATTTCACTTGATCCTCCCACTTTAAATTTACCTCATTCATCTTTACCTTCATTCATGCTTGTATCATCCTGGGGGCAAATCAGGCAAGTCAGAAGTAAAAATATTGTATAAAATTGGACCCAAAATGCTTCCTTGAGGGACGCCAGCACGTACAGGTAGTTGATCAGATTTGCTGTTCTGATAACATACCTGCAGAGTACGATCCGTCAAATAATTTTGAATAATTTTCACGATATAAATCGGAAAATTAAACCTTTTCAATTTCGCAATCAAACCTTTATGCCAAACACTGTCAAATGCTTTTTCTATATCTAGAAGAGCAGCGCCAGTAGAATAGCCCTCAGATTTGTTGCTTCGAATTAAATTTGAAACTCTCAACAACTGATGAGTAGTTGAATGCCCAAGGCGAAATCCAAACTGCTCATCAGCGAAAATTGAATTTTCATTAATGTGCGTCATCATTCTATTAAGAATTATTCTTTCGAATAATTTACTAATAGATGAAAGCAAACTAATGGGCCGATAGTTTGAGGCTTCAGCAGGATTTTTATCCGGTTTCAAAATCGGAATTACTTTGGCATTTTTTCAACTACTGGGAAAATATGCCAAATCAAAACATTTGTTGCAAATTTTGACCAAGCTACTTAAAGTTGCTTCAGGTAATTTTTTAATTAAAATGTAAAAAATGCCATCCTCACCAGGGGCTTTCATATTTTTAAATTTTTTGATAATAGATTTTATTTCATTCAGATCCGTATTAAAAACATCATCTGATGAAAATTCTTGTTCAACAATATTCTGAAATTCTATTGAAATTTGATTTTCAATAGGACTCAGAACATTTAAGTTGACATTATGAGCACTCTCAAACTGCTGAGCAAGTTTTTGAACTTTCTCTCCATTAGTTAATAGAATATTATCACCATCTTTTAAAGAAGGGATTGGTTTTTGAGGTTTCTTTAGAACCTTTGAAAGTTTCCAAAAAGGTTTGGAATAAGGTTTAATTTGTTCGACATCTCTTGCGAACTTTTCATTTCGCAGGAGAGTGAACCTGTGGTCAATAACCTTTTGCAAATCTTTTGAATTCGCTTCAGTGCAGGATCACGAGAACGTTGATACTGTCTTCGGCGAACATTTTCAGACGAATCAGAAGCTGAAGATCGTCATCAATAATGGGAGAATCAAATTTGACTTGGACTTTAGGAATAGCAATATTCCTAGCATCCAAAATTGCATTAGTTAAAGATTCCAAGGCTGAATCAATATCAGCTTTGGTTTCTAAAACAAAATCATGATTTAAATTATTCTCAATATGATGCTGATACCTGTCCCAATTAGCTTTGTGGTAATTAAACACAGAACTATTGGGTCTGGTAACTGCTTCATGAGAAAGTGAAAAAGTTACTGGAAGGTGATCAGAATCAAAATCAGCATGAGTCACTAAAGGACCACAATACTGACTTTGATTTGTCAAAACCAAATCAATTGTTGATGGATTTCTAACAGAAGAAAAGCAAGTTGGCCCATTTGGATATAAAACCGAATAAAGACCAGAAGTGCAATCTCTGAATAGAATTTTACCATTGGAATTTACTTTTGAATTATTCCAAGATTGGTGTTTGGCATTAAAATCACCGATGATCAAAAATCGAGATCTATGCCGAGTAAGTTTATTCAAATCCCCTTTGAAATAATTTTTATTTTCCCCAGTGCATTGGAAAGGCAAATATGCAGCTGCAATCATAATTTTCCCAAAACAAGTTTCAAGTTCAATGCCCAAACTTTCAATAACTTTCAACTTAAAGTCACGTAACGTGCTATAAGTCATACTACGGTGGATAACTATTGCAACTCCACCGCCATTTCGATTCATTCTGTTATTGGTTATAACTTTATAATCTGGATCACTTTTCAAATAAGTGCCAGTTTTTAAAAATGTTTCGGTTATAACAGCAACATGCACGTTATGAACTCGTAAAAAGTTGAAAAATTCATTTTCTTTCGCTTTTAAAGAGCGAGCATTTAAATTTATAATATTGATGGAATTACTTAGATCCATGATTAAACTTCAGGGTAAGAACAACATCATTCGCAAATTTTAATCCAATCTGGATTGCTTCCATCATGGATGTAGCATTACTCATTGTTTGAATCAAACCAAACAGTGAGTTTTGCAAAAAAGTCATTTTTTCAAACGTAACATCGCCGAGATCAGAAGATCCCAAAACGTTGCCAGCAGAAACATTTTCAAATGAAATTTGAGGTACCTGCCCAATTTCAAAATTGGTAGAGGATTTAAAAGTCGTGGATGAACCCGAACCCGAAACGACGTTGGCATAAGAAATGCCATTGCTGTTACCTAACTTTTCTACGGTAGGGGTATTGTTCGAGTGAGACAGCACGAACGTTTGATTTAAAGATGCAGGTACAACCTGACTTTGAGAAAATTTCGGTTTGGATTTCGGCTGATGCTTAGCACGAGAATCCAAAACCTTTTTCTGATGGGGCAATCCCAGAAATTTGATTTGTGATTTCCACCACAATTTGCACATTTAAATTGGGTGACTTCTTTCACGGGACAATTGTCCTTGTCGTGAGAAGAATCCCCGCAAACCATGCATTTTGGAACCATGGCGCAATGATCAGTACCGTGACCAAATGCCTGGCAACGCCGGCACTGGGTCAGATTCTGGCCATTACCGCCATGTTTCTTAAAATGCTCCCACTTTACCCGTACATGGAACAAAAACTGAACTTTGTCCAAAAGTTTCAAATTGTTGATTTCATTTCTGTTGAAATGAATCAGATAAAATTGTGAAGTCAAACCAAAGCGAGAAATATTCCCGTTTGATTTTTCTTCATTGGTATTACTTGGGATGGGACAAAGCCAAGCAACACCTTAAGTTCGTTTTTGATCTCATCCACCGACAAGTCGTTGGAGAGACCTTTCAGGACCGCCTTGAATGGACGAGCAATCTTGGTCTCATACGTGTAGAAATTGTGTTTGTGGTTTTCAAATAACCAACAAAAGTTTGGTGATCTTGTAAAGATTCCGTCAACAAGCGACATTCTCCTCTTCGACCAAGCTGGAACGAAACCTTCAAATTGCAAGTTTCCTTGCAATTCTTCAGTTGCGTTCGAAAGCTGGCTAAATCGGAGACGGAAGTCACTACAATTGGCGGAGCCTTTACTCGTTTCTCGACGGCAGAAGGCTCAGTACGAGGAGAAGGATCCTTGTCAACAGTTTCGGATAAAACACCGAAACTGTTTGCCAATGGAATTGGAGGATTGGCCTCACTTTCAGAATCAGAATCAGACCTCGGATGAGGCTGTTTTCTTTTTCTGTTTCCGTTAGCCGGTTTAGCGTTCAAACGCTTCACCGACGTAACGACCAAATCTTCAGAAGATTTGCGTTTACCTTTGTTTTGACGCATTTTGCAAGCAAAGTTCTCTTAAAAAGATGGCTTCGTTTGTAAAATACAACAAAATTTCAGGTGGGGTTAGTCTTGAAAAGACTGATTAGAATTTGGAAAAATAACTCAGGTAGTCTTTAAAAAGACTGTGAATTTTTTTTAAATAACTCTGAGCTTAGGTAGTAAAAAATACCGCAGCTCTAGTGTCCGTTCACCTCGAAGGTTCGCAAGACATTTTTGATTTTCGTTATGTTTGTAATGCATTACACTTACCTTGTCCTTTCGTTGATTTTTCGGCCAATTTTCAACACATTTATACCGAACTTGTGAGTAAATTTTCACCTGAATACACTTTCTTTTTTGAATCGAAAACAATATTTTAAAAATTTTCAAATCAAGACTAACATTTTAAAAGGGCGCAATATTGAATGTTTGGCCTTTTTGAAATGTTAGTCTTGATTTGAAAATTTTGAAAATATTGTTTTCGAAAAGATCGGAAAATTTCACAAATGTTTCATATTTTAACATTGAAAATCGGACCATTAGTTCCCGAGCATGGGTAAATAACAAGGGAAATGCGTAATAATACCTTTCTCTGGTATCAATACCAGATTTTGGTATTCCTGGACCCTTAAAAATTTGTCTTAAGGATTATGCAAGAGCAAAATGTGGTATCATACCAATTTAAGGTATTGTTTTGATATTACAAAATTGCAGAATTTGTCAATGGTCGAACACCACATTTTATTTTGTATTAAAGTGTTTTACCAAATTCCTCTGAAACTATGGGAAAATTTTGACCAATTTTGACAAAATAATTAATTTTGCGCTAAAATGATGTCTCAAAGCGAATGCTTTCATTGAAAACCGGAAATTTCAAACTTGATTTTAAACATTTTTGATATACCCCCTACAGAAATGACTTGACATTGTGGAAAAATTTCTAAGTCAGGATGCCACATTTTGGTATTATTTTGGTATAAGGCTTTCTAGCCCCAGTGAAAAAAATATAGTTTAACCCAAAAATGACGAACTCTTCGTCACACCCGAGCAGACGGAAATAACTTGGGAAGGTCAGTTTTTGATATTGTGAGAAGATCGAAATATGTTATTGGGATGATCGGATTAGTTGTTAAAATAACAAAAATCAATAACAAAGATTTGTTCGAAGAATAACTTAAACTGTTATTATGTTGTTATTGCAATAACAAACCAATAACACAGAAGGAATCATGAAGGAATAACAAGATTTGTTATTTTGTGCGGAGAGGTGGAGCAGCATAATAACAAAAAAATGTTATTGCACTGGTATGTCTCCATAACAAAAAAAAGTTATTGTTTTGGTTTATTTATAATTTGCAAATAAACCTGCAGTTGCCATAACTCCTCTGTACTAGTCAGGGCTGTAGAGTCGGGTACCTCCAAGCGACTTTGAATCCATACTTTGAAGACAACTCCGACACTGGATGCAGGATATGACGTCAACGACGACTTTAGCTCTCCAAAAATACCCGACTTCACAGATTCCGACTCCAAGTAAAAGTTGCTGAAAATTAGATGAATCCGATGCAGTCTCCGAGGTCACACTCCAGCTCGAACTTCAACGTCAGCTCCGACTTCCTGGCTCTGTGAAAATAATAACAGTTTTTGTTATTCACACTTCAAAAATTCTCAATAAATAAATCAATTCCGTTAGCGAATATAACAAAATAAAAAAAGAACTCTCAAAAGTTAATTTATCGGATTAATTTTAGCTTGAAACCCCATTTCATGGTGAAATAATGACCCCGATGAAATTGGTCAAAATTATTTCATAGTTCTAGCCAATTTTAGTAAAATCCCTTAGGGGGTATATCAAATAATTAAAAAAATCAACTTTCAAAATTTCAACTTTTTAGAATAATTTTAGCTTAAGGACCCCATTTCATGGCCAAAATAATGACCCCGACGAAATTGGTCAAAATTATCCCATAGTTCTAACCATTTTAAACTAAGTCCTTTAGGGGATATATCAAATAATTAAAAAAATCAACTTTCAAAATTTCAACTTTTTATAATAATTTTAGCTTAAGGACCCCATTTCATGGCCAAAATAATGACCCCGACGAAATTGGTCAAAATTATCCCATAGTTCTAGCCAATTTTAGTAAAATCCCTTAGGGGGTATATCAAATAATTAAAAAAATCAACTTTCAAAATTTCAACTTTTTATAATAATTTTAGCTTAAGGACCCCATTTCATGGCCAAAATAATGACCCTGACGAAATTGGTCAAAATTATCCCATAGTTCTAACCATTTTAAACTAAGTCCTTTAGGGGATATATCAAATAATTAAAAAAATCAACTTTCAAAATTTCAACTTTTTAGAATAATTTTAGCTTAAGGACCCCATTTCATGGCCAAAATAATGACCCTGACGAAATTGGTAAAAATTATCCCATAGTTCTAACCATTTTAAACTAAGTCCTTTAGGGGGTATATCAAATAATTAAAAAAATCAACTTTCAAAATTTCAACTTTTTAGAATAATTTTAGCTTAAGGACCCCATTTCATGACCAAAATAATGATCCCGATGAAATTGGTAAAAATTATCCCATAGTTCTAGCCAATTTTAACAAAGTCCCTTAGGGGTATATCAAATAATTAAAAAAATCAACTTTCAAAATTTCAACTTTTTAGAATAATTTTAGCTTAAGGACCCCATTTCATGGCCAAAATAATGACCCTGACGAAATTGGTAAAAATTATCCCATAGTTCTAACCATTTTAAACTAAGTCCTTTAGGGGGTATATCAAATAATTAAAAAAATCCACTTTCAAAATTTCAACTTTTTAGAATAATTTTAGCTTAAGGACCCCATTTCATGGCCAAAATAATGACCCCGACGAAATTGGTCAAAAATCCCAAGTTCTAACCATTTTAAACTAAGTCCTTTAGGGGTATATCAAATAATTATCAACTTTCAAAATTTCAACTTTTAGAATAATTTTAGCTTAAGGACCCCCATTAAGACGGGTATATCAAATAATATCAAATAAAAAATCAACTTCCAATATTTCAACTTTTAGAATAATTTTAGCTTAAGGACCCCATTTCATGGCCAAAATATTGACCCCGACGAAATTAGACAAAATTATCCCAAAGATCTAAACATATTTAACAAAAGAAAAAATAATAACAGATTGTGTTATGGACACTTAGAAACTTTTCCATTTGTGCGATTTGTGGTAATTTTATTGTCGCTCTGGCACTAAATCGAACTGAGCGATTTCCACTCTCACCGCGCTTTTTCTCTCCGCCTTTTTCTGTCTAGCCTGATTCGGTATTACTCGATCAGTGTGTAGGCCAAGTTTGTTGTGATTCCTCCATCTTGTTTTGATTGGCGAAAACTTATGTCGATGGATTTTAGCTGATTTAATTAAAAACGAAAGGAAATATGTACTTTTTTTACTTGCATAAATGGCCAACATCATCATCCAAAACCTACGACAACAACACGCAAGCACTGATACTATTTAGTTAGACAAAAAATGCGGAGAGAAAAAGTGCGGCGAGGAAATCGCTCGTTTCGGTTTGGTGCCAGAGCGACAAAATGTTTTTCAGTGACGTTTAACCTCGCGTTCAACACAACATCTCGTTGCACTCAAAATTAGAGTTGATCAGTTTGCGGAGCGTAGTGTCAGATAAGTCGCCGCGAAAATTCGATTTATTTCCGAAACCACAATATTTCTAAGTCAGTATACCGAACGAATAACAAATTTTGTTATTAGGAGAGTTTTTGAAATGTATAACATTTCCTCTTATTGGCGTGTTATTAAACATTTTCAATATAATATCACTTCAATACCAAATATTGTTATTTTATCAGAAACTGTTATTAATTTTTCTTCTTGAAGTTGAACTTCAGGTTAAAATAATAACACTGTTTGTTATTTTAACAGGATTTGTTATTGAAATATTATGAATTGTGTTATTACCGTCTGCCCGGGCAGTGTCCTGATGCAAACAAAGACCGAGCTCGAGCTGTCTCAGCCCTGCGAAATATGTTTGCTGACATATCGGGCGGTTAGTCAAAAAACCCAGCTAGAAGTCGCCTGACAAAAAACTTTCGCTAGAAAGAGATAGGAAACCTGATGCAAACAAACGTCCAGCTGTAATGTAAACATACTTTGAATGTGTTGGTAAATTTCTGACTAGAAAGCCTTATTGAAAGGTTTCATCGATTTTCTCTGAAACTATGGATTTTTTTTAAATTTTTGACGAGATAATTAATTTTGCGCTAAAATTACTTGAAACCCAAAAATGTTAAAGCTGATTTAAATTTTTTTTTGTGATATACCCACTAATATTTTTTTCAAAAACGTTGAAATTTTTCTAAGTTGGGATAACCAAATACTTTGAAAAACGAGTCAATCAACAGATTATTGAATTTTGGTGAATTTCAATCCAGTTTCATTTAATAATACTTATTTTTCAATCTTGTTATTTTTCAGAAGCTTCAAGAACTTCAAGTACAGCCGTTCATCAATGACAAATGCATTCGGTGTGGTGAAGAATATCACTAAAAACAACATGGAATCATCAGGTGAGTAGATTTGGTTGTTGCATAAGGATCATTTACGTTTTTTCACTAACTGCAACTGCTGCACTAAAAATGGTATGAAAATAGCAAATTTTGGTATTACTTGTGCAAATACCAGCGACCAAAATGTGCTCTTGGTTGCCCAGTAATAGATGGTAAAATACCATGAAATCAAACCAATATCATGTTTGTGGAAGACCACAGGAATACCAAAATATGATTTTCCAAGGGCGCGGGAATACCTAAAATTAAAACCATGACAATACCAAGTTTTAGTATTCAAGCAATGTTCAAAAATCCAGAAGACCTCAACTTGGTATTGAAATGATTTTATTTTGTGGTATTATTTTACCTTTGCACGGGGGGTTCGATCCCAGACGGTCCCGGTGGCATTTTTCGAGACGAGATTTGTCTGATCACGCCTTCCATCGGACGGGAAGTAAATGTTGGCCCCGGACTAACCTAAAAGGTTAGGTCGTTAGCTCAGTCCAGGTGTAGGAGTCGTCTCCCTGGGTCCTGCCTCGGTGGAGTCGCTGGTAGGCAGTTGGACTAACAATCCAAAGGTCGTCAGTTCGAATCCCGGGGTGGATGGAAGCTAAGGTGTAAAAAGAGGCTTGCAATTGCCTCAACAATCAAGCCTTCGAACACCTAGTTTCGAGTAGGAATCTCGCAATCGAGACCGCCAAGGCAATGCTGTAGAGCGAATAATTTGAATTTTACCTTTGGAATAACATGGTATGGTATTGTTGTGCCCTTCCACATACAAGCTTTTGGTATGATTTCATGGTATTTTAACATCTATTACTGGGCAACCAAGGGCACATTTTGGTCGCTGTTATTTGCCCAAGTAATACCAAAATTTGGTATTCCCGTGTTATTTACCCCTGCTCGGGATTGCTGGATATAAACATTGAAAAATGGTGGACTGTTTGGGTGAGACTTAGAAAACATCAATTTTCCTGTTTTTAAACCTTTGCATTGCAATATCTCAGCAACTAAAGGTCGTATCAACAAAGTCCGAAGAAGCAAAATATAGAGAATTTTCTCAGCTTTTCAAAAGTATGTTTTTCAAAAGTGGGCAAACATGTGCACTAATTAAAAAAAAAAATGAAAAACTGCGACTTTTATCGAAAAAGTCACTCAAAAAGATTAAAAAGTTCATAACTCGGTCAATAATTTTTTGCACAACCTGGAAATTTATGAAAAGTTGGCATTTTATGTCCTCTAAAACATATCAAAAAATAAAAAAAATTAAAAATAGAGTTTTTTTGCAAATTAAGTTTTAGTGATAAAAAGTTAAATAAAAAAATCACCAAATTTTTTTACCGTGTATCATTTTTTTCCATTGTAGTCCGTATTCATTAGGGTGGGTCATTTTTTACGAAAGTGCTCGGATCCGGCTGAAATAAGGTCCATCTTGTAGAGGGTACCCATAGGGACTCTCATACCAAATTTGAGCTCATTTGGTTGAAAACTGGCTTGTCGCTGGAGGGTTAAAGTTTACATGAAAATTACTATGGAAAACGCGTGCATTAACTTCAAACGCTTCTACAGGCTAATCGATAAACTTTAGACCACACTTACACTAGGCAGCCGTGTCGGGGGTGGCCCAAGGAACATTTTTCTCTAAGGGTTCGAAACATCCGGCGACGCCGGAATCCTTTAACCCGGGCATGGTCTTCGGGTCTATAGGACCCAGTAGCACTATAAAAGTAATTGTAACTTTTGACCAAAAACACCTAGAGATCTGAAATTTTGTGACTTTGTGTATCTTACTAAGACACACATTCTGGCCAAAAATGAACTTCCGGTGGCCACCGGAAGTGCCCAAAAAAACTGACACCAATGGTATTCCGGGTCTATAGGACCCAGAAATGTTTTCAGCTGCCAAAATTCGACATTGTAACCGATTTTGGATGTCTTGACCGCAAATGAAAGGCTAGGATGTCTACTTTCTGAACCCAACCGGCAGAACCGGTTTTGGACACCGTGGCCACCGGGAACCTGCTACAACCGAAAAAAGTTCTTTTTGAGGCCCCTACTTTGAGGACCTGTATCTCCGAAACGATTGCACATAGCAGGTTGCTTCCGGTTGCATTCGACAGATAATAACCTGAATTTTAAGCCCCAGAAAAATAATTGGTCCATAGTGGCCACCGGTTCCGGTAACCCGGAACTTCCGGAAAACTTGATTTTGCAGTTTTGACATAAAACCGTCACACAGACCAGTATTTTGAAACGGATTATTTTCCAAATCATTGCAGAAGGATACTACATACTACCCCTGACTGTTTGGTATCGGTTCTGGCCAACTCTGGCCAATCCGGAACCGGTTCCAGGGTACCACTAAAACGGTTCCAATAATTGTCACGCTAGAAACCCGTCATGTTGCATATAAAACTTCATGAAATTGCATGTTATGACCATCTGAGGTCATGCCGATGTCCTCTGACCCATCCTGGTCACTCCGGAACCGGTTACCGGTGGCCACTGGGGGACACTATCGGAATATGCAATGAACCCTATCATCCGACGTATCAAACTTCATGAAATTGAAAGTTATGACCATCTGAGGTCATGCCGATGTCCTCTGACCCATCCTGGTCACTCCGGAACCAGTTACCGGTGGCCACTGGGGGACATTATCGGAATATGCAATGAACCCTATCATCCGACATATCAAACTTCATGAAATTGAAAGTTATGACCATCTGAGGTCATGCCGATGACCTCTGACCCATCCTGGTCACTCCGGAACCGGTTACCGGTGGCCACTGAGGGACACTATCGGAATATGCAATGAACCCTATCATCCGACGTATCAAATTTCCAGAAATTGAAAGTTATGACCATCTGAGGTCATGCCGATGTCCTCTGACCCATCCTGGTCAATCCGGAACCGGATACCGGTGGCCACTGGGGGACCATATCGGAATATGCATAAACCCTATCATCCGACGTATCAAACTTCATGAAATTGAAAGTTATGACCATCTGAGGTCATGCCGATGTCTTCTGACCCATCCTGGTCACTCCGGAACCGGATACCGGTGGCCACTGGGGACACTATCGGAATATGCATAAACCCTATCATCCGACGTATCAAACGTCATGAAATTGAAAGTTATGACCATCTGAGGTCATGCCGATGTCCCATGACACAACCTGGTTACTCCGGAACCGGTTACCGCTGGCCACTGAGGGACACTATCGAAATATGCAATGAACCCTATCATCCGACGTATCAAACTTCATGAAATTGCAAGTTATGACCATCTGAGGTCATGCCGATGTCTTATTACCTAACCTGATCACTCCGGAACCGGTCGCCGGTGGCCACTTGGGGGCACTATCGAAATATGCAATGAACCCTGTCATCCGACGTATCAAACTTCATGAAATTGAACATTCTTACCATCTGAGGTCATGCTAACGTCCTTTGAACTTATCTGGTCACTCCAGAATCGGTTACCGTTGGCCACTTGGTGACACTCTCTGAGTATGTAGTAAACCCTATCATCCGACGTATCAAACTTCATGAAATTGAAAGTTATGACCATCTGAGGTCATGCTAACGTTCTTTGAACTTATCTGGTCACTTCGGAGTCGGTTTCCAATGGCCACTTGGGAAACTTGTGGAATATGCTAGAAACCCTATCATCCGAAATATCAAACTTCATAGAATTGAAAAATTATTTCTATCCAAGGTTATGCCGACCTAAACTAACCTTACCTGATCAATCTGGAACCGGTTACCTATGGCCACTGAGGGCCACTCCGGGACCGGTTACCAGTGACTTTTGGGGAACATTATCGTAATATGCAATGACGGCATATCGAACAACATGAAATTGAACAATATTATATCTAAGGTAATTACGCTAACATCCCCTAACTCTATCTGGCTTTTGGAATCGGTTACCGGTGGCAACTGGTGTACACTTGTGGAATATGCGGAATAGAAACCCTATCGTCCCACATATCAAACTTCATGAGGCCGTCTTTCTCTCAAACCGAGTGTTGCCGAGATTTGGGTGCAGAAACTCTTTCATCTAACCTTTGATTTTGATATTTTAGAAATTATAGACACGCAAAAATCGGTATTTTCTCGGATAGCTAAGCTGCACTATTGGCGTTAAAATCCT
This sequence comes from Culex quinquefasciatus, assembly GCF_015732765.1. Taxonomy (NCBI): domain Eukaryota; kingdom Metazoa; phylum Arthropoda; class Insecta; order Diptera; family Culicidae; genus Culex; species Culex quinquefasciatus. The sequence goes on from NC_051862.1 coordinate 111,241,008, forward strand.
CTAAATGCGAATCCAAACATGTTTGGAACTTGCTACTCGGCATGTTGTTTTGGGTACCAGGATACTGCGGTATTGAAGGCATTGAAATGGCTGATGAACTTGCCAGACTAGGCCTATCAAACATATTCGTGGATCCCGAGCCGTTCCTTGGAATCTCAAAACGTGCCGTGAAGCAAGAAATTACTAATTCGTCGCTTGTGTGCTATCTATCTCCTATCTTTTACAGCAGACGTGTTACAAGATAACACAAGTGACGAATTGAGGACAATCGCAGTGGCCATCGTAAACCGATTCCGAAGTGACCAGATAAGTTCAAAGGACGTTAGCATGACCTCAGATGGTAATAATGTTCAATTTCATGAAGTTTGATACGTCGGATGATAGGGTTTATTACATAATCAGAGAGTGTCACCAAGTGGCCACAGGTAACCGGTTCCGGAGTGATCAGGTTGGGTCAGAGGACATCGTCTTGATCCCAGATGATCATAACTTTCAATTTCATGAAGTTTGACACGTCGGATGATAGGGTTCATTGCATATTCCGATAGTGTCCCCAAGTGGCCACCGGTAACCAGTTCCATCGAAAACCGGTTCCGGGCCAGGTTAAGTCAGAAGACATCGGCAGGATCTCAGATGGTCATAACTTTCAATTTCATGAAGTTTGATACGTCGGATGATAGGGTTCATTGCATATTCCGATAGTGTCCCCCAGTGGCCACCGGTAACCGGTTCCGGAGTGACCAGGATGGGTCAGAGGACATCGGCATGGCCTCAGATGGTCATAACTTTCAATTTCATGAAGTTTGATACGTCGGATGATAGGGTTCATTGCATATTCCGATAGTGTCCCCCAGTGGCCACCGGTAACCGGTTCCGGAGTGACCAGGATGGGTCAGAGGACATCGGCATGACCTCAGATGGTCATAACTTTCAATTTCTGGAAATTTGATACGTCGGATGATAGGGTTCATTGGATATTCCGATAGTGTCCCCCAGTGGCCTCCGGTAACCGATTCCGGAGTGACCAGGTTGGGTCAGGGGACATCGGCATGGCCTCAGATGGTCATAACTTTCAATTTCATGAAGTTTGATACGTCGGATGATAGGGTTCATTGCATATTCCGATAGTGTCCCCCAGTGGCCACCGGTAACCGGTTCCGGAGTGACCAGGATGGGTCAGAGGACATCGGCATGACCTCAGATGGTCATAACATGCAATTTCATGAAGTTTTATATGCAACATGACGGGTTTCTAGCGTGACAATTATTGGAACCGTTTTAGTGGTACCCTGGAACCGGTTCCGGATTGGCCAGAGTTGGCCAGAACCGATACCAAACAGTCAGGGGTAGTATGTAGTATCCTTCTGCAATGATTTGGAAAATAATCCGTTTCAAAATACTGGTCTGTGTGACGGTTTTATGTCAAAACTGCAAAAATCAAGTTGTCCGGAAGTTCCGGGTTACCGGAACCGGTGGCCACTATGGACCAATTATTTTTCTGGGGCTTAAAATTCAGGTTATTATCTGTCGAATGCAACCGGAAGCAACCTGCTATGTGCAATCGTTTCGGAGATACAGGTCCTCAAAGTAGGGGCCTCAAAAGAACTTTTTCGGTTGTAGCAGGTTCCCGGTGGCCACGGTGTCCAAAACCGGTTCTGCCGGTTGGGTTCAGAAAGTAGACATCCTAGCCTTTCATTTGCGGTCAAGACATCCAAAATCGGTTACAATGTCGAATTTTGGCAGCTGAAAACATTTCTGGGTCCTATAGACCCGGAATACCATTCGTGTATGTAGAAAACGAAGACCATGGCCAGGTTAAAATCTCAGTTTTGATGGTCAGCGCATACTACGAAACTAAGATTGCATCGTGTGACAGAATGAGAAACACGACGCCAAACGTCAACTCACTAAAATGGAAGCAATAAATGAGGGTGTTCGCTCTCCCAACAAAGTGTTTAAGCAAATTGAAAATAAAGTTTACCGGATCGGATGCCTGAAGAGAACATGGCCTCCGAACCCGAGTTCGTCGTTGAGCAGTTCTGGAGAAATCTGCGCGCGAGGAATGCGTGCAGTAGAAGTACAAGTGATACAATGTTAAATACATTCGTGAAACTTAAAGAAAATAACTTTTATTGGTCCAAAAAATAAATAAATAAAAACAGCTATACTTTTTTAGTATTTTACTACATGGAATATTATTTAGGTAAGCCGGTGATAACCGCTTCATTAAGGCCAATCCATCCCTGTTCTGTCCATCCCGATGGCGCTAAACTTTTCGTCGCTCTCGGCAGACTCTGCCGTTTTGGCGGCACTTCATCAACTTCTTCTCCGGCCCGATCCATGTTTAAGTTAGAGTCCGCCGAAGATCGCTTGCCGCGGCTGGCCCGCTTCTCGCATTCCTCGCGCGCAAATTTCTCCAGAACTGCTCAACGACGAACTCGGGTTCGGAGGCCATGTTCTCTTCAGGCATCCGATCCGGTGAACTTTATTTTCAATTTGCTTATTAAAAACTTTGTTGGGAGAGCGAACACCCTCATTTATTGCTTCCATTTTAGTGAGTTGACGTTTGGCGTCGTGTTTCTCATTCTGTCACACGATGCAATCTTAGTTTCGTAGTATGCGCTGACCATCAAAACTGAAATTTTAAAGGATTCCGGCGTCGCCGGATGTTTCGGCTTTACGCAAGCTCAGGGTTGGACGGATGACCATGAACCCTTAGAGAAAAATGTTCCTTGGGCCACCCCCGACACGGCTACCTAGTGTAAGTGTGGACTAAAGTTTGTCGCTTTGCTTGTAGGAGCGTTTGAAGTAAAATCACACATTTCCCATAGTAATTTCCATGTAAACTTTAACCCCCGAGCGACAAGCCAGTTTTCAACCAAATGAGCTCATATTTGGTTTGAGAGTCCCTATGGGTACCCTCTACAAGATGGACCTTATTTCAGCCGGACTTGGGCACTTTCGAAAAAAATAACCCCCCCTAGTATCCATACCTGCCGAAGACACCAAATCGATCAAAAAATTCCTTCAAAAGATACAGATTTTTGTATAATTTTTGTATGGACAGCTGCCAAATTTGTATGGAAAATTATATGGACAAACTAATGATGCAAAATGGCTTCTTTGGGCATACCGGATTAAAAAATACAAAAAAAATCGAATGACCGAAATCCTAGAGAACTGCTCAATTAATGTTTACAAACACAAAAATCCAATTTTTTCAATTTAGTTGAACATTATTGTTTTTGTAGAACTCTATTTTAATATATTTCTAAATTAAATCGAAATCGAATAGGATCTCCTGCTAGCCATTCCGGCGAACAGTCCGTCGTCACGCATCGATTCCGACCATTCCGGCAGCGCGCTTCTTTTTGCGAAATCAGCAGCCAGCACTCACGTGGTACTTCTCGCTCGAAGCGGGAGAAGGATTCGGATAATCCTTCGCCAGGATTGGAAATGATTCTACCGCTACTGTTGACCACCTTCAACGAGAATCGTCTATCGCTGGAAGACCTTATCGCCAAGTTCTACAAGAACCCCAAGCGGAATTTCGGCCTCCCGGAACAACCCAACACCTACGTCGAGGATGACTTCAACGTAGAGTGGATCATCCCGGAAGTCCCGCCGCACTACAAAACTCGCTGGTCCTCGTAGTTCTCCGCGGTTGTTTACGCTAATTCGGGCTACGGCCAAAACGTGCGAGAAAAACACGACCCGTTTCTATTTCTGGGAAAACGACCACACCAACGACGTGTTCTCGAAGCTGCTCGCCGGCAACGTATCCAACTCGGAGTTCACTTTGAGGAAGCCCCTTAAAACAACCCAACTTCTCCACTTCCTCGCAACCGCTGTGACTCCACCAGCTACTACGGCAAGGACGTCCTCCTTCAGGCCGCTAACCTTACTCCGAAGGAACGAACCATGGCTGGTAAGCACGTGCTCAGCGAGAAGCAGCTCAACGAGATCTTCAACGTTGCGCAAAAGATGCGAGCTTCTATAACGAAAGATCACCGTTGGACGACCCGCTGCGCGAAGATCATGGCGTCCGTTTTCTACGAGGTCAGCGCGCGGACCAGCTGCAGCGTCACGGGGCAATGCAATGTCTCGGAGGTCGCGTAATCTACATCAGCGATTCTCAACGGGGGTACCAGGCCTACTTGATTTACATGGCAGGGGGTACCAGCCTAGAGGAAGGTTGAGAATCACTGATCTACATGGACGAAACGAGCACCTCCGCCAAGAAGGGCGAGGTCAGCATCTTCGTAATGGCTACTCGGATGTGGTAGTGCTGCGACATCCGGAACCGGGAGCTGTCTCGAAAGTGGCCCACCACTGCCGAAAGCCACTGATCAACGCCGGCGATGGAATCGGGGAACATCCCACGCAATCCCTGCTAGACATCTTCACCATCAGGGAGGAAATCGGAACGGTCAACGGACTGACCATTATCATAGTGGGAGATTTGAAGCATAACAGGACGGTGCTCTCGTAGGCGCGGCAGTTGACGCTATACAACGTTGACGTGCGGTACGTCAGTCCGAAGCGTTTGGACATGCCGGAGAAGATTACAAAGCTGGTCAAGGCGCGTTCGTAATCGGCTCTTTTAGCTTGACCACGTACTGCGACTGTTGATTCATCTGCTCGTTCTTATTGTCCATTTTCTGGTACAGTCGCACACGTTTCTACTCCGGCGCGGCCCATTTGCCGGCATTGATCGACACGGCCATCGTCAAGCCACTTGGATTGGCCGTCACAGACAAAACAACTACCGGATTGACAAATAAAAACTCCTCGTTCGAAAAAACAACAACCGGACAAAACAACTACCGGATTGACAAATAAAAACTCCTCGTTCGGTTTTCTGGTCTTAAACACTATAGGTCAAACTACCGATGGGCATTTCCACTGAGCGACTCTTGCAGAATCACTGTGCTCAAGAGGTTTTTCTCATCTCTTCACAATTACCAAACGAACCCCCTTTAAAAGTTGAACCGATTCAAGTTTGTCGAAGACCACCCAAGTTTCAAATGAATCTTTTTCCATGAAGAGTAGATTCCAGGGGACCTCGAAGCGATCTAACAAGGAAACCCGGCTGCGTGACGTAGGAAAGCAAATCGAAGCTTCTCAAGGATTTAGTGCCAAATGACCAGCTAGTGCAGAAGGTGCCTTTTTGTGAGTATCTGATTTTTAAAATGCTCCGTTAGGATTATGACGGGGCCGTCAGTTCATCGGTCCTCAGGCACCATGTACTTCTCGGGATGTCGAATTTATTCACTTTTCCCGGAACTAATTATCAATCTGCCTGTCACAATCTGCGTCTGGTAGGTAATTGTTCCGAGGGTTTCGGTGCAGGAGGACGCGAAGAGTAGGCTCCCGGCGGCATCCTCTCGGTTCTCAGTGACCAGGTCCTTCTCCGGATTCCCTGTTTTTCAAAACTTGCCGTTCAAAATTTAATTTGCGTTGCTGGCCTTGCCGTCATGTCTAAATTTTAATTTATTTATTTGTATTTGTTTGCTATGCCATCAATAAACACCAGGACACGCAGAAATGTGCCTACAATGAGGCTTGTACATAAACAAGTGACTACTTACACAAGTCTGCGAACCCGAGGAGTGCTGAAGACGATTTTGGAAATGCATTTCGCTTAAAAATGTTCATTCACTTCGTGCCTTAACATTTTTTCGCCGGGGTAGTGGATAGTGTAACCGTTGGTCACAATCCTTAACGAATTCATGCTTCGCTTCAGTATTTTTATTACACATTCACCACACTTGACAGTTGGAAAGGGGTGAAGCGTGCCGCTGTAAGTGAAGCCGATATTCATCTATTTCCCGATGGGGCAGCATGGCAGCGCCCATGCGACAGAGCGGGAAAATGGATGGGGAAATCCTGGACTTGGGATCAACAATAAAAGCGCCGATCTGGGGAGGATCGGCCTCTTTTAATCTACAGGCGTCCAAGTGGACAGTTCGCGCTCGTTGGAGTGAAGGTTGCCAATTGCCTTCAAGCGGAAGTGCGGAACCAGGAGGTTCCGTGAACTCGCGTTCACCCGGATTGGTCGGCCTAGGCAGTGTAAGTCGCGTCGCGCTCTGCCTACGTCTAATCGTCGTAGGACCAACCCCGTCGTCTGGCGCCTCCCCGCGCCATAACCGTAAAGGACGACAACCATCAGGCCGCTGGCCTTCATCGTCAAGGAGGGACCCCTCTCGGCACGCTTCCGGAGCGTGCCGTTTCGTCAAGGAGGGACGATGCCTGCCCGAACGAAGCCAGCAACGCCCGCTGGTCGTCCAGAACAACATCCGGCAAAGGAAACCGGAGAAGAACCGCTGCACCGGCGACGAAGCAAGCAGCCTGTCGCAGAGGCAACCGTCAGCCAGCCAGTTTTCAGTGGGACCGACACCGCAGAGTGGAGCTGGAGCTCCTCTGCCGGCCCGTAACATCGCCGGAGCGCGATCATCGACTGAGCTTGTAACGGTACGTTAGCCCCCAACAACCCACACTAAACAAACCCACACCCACACTTACAAAACAAAAATAAAGTGCTGAAAGTGAAAATTGAATCCGTCGTGATTTTCTGTTCGATCACCATCTCCCTTGAAGCACCTAGTAGTTTGCCGACCCTGGGATTACCCAAGTCGAGTCTCGTGCTACGCTGGCCAAGCCATCAGTTTCAATATGGTTAGTTTACATGAAAAACACACTTCACATGACGTGGAAATTTACATATTTTTTCTGTGTAGCAAAACTGTAGTAATGTGTATAGTTTTTTGTGATAATCTTTTCTTAAACATATTGAAAATCAAGCACGAATTCTCCTTCTCGTTTGAACAAACACTAAAAAATATATACTAGCTTGATGGCCTCGCTGTTTTTAAGGTTAATTTTGACATCTTATAGGTAAATTAAAAAAGAAGTATGGATCAATGGGACAAGTTTTTATGCATGTTATCATAAGGAAAGACAACGGATATTTAGGAATTTCATTAGCAGGACATCGAGATAGAACTAAGATGGCATGTTTTATAGCTGGAATAAATCCAAAAGGGATGGCCTCCAGTACTCCTCTTGAAATAGGAGATGAAATTGTAGAGGTAAGTGGTCAGATTTCTTTTAGCGTTGTAGTAAATTGGACTAAACAGATTACTTGGGACTTTAAATATAATGATGATTACTTTGTTACAACAAATAAAATTCAAATTAATTTTTTTACAGGTTAATGGAATTGTTTTGCAAGGAAGATCCCATCTCAATGTACCAACTATTCTCAAAAGTATTATAGGAACATCATTAAAATTTGTAATTATCAGGTAAGCAAAACGTGTTTTACATGGTGTATCACTGATGTCAGTGATTAAATGCTCTGGTTATCGTACGCGTTTACAACAAGATTTCAGATACTACTTCTTCATAAACATTTGAGGAACTTAACTTGACGTAGCGAAACAAAACTCAATCGGGGTAAACATTAGTAATGGGAGTAAATTCATTAAAGGTTATTCTCCCCAAGAGTACCTTTTTCAAAAATAGGGTTTCAAAACGTTCTCCGTTCAAGTTTTAGTATGGTTCCCCTTGTAGAGCATGCCTATCCCGAGCAGGGGTAAATAACACGGGAATACCAAATTTTGGTATTACTTGGGCAAATAACAGGGACCAAAATGTGCCCTTGGTTGCCCAGTAATAAAAGGTAAAATACCATGAAATCATACCAAAGTCTTGTATGTGGAAGGGCACAACAATACCAAACCATGTTACTCCAAGGGTAAAATAATACCTCAAAATAAAATCATTTCAATACCAAGTTGAGGTCTTCTAAATTTTTGAACATTGCTTGAATACTAAAACTTGGTATTGCCATGGTTTTATTTTTAAGTATTCCCGCGCCCTTGGAAAATCAGATTTTGGTATTCCTGTGGTCTTCCACATACATGATTTTGGTATGATTTCATGGTATTTTACCATCTATACCTGAGCAACCAAGGGCACATTTTGGTCGCTGGTATTTGCACAAGTAATACCAAAATATGGTATTTTCATACCATTTTTAGTGCAGCAGTTGCAGTTAGTGAAAAAACGGAAATGATCCATATGCAACCGCCAAATCTACTCACCTGATGATTCCATGTTGTTCTTAGTGATATTCTTCACCACATCGAATGCATTTGTCATTGACGGCCTGTGCTTGAAGTTCTTGAAGATTCTGAAAAATAACAAGATTGAAAAATAAAGGTTATTAAAATGAAACTGGATTGAAATTCACCAAATTTCAATATTTTTTATTTTTCAAAGTATTTGGTTATCCCGACTTAGAGAAATTTCAACGTTTTAAAAAAAATTAAAATCAGCTTTAACGTTTTTGGGTTTCCAGTCATTTTAGCGCAAAATTAATTATCTCGTCAAATATTATAAAAAAAATCCCATAGTTTCAGAGGAATTTTATGAAACCTTTCAATACCAAAATAATACCAAAATGTGCCATCCTGACTTAGAAAAATTTCCACAATTTCAAGTCATTTCTTCAATTTTCTTCAATTTTGAAATTTCCGATTTGCAATGAAAGCATTCGTTTTGAGACATCATTTTAGCGCAAAATTAATTATTTTGTCAAAATTGTTCAAAATTTTCCCATAGTTTCAGAGGAATTTGATAAAACACTTTAATACCAAAATAATACCAAAATGTGCCATCCTGACTTAGAAAAATTTCCACAATTTCTAGTCATTTTTTTAGGGGGTATATCAAAAATGTTTAAAATCAAGTTTGAAATTTCCGGTTTTCAATGAAAGCATTCGCTTTGAGACATCATTTTAGCGCAAAATTAATTATTTTGTCAAAATTGGTCAAAATTTTCCCATAGTTTCAGAGGAATTTGATAAAACACTTTAATACCAAAATAATACCAAAATGTGCCATCCTGACTTAGAAAATTTTCCACAATTTCAAGTCATTTAGGGGGTATATCAAAAATGTTTAAAATCAAGTTTGAAATTTCCGGTTTTCAATGAAAGCATTCGCTTTGAGACATCATTTTAGCGCAAAATTAATTATTTTGTCAAAATTGGTCAAAATTTTCCCATAGTTTCAGAGGAATTTGATAAAACACTTTAATACCAAAATAATACCAAAATGTGCCATCCTGACATAGAAAATTTTCCACAATTTCAAGTCATTTCTTTGGGGGGTTTATCAAAAATGTTTAAAATCAAGTTTGAAATTTCCGGTTTTCAATGAAAGCATTCGCTTTGAGACATCATTTTAGCGCAAAATTAATTATTTTGTCAAAATTGGTCAAAATTTTCCCATAGTTTCAGAGGAATTTGATAAAACACTTTAATACCAAAATAATACCAAAATGTGCCATCCTGACTTAGAAAGTTTTCCACAATTTCAAGTCATTTAGGGGGTATATCAAAAATGTTTAAAATCAAGTTTGAAATTTCCGGTTTTCAATGAAAGCATTCGCTTTGAGACATCATTTTAGCGCAAAATTAATTATTTTGTCAAAATTGGTCAAAATTTTCCCATAGTTTCAGAGGAATTTGATAAAACACTTTAATACCAAAATAATACCAAAATGTGCCATCCTGACATAGAAAATTTTCCACAATTTCAAGTCATTTCTTTGGGGGGTTTATCAAAAATGTTTAAAATCAAGTTTGAAACTTCCGGTTTTCAATGAAAGCATTCGCTTTGAGACATCATTTTAGCGCAAAATTAATTATTTTGTCAAAATTGGTCAAAATTTTTCCACAGTTTCAGATGAATTTGAACACTGTAATGCCAAAAGAATATCAAAATGTGGTGTTCGACCTTGGCAAATTCTGCAATTTTGCAATATCAAAACAATACCTTAAATTGGTATGATACCACATTTTGCTCTTGCATAATCTTTAAGACAAATTTTAAAGGGTCCAGGAATACCAAAATCTGGTATTGATACCAGGGAAAGGTATTATTACGCATTTCCCTTGTTATTTACCCATGCTCGGGTATAGGGCCTATCAGCGCATTTGGTCAGGGTAAAAGTTTACATTAGAGTTTCTATGGGAAATTGAACTTTTTGATCAAACGCTCCTACAGGTCTGGGAAAATTAAACGGCAACTTGTGGTATGGTTAGGCCCATGAAGAATGTACAGTGTTCTGAATGGCAAAATTAAGTGGAATAAATTGATAACTCCTTTATATGACGATCTAGTCAAATGGTGTCTTGGGAAGAGTTGTTGCACGCAGAAAAATAAGGCATATTTGAATCAACAAAACGTTTTGTTGATTTGAAAATCATTATTTTTGTTGAATCAACGCTAAACGTCAAAGCAGCTTTTTCAAAACAACAAAAGACTTTTGTGGAATTGAGAAAATCAAGTTTTGTTTCAACGCAAAATCGGCGTTGATTATATTCAACAAAAATTTTGTTGATTCAAACCTCGTACAGGCTGATTCTACAAAACATTTTTCTGCGTGTGTACTTGATCTTTTGAAGTTATTGACATACGTTATAGGGCTTTGGTGTCTTGGGCAAAGTTGCAGAGGAGAAAATTTCATGAAAGGTTGTCGAAGGCGCCAAATTTGTAGCTCTTAATCTACTCGAGATATACGCCATTGTTGCAAAAATGGTCCTAGTTTCGGTGTTTTATCCGAAACTGTTGACAAGAATCCTTCTCCTCGTACTGAGCCTTCTGCCGTCGAGAAACGAGTAAAGGCTCCGCCAATTGTAGTGACTTCCGTCTCCGATTTGGCCAGCTTTCCAACGCAACTGAAGATTTGCAAGGAAACTTGCAATTTGAAGGTTTCGTTCCAGCTTGGTCAAACGCTTGTTGACGGAATCTTAACAAGATTGAAACTCTTTAGGACTTACCCACATTAGTTTTTGCCAACGGTTAGCTGGTCACAGCACAGACTCACGGTAATCGCAGGGTCGGCTGGTTCTGGTTCTCGACGTGGTGGGGGTGGATGGTAGGTAGAGCACGGCTTAGGGACCAGGCCTTCCCTCCTTGACTGGATCGGCCGATCGGGGACCTGCCCACGTTGACCAAACCGAGAGGGGGAATTTACGCTCCTTTGAAATGAGAGCCACGAGGGCCCGAGCGTGCTCCTTGGAAATTATGGTCCACGGACCAGAGCAACTGATGATCTTTGACGATTAGACACAGTAAGCCGGCTCCTCTGCGCTTACGCAAACTGGACCGAAGAGCGAGCGATCTGGCGGTCAAGCGGCGTGCTTAACTCGCAAAATGGCGTTTACGCCAAAGGACAAAAGGTCCTGGAGGACAATGGGGAGAAGTGATTAATTTTTAGCCGTACCACTAGGTAGGGTAATTTAGCTTAAGTCGTCCTTCCGCATAGCCGAATACGGGGTTTAGAACATACCTGAACGACTGGAGGTGCAATCGCACAAATTTCCACCACTTTCACTTCTAGTCCTTCGCTCTACTTTTTTTTTTGATCGCTCACTTGCCTGGAAGAATGTGACCGTTGGCGGTCTAATTCTCGTCCCTTCAAGCCTTTTGGTCGGTGACACGACATTACGTCACGTGACACCCATCACTTTTGGGCGTTGTCTACCACCCCCTTTGCGATGTTTTAAGACGAAGACAATACTGTCGCTGGTTGTTGGTTTGTCCCACAGTTTGTGTGTTGTTATAGTGTGTTCACAAGTTGTGTTTTTATTTATTAATTTCCCCTTTTTACTAACCCTACTAACTAAATTACATTTTTTTTATTTATTCCCTAATTCCCTACTAACCCTATAGCTAAGAATCGTGAACGTTCGCATTTATTTTTGGTTTATTGATGTTGAAGAATGAAGGACTTGTAACGAGTGGTTACAAGATCACCAAACTTTTGTTGTTTATTTGAAAAACCACAAACATAATTTCTACACGTATGAGACCAAGAATGCTCGTCCATTCAAGGCGGTTCTGAAAGGTCTCTCCAACTACTTGTCGGTTAATGAGATCAAAAACGAACTTAAGGTGTTGCTTGGCTTTGCCCCATCCCAAGTAATACCAATGAAGAAAAAACAAACCGGGAATATTCCTCGCTTTGGTTTGACTTCACAATTCTATCTGATTCATGTCAAAGAAATGAAATCAACAATTTGAAACATTTGGACAAGGTTCAGTTTTTGTTCCATGTACGGGTAAAGTGGGAGCATTTTAAGGAACATGGCGGTAATGGTCAGAATCTGACCCAGTGCCGACGTTGCCAGGCATTCGGTCACGGTACTGATCATTGCGCCATGGTTCCAAAATGCATGGTTTGCGGGGATTCTTCTCACGACAAGGACAATTGTCCCGTGAAAGAAGTCACCCAATTTAAATGTGCAAATTGTGGTGGAAATCACAAATCAAATTTCTGGGATTGCCCCATCAGAAAAAAGGTTTTGGATTCTCGTGCTAAGCATCAGCCGAAATTTTCTCAAAGTCAGGTTGTAGGGGAAATATATCCATTTTAATTACTCTAAGCCGATCGACCAATTCTCATCACTTTTGCCGTTTTCCGCTATTAAATCAACATTTTGAGATGTATCAACAATGGAGAGTTGCTTGCTCAATTTTCTTTGAACTATTTATTACTTTGGAACAGTCAAAAACACTATATGAAGCCTTTAATTCATGATCAAAGTGCTGATAGGCCGATCACGGTGTATTTTTTCGAGACCTCAAAGATAAAAAAATCGGTATGTCTGATATTTGGCACCGTGAAAGAAGGGCTCTTTCCCGACATTTTGCGGGGTATACCGAAATATTTCGTCGGGGGGTCTAGTGCAACTTTTTTTTTTGAAGATTATTTTTCGATTTTCTGGGATATTTGTTCAAAAAAGTCACAGAAAATCGGTGCATTCATGTTGATATCACTCAAACTTCTTATAAATAAGCTTTGGAGACTCTAACCAACTATATTTCACCAATATTTGACCTCCAATAATAAAAAAAATCGAACCAAATTTCCCAGATTCCCACATAGAAAAATGGGCGGAAAACGGCCAAAAAGCGGGGACGTTTTGCCTGAAAGCGGGCCCGATTTTCAGCACGCTTTTTCCCCTCGTTGTGGCCCATTTCGTGCCAGAATGCAACATTTAGGCGGGCGTTACGCATTTTGGCCGATGCATTACGCCCGTCTGAGGCACGATTTTAGGCCCGTTTTGACCACGATGACGGGCAAAAGGGGTGGCGGAACGGGGCGCATTTTGGGGTTCTTCTTCTTCTTTATTATTTCCGGTTTCAGTTTAGGGCGGTTAGGGTGATCAATATAATTAGGGTGACAAAAACAAAACAAATTAAAAATTTTATTCAATTAAATCTTACATCAACAATACAAACTTAACCTAATTATAACTAGCTCAGATAAATATAAGTTGGGTTAGTAGGATTACATGACTTTGAATAGGTCTTATTGGTTCTAATGGCTAATTTTGCTAAAATAAGTTTACAAAATGAGGTATAAATAAATTTGATAAAATTAAGATAAACTAAGTTGAAATCAGTTAAATTTAGTTAAATTTGGTTCAATTAAGTTATGTTAAGTTTCATTTGGTTAAATTTGGCTGAGTTTATTTAAAATAAGCCAAATTTAGTTGAGTTTAGTTGAATAAAGTTTTTTTTTTTATTAAATCGAATTTAATTCAGTTAAATTTTAGTTAAATCAAGTTAAATTTAATTCAACTAAGTTAAATTACGTTGAATTAATTGAAATTAAGTTAAATTGAGTCAACTAATGTCGGATTAAGATAAATTCAGTTAAAATTAAGTTAAGTTAGTTAAATTGAATTAAATTTGGTTAAATTTAGTAAAATAAAGTTGAATACAGTTTCATTTAGTTAAATTTAGATAAATTAAGTTAAATTTAGTTAAACATAGTTGTATCAAATAATTGAAGTTTAGTTAAATTTAGTTAAATTGAGTTAATTTTAGTTAAATTGAGTTAAATTGAGTTAAATTGAGTTAAATCGAGTTAAATTTAGTTAAATTGAATTAAATTTAGTTGAATTTAGATAAGTTTAATTGAGTTAAGATAATTTATGTTAAATTGAGCTAAATTTAGTTAAATTAAGTTAAATTTAGGTAAATTTAGTCAAATTTAGTTAAATTTGGTTAATTCTGGTTAAACTTGGTTAAATATAGTTTAGTTGAATTTAGTTATTTTTTGCTAAATTTGATGAAATGAAGTAAAATTTAGTAATCTTTAGTTGAACTGACTTATTTATTGGTATGTTTAGATATTCTCAGATTAATTTTAAAAAATTCAGTTAAATTTTGTAAAGTCAGGTAAATACTAAGTAAATTTAGTTTAATTCGATTAAATTTGGTTAAGTTTATTTAAAATAAGTCAAATTTAGTTGAATAAAGCTATATTGTATTAAATTGGGTTTAATTCAGTTAAATTTTATTTAAATCAAGTTAAATTTATTTCAACTAATGGCCTATCTACAATCACTTAGCTTAGAACATCTAAGTAAAGTAGTTACTTAGGAAAGTCTGCAACTTACGTTCGTCATCCACAATCAACTTAGAAAACTTGCTGGGCTGATATACGTTGCTATGCAGTTGTTTGTTTACCTTTGATATGGAAACGTCAACTTACCGTAGATTTTGAAATTTTCCAAACCAAACGTCAGTTTCTAATTTGATTACTTTTCCATTGTAGAAACTCAGATTCATTTCCATTGATTCAAATTCCTAAGCTAAGTGAAATTTTCTAAGCTAAGTGATTGTAGATAGGCCATAAGTCAAATTAAATTAAAGTTAAGATAGTTGAATTTGATTAAATTTGGGTCAATTTAGTTAAATAAAGTTGAATACAATTAAATTTAGTTGAATTTAGATCAATTAAGTTAAATTTAGTTGTAACAAATAATTGAAGTTTAGTAAAATTTAGTTTAATTGAGTTACATTAAGTTGAATTTAGATAAGTTGATTTGAATTAAGATAGTTTATGTTAAATTGAGCTAAATTTGGCTAAATTAAGTTAAATTTAGGTAAATTTAGTCAAATTTCGTTAAATTTGGTTAATTTTGTTAAAACTTGGTTAAATACAGCAAAGCTTAGTTGAATTCAGTTATTTTTTGCTAAATTTCGTGAAATTTAGTAAAATTTAGTTGAATTTACAAACTTTTTGTTAAGTTTAGATATTTTCAGATTAATTTTGTAAAATTCAGTTAAATTTTGTAAAATTAAGTTAAGACTAGGTAAATTTTGTTTAATATTATTAAATTTGGTTAAATTTATTTAAAATAAGTAAAGTTTAGTTAAGTTTAGTTGAATAATATTATTTTTTATAACATTGGGCTAATACAGTTGAATTTTAGTTAAACTAAGTGAACTAACGTCGAATTAATATAAATTCAGTTAATATTAATTTAAGTTAGTTAAATTTAAATAAATTTGGTTAAATTAAGTTGAATTTAGTTGTTTTAAATAATTGAAGTTTAGTTAAATAGAGTTAAATAAAGTTGAATTTAGATAAGTTTATTTGAATTAAGATAATTTATAATAAATTGAGCTAAATTTAGTTAAATTTGGTTATTTTTTGTTAAACTTTCGTTTCGTTTTCGTTTTCGTTTTACGGAGCAAGGTGGGGGACGCGGCCTCAAGTCAGTCCAAGTCCGGTTTCTTGTGGAAAAAAGGGTAGTGGCCGAACTAGTATTGCATACCAAATGAACACCACCGGAAGATATAGGGGATCGGGAGGGGGGAGGTGAAAGAAAATTAGTGTTGATGTGAGTAGTAAGAACTTGGATGATTTGAGCAGTTACCGTAATTTAAGTTTAACACTGAATAAAGAAAATCTGAATTTGTGATACAAAGTAAAAAGGCCCGGAATAAATTAAATTATTAGTTAATTAAATAAGAAAATGTAACTAATCGGAGATCTATACAAAAGAAACCTATGATGTATTCCAAATTTAAAGGAAATAAAAAATACTAGAGAAAAAAAGATGAAAACTAACTGCCGACCTGTCACGTCCGTCAATAGTCTTGTCGTACATTACAACTAGAAACAGATCTGCCAATGAAATGTTACACTTCGTTCAAATCAACTAATCATTTCAGTCCAATTATTCATCTACGGAAAACTATCTAACTTTAATCAACAACCTAAACTAAACTGTCGGAAAGTAAATTTAATCTCAAATCCCCGAATGTTTTATTATAACGCCAAATAAGGTAAAGGATCTTGTTTTTAAACCAGTCTTGCCGCTTCCAAAAACCAATAAACATAAATGAACAGTTCATAAGTTGAACACTAGTAATTAAGACGACTATTTCATGCCTTTTATTTCATTAGGGCATAGAGCTTTGCAAACAAGAGTGCATCTCTATCATACCTTTTGTAAACTGTTATTTGAGTGGGAGAGATACACTCCTGTTTACAAAACCCATGTGCCCTTTTGAAATGTTAGGCTCTATTTGATCGTCAAACCTCCAGTAGATCCTCGATTCGCAACAATGGTCGATACAACCATAATCCGAAAACCGTTAGTTCAACAGATTAACGAATTTTGTCCGATATCATCGCACTATTGATTGACCGAGACTCTATGGAAATTTTGACATATCAAAATGCTACGTAATAATATTTTTTTAAAATAAATTTCAAAATCTATTCTATCCTACAATGCCTAGAAGAGGCCTCTGTTTCTGTTGTGAGTAAGCGCTGGTTTCAGAGTTCATTTTCAATTTAAAAGGGTGGGAGACGACTAATTTGCTTCATGAACTCCTACTCGGCCTTGGGACCACCTCTTAAGACACTGATGGCTCCTAGCTAGGAATTAAACCTAGACACAGCGTCGAGGCCCGCTTCGCATGGCAAAAATGTTGGCTGGGGGGAAGTGATATTATCACGAAATTTTATTTTAAAGCCAACATTGCTAACGGCGTCGAGGTCCTTACTCATGCCCAAGTTTATTTGAATTAAGATAATTTATAATAAATTGAGCTAAATTTAGTTAAATTTGGTTATTTTTTGTTAAACTTGTTTAAATATATTAAAGTTTAGTTATTTTTTGTTAAGTTTAGATGATTTCAGATTAATTTTGTAAAATTTAGTTAAATTTTGTAAAATTAAGGAAAAACTGATACATTAGTTTAATTTCATCAAATTTTGTAAACTTCAGTTGAATTTAGTTACTTTTTGTTAAATTGAGTTAAATTCAGTTAAGTAGAATTTTGTTTATCTTAGCTAAATTAAATTAAATTTAGGTAATTAAGTATATGCGTTAAGGTAAGTTAAAAAACTTGGTTGAATTTAATTAAATATATTAAAAAAATAGTTTTATCTAGTTAAATTTAGAAAAATTTATCAAAATTTTGGAAATTTTAGTATAATTTAGAAAATTTGTAGTTGTAGTTGAATTTAGTATTTTTTTGTTATATTGAGTTAAATTTAGTTATTTTTTAGAATTTAGATAAATTCAGATAAATTAAGCTAAACTAAGCTAAATTATGGAAAGAGTGGAACTCTATAATAAAGAGTTAAAAATCAATTACGGTAAGTTTATATGAAATTAAGTGCAGTAAAATTAAGTAAAACCAAGTTTAATTTAGTGTATTTTAACTTAATAAAGTTTTAAGTAAAATCAGGTTAATTATAAATAAATTAAGTTAAATTAGATTAAATTTAGTTATATTTAGAAAACTATAAGCTGAATTTGGATATTTCCTGTTAAATTAAGTTGAATTTTGTAAAATTAAGTAAATTTTTATTACAGTTAGTTAAATTGTGTTAAATTCAGTTATATTAATTTTAAAGATGAATTGAGTTAAAATTAAATTTGTTATGTATAATAAAGTAAAATTTAGTTAAATTAAGTTAACTTAAGTTAAATTTAGCTAAATTAAGCAAAATTAAGTTAAATTAAGTTGAACTTTGTTAAATTAAGTTAAATTATATTAAACGAAGTTTAATTAAGTTCACTTAAGACAATTGTAGTTCAATTCGTTAAAATTTAGTTAAATTAATTTAAATTCAGTAAAATTTAGTAGAATTTTGTAAAATTTTGTTAATTTTGGTTACAG
The DNA here is from genome assembly GCF_015732765.1 of Culex quinquefasciatus. Classification (NCBI taxonomy): domain Eukaryota; kingdom Metazoa; phylum Arthropoda; class Insecta; order Diptera; family Culicidae; genus Culex; species Culex quinquefasciatus. Next base: position 111,259,023 of record NC_051862.1, read on the forward strand.
TTAGTTCAATTTGATTGAAATTAGTTACATTAGGTTCAATTAAGCTTGATTAAATTTAAACTAAGTTAATTAAAATATGTATTAAGTTAAAGCAAGCAAGAAAAAACAGGAGTTTATAGAAGATCCAGAGATATTTTTTTTAAATTCAGTTAAATGTTTAAAAAGAATTGGGCTTAATTTAATTAAATTTTGTTTGATTAAGAAAACTTTTGTTAAATTTAGTGGCAATTTGTTAACTCAGTTAAATACAGTTAATTTTTGTAATAATAAGTTAAATTTAGGTAAATTAGGTTAAATTTAGTTGATTTTTGTTCAATTGAGTAATTAGATTAATTTTGTAATTAGTAATTAGATAAATTTTGTAAAATTAAGTTAAATTAAGATAAACTTAGTTGAACTAAATTATATTAATTACATTTCATTACACTTAGTTGCATTTGTTTGTTTTATTAAAAAAATATATAGAAAAAAAAAGTTTTATAAAGTCAAATGGAGTTCAATTATGTTGAATTTAGATAAGTTAAATTGAATTAAGATAATTTATGTTATATTGAGCTAAATTTAGTTAAACTAAATTAAATTTAGTTAAACTAAGTTAAATTTAGTTAAATTTGGTTAATTTTGGTTAAACTTGGTTAAAAATAGTAAAGTTTAGTTGAATTCGTTTATTTTTTGTTAAATTTCGTGAAATGAAGTTAAATTTAGTAAACTTTAGTTGAATTTACTTATTTTTTGTTTAGTTTAGATATTTGCAGATTAATTTTGTAAAATTAAGTTAAATTTTGTAAAATCAGGTAAATTTAGTTTAATTTCATTCAATTTGGTTAAGTTTATTTAAAATAAGTCAAATTTAGTTGAGTTGCGTCAAATTACGTTGAATTAATTGAAATTAAGATAAATTGAGTAAACAAAAATCGAATTAAGATAAATTCAGTTAAAATTATGTTAAGTAGGCTGAATTTAATTAAATTTGGTTAAATTTAGTTATATAAAGTCGAATACAGTTACATTTAGTTAAATTTAGATAAATTATGGTAAATTTAGTTAAATTTAGTTAAATTGAGTTATATTAAGTTGAATTAAGATAAGTTGAATTGTGTTAAGATAATTTATGTTAAGAATAACAGGAGGTTATAGAAGATCCAAAGATATTTTATTTTTATTCAGTTAAATGTTTAAAAATAATGTAAAAGGTAGTTGAATTGGGCTTAATTTAGTTAAATTTTGTTTGATTTAGAAAACTATTGTTAAATTTAGTGATAATTTATTAACTCAGTTATATACAGTTTATTTTTGTATTATAAAGTTAAATTTAGGTAAATTCAGTTAAATTTAGTTGATTTTTGTTCAATTGAGTTATATTTAGATAAATTTTGTAAAATTTATTAAAATAAACTTAGTTGAATTAAATTATGTTAATTACATTCATTAAATTTAGTTACATTTGATTGATTTATTACAAAATATATAGAAAAAAATGTGTTATTTTGTAAAATTTATTTAAGTTTCTTTATATTTAGTAAAACATATTTAAAATAAGATAAATTAAATTAAGTTAATCAAATTATGTTAAGTAAAGAAAAGAAATAGTGAAAGTTAGATAAATTTATAAAAAAAAAATGTTTTATTTAGTTGAATTTATCAAAGTTTAATAAAATTTAGTTATGTTTATTAAAATTCAAGTAAATTTATTGAAATAAAATTAAGTGAATAAATTTTGATTAAAAATAGTTGAATAAAGGTTAAATTTTGTTAAATTAATAAAAAAAATCGTTTTATTAAGCTGAATTTAGTAAAATTTAATAAACTTTATTAAAATGTAGTTAGCTTTAGTTAAATCAAGTAGAATTTAGGAAATTTTTGTCATGTTGAGTAAAATTTTATAAAATGTTGTTAAAGTAAGCTAAACTAAGATAAATTACGTAAACTATGTTAAATTTGGTTAAATTTAGTTATATTTAGAGAAAAATAGATGAATGTAGTTATTTTCTGTTAAATTTTTTAACATTTGATTAATTTTTGTTACAGTTAAATTATGTTAAATTTAGTTATATTAATTTATTTTATGTTGAATTCAGTTAAAATAAATTTAATTAAGTTAAATTGAGTTTAATTAACTTAAATCAAGTTAAATTTAGTAAAATGAAGTTCATTAAGTTAATTTAAGTTAAATAAGGTTGACTTCGGTAAAACTTAGTTAAATTAGGTTAAATTCAGTTGAATTTAAAAAAAATCAGATAAATTTTGTAATATTCAGTTAAATTTTTTAAAATTTAGTAACGTTTTGTAAAATTTAGTTAAATTCGGTTAAATTTAGTTAAACATTTTAGGTGAATTCAGCTATTTTTTGTTAAATTGAGGTAAATTCAGTTAAATTTTGTAAAAGGTACATTTAGCATTTTTTTTTTAAATTGAGTTAAGTTTTTATTAAATTTAGTTAAATTAAGTTAAATAAAACTATTTTAAATCATTTTAAATTAAGATGAATTAAGATAAATTAAGTAAAATTAAATAAAGCTTGATAAATTTAATAAAATTAGTTAAATTTAATTCAATTTAGTCAAATAACGGTAAATTATGTTAAATTTATTGAAACTTAGATAATATTGGCTAAATCTGGCTAGTTAAGTTGAATTTAGTTAAATTTTTAAAAAAAATAATTAAATTTAGTTGAATTAGAATAAATTTAGTCAAATTTAAAAATAGTTAAATATAATTAATACTATAGTTAAATATAATTAATACTTAATTTAGCTATATTAGTTAAATTTATTAAAACTTATGTAATTTTGGTTAAATTTAGTTAAATTTAGGTTAAGTTAGTAAATTTGGTTATGCGTGCAATAGATAGATAAAAAAATAAATTGTTTTCAATAAGTCCAAATAAGTAAACATTAGTAAAAATTAGCTTAAATTTGATTTTAATTAGTTTAATGAATTAACATTAGCTACCGTCATCAGGGGTGACATTGGGTCTGGGGTGAGATTGGGTTATACAAAAAATCAGAATGTCGCCCCTGATGACGGTACATATAGTTGAAATTTGTAAAATTTAGTTTAAAGAATTTGTAAAATTTAGTTCAACTATAGTTGACAATAAGTAATATTAGGTAAATTTTGTCAAAATGAGATGAAACTTGATAAAATTTCTGAGAACTTTGAATAGTAAAATATAAACTACTTTCCTGCCTAGAAGAGGAACAAAAAGCGTGCGAGAAGTCAATTCTCTCTCGGAAAAACCAAAAAAGGAACAAATGCGTAGCACTTAAGCAAATCGACGCTGGTCAGTTGAGGTTCCAGCTGACGGAATCCTTGCCGATGCGACCTCGGCCGGCCCCGATGGCGTGACGTCGTTTGGGTTGCGAGAGTTGCATCATCTGCTGCAGCGAGTTGAACAACTCGGTCACGGTTGATCCGCAGGCGTAGCACCGACAGACTGCGTTGGATGTTGGGACAGACGGACTGGACAAACTGCTAAACGGCCGGGTTGGCGGCAGACGGTTTGACGGCCTGCCCGTACAGCTTCTTGCGCTGTTCTTGAAGCTTTTTGCGCAGCGAAAGTTCTGCATGATGCTCTGGGTGTCGAACTGCAGCGCTTGCGGGGCCGGTCCGGTTGTTGGTTATTGGTTAGTAGGTGCTGCTGGGCCAGTACCGTGCTGGACTCATAGCCAAACCGTGACGTGGCCTTGTTGATGCGGATCAAAGGTTCCCGACGAGTGGAATCCACAGTTGCCGAACGCTTCAGATTGATGACGTTGGTTTTGCTGCTGGGGGAACCGACTGTTGCCGAAGGCGTCGCTGTTCGACGGGAAGGTCTGGCAAAATTTCGTTCCGCTCGACTTATTGTACTGCGGAACCACTTGCTGAAGCCCGATCTGGATTGGGCGACACTGTTGCCGGTGCCGATTTCGGTTGTTCACGTTGACCCCGTTCCGCTGCCATCCAGCGGCCATCCACTCCTGCTCCTCCTCGATGACCGTGTCCTGAAGGCGGTAGTGATGATGGAATACGTGAGAATAATAAGCAATGTTAAAAACTTACCTTTAATCTGCCGACCAACACCACACCTGCACACATTTTTTCCTGACCAACTGAAAAGTTCAAACGAAAAAGTTTGACAGTTCGCGCGTTATGAAAAATGAGAGAGTGTGCGTTTCGGCCTGCACGAATTTTATTGGTGTGCGTGTGCAACTCAAAAATCAACATTCTCGTGGATTGAGTCTTTGATAGGGGGTCTGAACTGGCCCTGGCGAAGCCCGCTAATCGCCCGCTCCCCCCCCAAAAGTTAGAGTGGGTTTCTAGCTTTCTTTGAAATTACCCCAAAATCCAAGCTGGAAACCCCGATACTACCGAAAGTAAATCTTTTCTTTGTACAATTTATCATGAAATAAAAGCAAAATATTGCCCGGATACAAATTTGAGCATTAAACAATGCAAAACATAGATTATTTATTTTATAAGCTGTTTATTACCCAATAGGATCCAAAAATTATTTTTTCAATCCAAAAGATATTTTTTATGATGATAATATGTTATTAAAACATAAACACTATAAAAAGTTTTGACGAAATTCATGAAAATTATTCTATAGCATTCATTACAAAACTCAGTAGGCAGTGCACATCGTGTGAAAGGTAATTAAATTAAGAAATTTTGGAGAAAGGCACTATTTATTTCAGAAAATTGGGCATATCTCTGCTTATATTGAACCAATACTGATACTTTTTTATGGAACTTGTTCAGAAAACTGTTTTCTACAATGTGATTGATTCTAAAATGTTTTAAAATGTAATGGTGTTATGTGGCAGAGGACTGGTACTGGTAAATTTGGTTCGATTTTTGTTTGTTCTAAAAAATACACCGTGAATAGAAATAGGCTGAGAAAGGGTATAATTCCCCTACCTGCATCTTTAAATCAAGCGTTCGTGCTGTCTTAGTCGAACAATGCTAGAAATAGACAAATCCAGCGAAAGCTCAACGCTGCTTTTTGATGGTGAGAGATTTGACAGCTCCCATACTAAATGTCTCGATTTTCATACTTTTTGTTAATTTTCTTCTAAAATAAAACACTTAACATATGAAAACTATATATTTTTGGTGCCCAAAATTCCTGCTGAATCGAATGGTGTACTTATCTCAATTGCAAATTTTTCGAACAGTTTTTATTTTAATAATATTCTAGACACATTTTGTGCACCTAATCAATCAATACTTTTATCATAAATAATCATTTTATTGCTTAAAAATTGAATTTTCCTGAGCTCCCTTATTCAAATACATGGAAGCTGTCATTTCTAACACCATTGGCCACCTAGCGGCCATTTCAAACTGGATACGTCTATACCCCTACCGTGGAAAATTAGGTAACAACAATGGTATTTCTTATGCCAACGTCGTTCGTTCGGGTTCATCCACGAATTTTAAATCCTCTACCAATGGAATCATGTCTACGTTTTAACCATTTTCATTTTAAGCAACTTTTTTAGATTGTTTTTACTATCAATTTATTTAAACATTTTTCTTCATGCTCATGCTCATGCTCATGCTCAATTTATTTAAACATTTTTCTTAATTTACAGGAGAAAACCATCGGCAGATGATTTAGCAGTGAAACCTGTAACTCAATTTCCGCTATGCCTCGATGAAGATGTAAGTATTATTTAGTTTATTCTTTGTCCTCTGTCTTTACCAATTCCCTAACTGGCTCAATCAGCCATGCGCCATCACAGAGCCGTGCGTATATTTTTCTTGGTCTTGATGGTTGATGATGATTTCAGGGGGGACTTGTTAGAAGAGTTTTCTTGGATTGAATGCCTTCCTGTGAAATTTACAGATTTAGATCTAGATTTTTTTTTTAAAAAAAAAACCTTATATTTATACACTAGGGCGAGGGGCGCGACAATAGTAAGAATTTAATAAATTAAATTAATTTACTGCCGGAATTAATTAATTAACGAGAAATTAATTTTGTTTACGATCAAAACATCGCCACCTCTTTTTACACCACATTGGTTCGATTGACCGTTTGACAACGCGCGTGTTTGTTTTTGTTGTGTTGGGTGGAACTGTCGCAAAATAAAATATAAGCAGGAGAACGATCAGGTGTTGCAGGAGATCAGAAAAAGTAGCTGTTACAGGAGATGCTGCAGGCCAGAGGATCGATCGGGGAAGAAAAGACCTTCGTCGTCGATGGCCGAGATGGTTTAGCTTTTAGCTTCAACTCCAACGTCCCGATCGGATCCGGCCTAAGTCGATCAATCACCCCGACCGGACAACTGTTTGCTCGCGACAACAACATTACACCTTCATCCCCTCTTCTTACGCGGCCGGGACTATATCGACATCTGCCGCCGTTTCCAGGAGCAGCGCCGGTCCAATCGGCAGCGGAATGACCACTTCTTCCTCCCATCAGTCGCTGCGGTCATCGCCCAGTAACTAGGAGTCCAAGACCAACAACAACCTTCACGCGAACGAAGCGGAGGAGTACTCGCTGTTTAACGATTCCTAGGGCAGCAACCTAGGGGGGTGACACTTCGGTTTCGTCGGGTCTGGCACCTCGAGCTCGGAGCCAGCACCGAGCTGGAACTTTGCTGGAACTTTGTTTGAAACTTTGATTGAAATTTAGCATTTTTGTTTCCAATCAGTTTAGCGTGCAACGCAAAACAGTTGTCACTGTCAATCAACAAAAACAAAAGACACGTTTTTTTCGTGCGATTTTTCGCACACGGTTTTTTTCTGGTTGTTACGGTAATTTTGCATTTCTGTTCATAAAAAAGAATGTTTAAAATACTTGATTTTTATCCAGCAGCAATAAAAGTTGTTTGGCACCGCCCAATCAATCGTTTTCGAAGCGGCCAACAACAGTGTCGGTGGTGGCTTCAAGTAGTCGAACCGTCTGATCTCTCCGGCTACGCGAAGAATTGCCGCTCGCAAAAGAACGCCCTGTCCTATCTGCTAGAACCGCCGGTGACGGGCTGGTTCGCTAGGGTGACCCTAGCTGATCGCATCGACGAGCGACTCCAGGACTACTTCCAACTGTTTGCCGATGCTGATGATATCGGCAACTAGATGCTGGATGTACTGCGTCTCGTGTCTTCCGAAGACGTTGGCCGTGACGAGCAAATCGTGCAGATTTTGCTGAAGATGCACAAACATGTTGCCGATGAGCTGAAGAACTACGCCGAAACAATCGAACTGCTTCACACGCAAGCCAAGAACCTAACCCTGATCGAACCGGAACAGCAAAAGGTCCAGTATTTAACGTCTCGCCGCCATTGATGCCCGCTACAAGAAGCTCATGGAACTGACCAAACTGCGAAAGCAGCGTCTGCACGATGCGCTCAGCTTGTACTGGCTCATTTCCGAGAGCGACGGCGTCAAGCAATGGATCAGCGAAAAGGAATTCATGCTCAAGACCATGGACCATGGACCAAGGACATCGAGGGTCGATGAACGCCAACGCGTCGCGTGTTGCCGTTGTCAACCAACTTGCTCGCCGGCTGATGAATTCTAACACCCGAACTCGGAGGAAATCACAAAGCAGAACCAGGCTTATTCGAAGCGGCGCGAGCAGGCTGAGGGCAAATGCGATGACCTCAAATCTGACCACTGCCTACATTAAATGCCGCGAGACAATCTCTTGGATCGAGGACAAGAAGCGAATCCTCCCCGAAACAGACACCTCCTGATGGAACTTACAGGCGTCACGACCCTTCAGCGTCGTCTGAGCGGAACGGAGTGCGATCTTGCCGCCAGCCAGGCCAAGCTGGTTCTGGAGCGAGGTCGATGCCATCAAGGGTGAACGCTACGAGAGCAGCAAATATTGCGAAATTGACCACTCAATGACGGACCTGATGACCGTCATGGCCAATTCCATATTTTACTGTGGTAAGTCGGGCGTGGAAAAGTGTTTCGGAAGTCAATATGTATTAAATTATCTGCTGTTTTCTTAGGTTTTCCAGCTGAACCGGAAAGAGATCTCCTGCTACCGGTTCGATATTCTTGTCGGAATCCGATAGACATCAAACGGCCTCAAGACGCATTTTAAAACTCCGCTGCTACAGCCGGCTGTCACTCGACATCTTCGCAATTGTTTGGTTCCAGCTCAAGATGGTATTGGTTGGTATGAGTTTCGACCCCTGAATCACAACCAACGTCGATTCTGTAGTGCGTCAAATCCAGGAGCCTACGAGCTGTAAGAAACGCTGATTAAACACTTGTCCGAATAAAGCGGGTTGGGGTTATTGGGGTTTGTTTTGTTGTTCTTCATTTAATAAGATGACAAATGGGACAAATGGTACGTCATTTCCGGAATCCTTCCATATTGCACATCCGTAGTTGCTGATGTTGCAGATCTTGGTCATCAAGGCTTCGCTGGTGTCCTGCAGGACACGGTTGATGAGTTGACTACCGCCGTAGTTCACATCGAGAGCATCCTGAACTCACGCTTTCACAGATCATCCGGACGACCTGGGTGTCCTAACTCCTGGTCACTTCCTAATCGGGGAACCCATGTTCTCGATTCCGGAACCCGATTACCCCAGCGCCCCGCTCAACCGAATCACTCGTCTGCAGGGAACGCGTCGGTCCGTTCAGGATTTCTGGAAGGTTTGGTCCAGGGATAACATCAGCCAACTCTACAAGCGGTCCAAGTGGAGAACCGCAACCAAGAACGTGCAAGAGGGAGCCCTGGTGTTGCTCAAGTCCACAGACCTTTCACCGTTTCCTTGGAATCTTGGAAGAATCACCAAAACGTTTCCTGGCGCAGATGGGCCGTTACGGTGGTTGGCAGCACCGAGCAGCCTCTCCTGCGGATGCGGTTGATTGTAATGGCGCAAGGCAGCTTGTGATGCGGAAATCTGATCATGCATCACAACCTTCTGTAGCCGTGACAAGGCCTTAGCTACGCAGTACACGGGGTTGTTGTGTTTGATGCCATCAGGTCCGTAAATATCCCCCACAAGAAATACAACTGCTGTTGGCACGAAACCGGGCTGGGACATTCCGCCACTGCCCATCATGGGACCAATGTCTTCCCGGAGAGCTGACTGGTGGTAGGGCGGGAAGGGACCGTAATTCCAAAGGGTTTGTTTCAGCTGATGCACACAGACAGACATGGCTGGCCACACGCCTTCAGGAGCTGAGCCATCAGGGGACGATTTGTTTGAGGTCTGAAAGGCAAGGTGTAAAAAATAACATTTCCAAATTTCCGCCAAAAATCGACGTAAAATTTCTTTAAATACGGTTATTTCGACGGCCGAATCCATCAAAATCACTTTAATGAAGAAGAACAGTCAACCACGAGACTGACGTTTCTAAACGTCAAATGTTACACACTCAACAAACGTACTCATATTTTGCAAAATAGTTGGCTCGGAGCTCAAAAGTTCTGGCACCGAGCCAGACCCGCGCGGAAAACTTGAAGTGGCACACTCTTGGCAGCAACCAGTGGACGAGCTCGAGTGGTGGTGTTGGAGGCGGCGGAAGTGGCGCCCAGAGTTATTACGGAGGCCTCTATGTCACAATTAGTCACGGTGTGATTGGTGGAGGGCACCACGGAGGGCCGCACCACCACTAGCAAGCGACGGAAGTCGGAGGAGGTGGGAGTCTTGGACACGGTCCCGGCGGATCACATGGTGTTGCCGGAGCGTTTATGCTCGAGAACGAACCGCTACATGTAGGATGAGTGGTAGGATAGTTGTTAGGTAGAGTTTCACGAGTTAAACGCTTCTTTTTTTGTTTCTCCTCCAGGTGGATGCCTAGAAGGCACCAGGTTACCGTGGGAATGCCATATCATCGCCGGTCCGCTTCAAAGCATAGAGCAACTAGACGACACCACCTTCCGGAAGTTCGCATCTTAGTCTGCAGCAGCATCAGTAGCAACAACCACAGTGTCAACTGATTGGAGGACCTCGAACGAGAAGCATTGGCCATATGCAGCCACATATGCAACAACAACACCAGCAGCAATATCAGTCCGGGCCGTACCTGTCGCCAAATGAGCAGAAGGTCATCATACCTCCACAGAAGTCGGGTCCACCGTCAAGCAGGCTAGCCGTACAACACCTCGTGCCCGCTCAATCCGTGACGTCTTTTGGCTCCGTGACGACCACCACCACCGGTACGACCTTGAGCCCGGCGGTGCAGCAATATTTGTTAGACAGTTAAAAAGCAAATTTGATTTATTTATTTAAATGGTTTCCATCATAAATTAATCAAATAAATAAATGAATTAAAAACAATAAACAACTGCCAAGGGCCCAGGCAACTTAAATTAAATTGAGCATGCTTGTCGGGGCTGCTTTTGTCGCGGTAGGTACTTGAAACGCGAACAGAATGGAATCACCGTCGGGGTTTTGAGTCGAAACAATTCCATTCAACGTGATTTTCGCAGGTGAATCCAACTTCGTCTCGACTGGTCTTGGCGGCACTCGTTCCGAGGTTCTGGATCAGTCGTGAAGCGCACACGTGGCACAATCGAACGAAGGTGCCAAAGCGTCCCTGGTTGATCTGAAATAAACAGTAATTTTCTGACTTAAAACACTCACGGCAAACTGCGGGTTGAAGAAGTGAGGGCAACAGCGTTCCGGACGCACCGGAGAAAACTTTCCCCGCCGAAACTCGATGCTCAATTTGTCGTAAGTTTGGTCTCTATCTTAGTTGACAGGGTTGTCGGCTTCTTGGTCTTGCGCGTGTTCCGTGGAGATGGCCTCCGCCGCGGACGGGCCGGACTCTGGTTCGGAGGAGGTAGTAACTGCGGTGGCCATTCATAGTACAATGGCCCGTTTGTGGACTTGAACCGAAGACGCTTCCAGCGGGTCGAATATTTTGCGTAATCGATGCTCTTTGGGTGCAAGGGGCAGGAAACTCCAAGTATAATTAGTCAATTTAAGTATACTTACGTTATTTTAATATACTTGTTAATATACTAACGAAATTCGAATCATGAGACCACCTTAACGTTACGCTTCTTGGCTTTGACAGTTCAATTCGTTCGTTTGCTTGCCTGTTTTTATGTTTACGTTGAGCACGAGGCTGAGCATTAAAATTTTCAAGAGGTGGCAGTTTTTTTTAGTTTGATCATAGATTTAAAGCTGAAAATTGAATAAAAACGACATGGTTCACATAATAGAACCACCATTCGATCACCCAGCTGTATAGCCAGACAGCATATCCCCTTTTTCAAATACCGAAAAGGGCAATTCCTCGGTCTGTGACAATTTTATCTATAGGTACTAAATCGCCGCAGCTTTTTGCCTCGCGGGTTCCGGATCAAGAGCCCAGTTAATTGAGAATTTATTCTAGAATGTTTCCTAAAACCTTGAAGAATTTTGGCACAACCCGCCGGTTCTGTCGTTTTTTCTATTTGGCAGATACCTCATCCGACTCGTCCAAATACGATCAAAAACTTGATCCCAAACCTCCCTGCTCCAAAAAACGGTCGCGTAAAGATCCTTTATCTTTTTTACAAATACTTTGTCCCAAAAGTAAGGTCCCCCCCTTCAGTAACCCACGACGGATTCCTCATTATAATGTACTCTAAGCTCTCCTATCGGCAGCACCGAACTGGCCTGCCGGTCTGTTGAGTGATCAATCGCTTCATGCATAATTTCTTGCAACTGGCGCAATCTTCTCCACCAAAATCATTCCCGCAACGAGTCCGCACAGTCCCCGTATCCGCGCATAATCTGCGATAATATCATTGAAAAATATCACACAGTAAAAAATTGTGTAAATTTGGAAGCTGTAATTTTGGAAGGTTGAATATTACCTCTTTTATGATGTAATTTTACCTCAATTTAGACTGAAAAAGTGGCATTACACCAGAAAAGTGGTAAAATTACACATTTCCAGAGGTAAAATTACACCTATTTTCTGACATTAGCAGTTCTCTACGGAATCGGTTTTTTTTTCTTTAATTTTATTTTTTGTATTTTTTAATCCGGCTGAAACTTTTTTGGTGCCTTCGGTATGCCCAAAGAAGCCATTTTGCATCATTAGTTTGTCCATATAATTTTCCATACAAATTTGGCAGCTGTCCATACAAAAATGATATGTAAAAATTCAAAAATCTGTATCTTTTGAAGGAATTTTTTGATCGATTTGGTGTCTTCGGCAAAGTTGTAGGTATGGATATGGACTACACGGAAAAAAATGATACACGGTAAAAATTTTTTTGGTGATTTTTAATTTAACTTTTTGTCACTAAAATTTGATTTGCAAAAAACACTACTTTTATTTTTTTTTATTTTTAGATATGTTTTAGAGGACATACAATTAAAAACCCTAAATAGGGAGACTGGTCTAAGCTTGCTAAATCGATCTGGCAACGTATGATTTGAGCTTGGCAACACTGATAAGTTTTGCTGGGCGTGAAGGCAAATGCTCGTTTGGATACGTCAAACTCGCGTCTGTTTGGGTACGTCAAATTCATTTCGTCCAGTCTCCCTATTTAGGATCTCTACATAAAATGCCAACTTTTCTGAAATTTCCAGAATGGGCAAAAAATCTTTGACCGAGTTATGATTTTTTGAATCAATACAGATTTTTTCAAAAAATCGAAATATTGGTCGCAAAAATTTTTGAACTTCATTTTTCAAAATCGAATTTGCAATCAAAAAGTACTTTAGTGAATTTTTGATAAAGTGCACCGTTTGTAAGTTATAACCATTTTTAGGTAACTTTTTTGAAAATAGTCTCAGTTTTTTTTTTAAATTAGTGCCCATGTTTGCCCACCTTTGAAAAAAATATTTTTGAAAAGCTGAGAAAATTCTCTATGATTTGCTTTATTGAACTTTGTTGATACGACCCATAGTTGCTGAGATATTGCCATGCAAAGGCTAAAAAACAGGAAAATTGATGTTTTCTAAGTCTCACCCAAACAACCCGCCATTTTCTAATGTCGATAGCAACTAATGGTCCGATTTACAATGTTAAAACATGAAACACTCGTAAAATTTTCGATCTCTTTGAAAAAATATTTTCAAAAATTTAAAATCAAGACTAACATTTCAAACGGGCCAAACATTCAATTTTACGCCCATTTGAAGTGTTGGTCTTGATTTTAAATTTTCGAAAATATTTTTTTCGAAAAGATCTGAAAATTTCACGAATATTTCATGTTTTAACATTGTAAATCGGACCATTAGTTGCTGAGATATCGACATTAGAAAATGGCGGGCTGTTTGGGTGAGACTTCGAAAACATCAATTTTCCTGTTTTTTAGCCTTTGCATGGCAATATCTCAGCAACTATGGGTCAGTGTCTTGCGAACCTTCGAGGTGAACGGACACTAGAGCTGCGGTATTTTTTTACTACCTAAGCTCAGAGTTATTTCAAAAAAATTCACAGTCTTTTTAAAGACTACCTGAGTTATTTTCCTAAATTCTAAACAGTCTTTTCAAGACTAACCCCACCTGAAATTTTGTTGTATTTTACAAACGAAGCCATCTTTTTAAGAGAACTTTGCTTGCAAAATGCGTCAAAACAAAGGTAAACGCAAATCTTCTGAAGATTTGGTCGTTACGTCGGTGAAGCGTTTGAACGCTAAACCGGCTAACGGAAACAGAAAAAGAAAACAGCCTCATCCGAGGTCTGATTCTGATTCTGAAAGTGAGGTCAATCCTCCAATTCCTTTGGCAAACAGTTTCGGTGTTTTATCCGAAACTGTTGACAAGGATCCTTCTCCTCGTACTGAGCCTTCTGCCGTCGAGAAACGAGTAAAGGCTCCGCCAATTGTAGTGACTTCCGTCTCCGATTTGGCCAGCTTTCGAACGCAACTGAAGAATTGCAAGGAAACTTGCAATTTGAAGGTTTCGTTCCAGCTTGGTCGAAGAGGAGAATGTCGCTTGTTGACGGAATCTTTACAAGATCACCAAACTTTTGTTGGTTATTTGAAAAACCACAAACACAATTTCTACACGTATGAGACCAAGAATGCTCGTCCATTCAAGGCGGTCCTGAAAGGTCTCTCCAACGACTTGTCGGTGGATGAGATCAAAAACGAACTTAAGGTGTTGCTTGGCTTTGTCCCATCCCAAGTAATACCAATGAAGAAAAAATCAAACGGGAATATTTCTCGCTTTGGTTTGACTTCACAATTTTATCTAATTCATTTCAACAGAAATGAAATCAACAATTTGAAACTTTTGGACAAAGTACAGTTTTTGTTCCATGTGCGGGTAAAGTGGGAGCATTTTAAGAAACATGGCGGTAATGGCCAGAATCTGACCCAGTGCCGGCGTTGTCAGGCATTCGGTCACGGTACTGATCATTGCGCCATGGTTCCAAAATGCATGGTTTGCGGGGATTCTTCTCACGACAAGGACAATTGTCCCGTGAAAGAAATCACCCAATTTAAATGTGCAAATTGTGGTGGAAATCACAAATCAAATTTCTGGGATTGCCCCATCAGAAAAAAGGTTTTGGATTCTCGTGCTAAGCATCAGCCGAAATCCAAACCGAAATTTTCTCAAAGTCAGGTTGTACCTGCATCTTTAAATCAAACGTTCGTGCTGTCTCACTCGAACAATACCCCTACCGTGGAAAAGTTAGGTAACAGCAATGGCATTTCTTATGCCAACGTCGTTTCGGGTTCGGGTTCATCCACGAATTTTAAATCCTCTACCAATTTTCAAATTGGGCAGGTACCTCAAATTTCATTTGAAAATTTTTCTGCTGGCAACGCTTTGGGATCTTCTGATCTCGGCGATGTTACGTTTGAAAAATGACTTTTTGCAAAACTCACTGTTTGGTTTGATTCAAACAATGAGTAATGCTACATCCATGATGGAAGCAATCCAGATTGGATTAAAATTTGCGAATGATGTTGTTCTTACCCTGAAGTTTAATCATGGATCTAAGTAATTCCATCAATATTATGAATTTTAATGCTCGCTCTTTAAAAGCGAAAGAAAATGAATTTTTCAACTTTTTACGAGTTCATAACGTGCATGTTGCTGTTATACAGCAATTCCCCACGAAAACAGCATGATTCGAAAAAAAAGTTCTCCGATCGGGCTCAAAATTTTTCTGGGGGATCCTTGGCCGAAATAATTAGACCCGTATTTTTTTGTTTGGCCATTAGGGTGACCTACGCCGTGTTAGGGTGGTCCGAAAAATGGCAATTTTCGTCGATTTTCGCAAAACCACTTTTTCAAAAATCATATCTCGCGCCATTTCATCCGATTTTAGCTGTCCTAGACGCAAAGAAAGGTGATTAGTTGGGCTATTTGGGAAAAATAGTAATAAGTTTCAAAATCTAGCTTAACATTAGAAAGGTTGAATGAAAACTTAAAATGCTGTTTTGAAGGTCTCGGGACCAAAGAGCCTATGTCTGAAAATATTTTATCGGATTCCTCGAAAATTTCACATAACATATCAAAAATGGTGAAGTTATGTTTTCGATACTCTGAGATACGATTTTTTGAAAATAAAAACTGTGTTTTTCGACGCGCCACGCGCAAAAATTGGAAAATGACGAAAACTGGGAAAAATCGGCTTTTTTTCACTAAAACTGCGATAACTTTAAAATTTCAGCGATGACCTATAGATGTTATGGTACCAAAAGTTGCGTCTTTTAATTACAAAAAATTTAGTACCCTAACATGTATAGGTCATCGCTGAAATTTTAAAGTTATCGCAGTTTTAGTGAAAAAAGTCGATTTTTTCCCGTTTTCGTCATTTTCCAATTTTTGCGCGTGGCGCGTCGAAAAACACAGTTTTTATTTTCAAAAAATCGTATCTCAGAGTATCGAAAACATAACTTCACCATTTTTGATATGTTATGTGTCCGAGGAATCCGATAAAAATATTTTCAGACATAGGCTCTTTGGTCCCGAGACCTTCAAAACAGCATTTTAAGTTTTCATATGACCTTTTCAAATGTTAAGCTAGATTTTCGAAACTTTTTACTATTTTTCCCAAACAGCCAAACTAATCATCTTTCTTTTGCGTCTAGGACAGCTAAAATCGGATGAAATGGCGCGGAGATATGATTTTTTGAAAAAAAGTAGTTTTTGCGAAAATCGATGAAAATTGCCATTTTTCGGACCACCCTAACACGGCGTAGGTCACCGTAATGGCCAAACAAAAAAATACGGGTCTAATTATTTTGGCCAAGGATCCCCCAAAAAAAATTTGAGCCCGATCGGAGAACTTTTTTTTCGAATCATGCTGTTTTCGTGGGGAATTGCTGTATAACCGAAACATTTTTAAAAACTGGCACTTATTTGAAAAGTGATCCAGATTATAAAGTTATAACCAATAACAGAATGAATCGAAATGGCGGTGGAGTTGCAATAGTTATCCACCGTAGTATGACTTATAGCACTTTACGTGACTTTAAGTTAAAAGTTATTGAAAGTTTGGGCATTGAACTTGAAACTTCTTTTGGGAAAATTATGATTGCAGCTGCATATTTACCATTCCAATACACTGGGGAAAATAAAAATTATTTCAAAGGGGATTTGAATAAACTTACTCGGCATAGATCTCGATTTTTGATCATCGGTGATTTTAATGCCAAACACCAATCTTGGAATAATTCAAAAGTAAATTCCAATGGTAAAATTCTATTCAGAGATTGCACTTCTGGTCTTTATTCGGTTTTACACCCGAATGGGCCAACTTGCTTTTCTTCTGTTAGAAATCCATCAACAATTGATTTGGTTTTGACAAATCAAAGTCAGTATTGTGGTCCTTTAGTGACTCATGCTGATTTTGATTCTGATCACCTTCCAGTAACTTTTTCACTTTCTCATGAAGCAGTTACCAGACCCAATAGTTCTGTGTTTAATTACCACAAAGCTAATTGGGACAGGTATCAGCATCATATTGAGAACAATTTAAATCATGATTTTGTTTTAGAAACCAAAGCTGATATTGATTCAGCCTTGGAATCTTTAACTAATGCAATTTTGGATGCTAGGAATATTGCTATTCCTAAAGTCCAAGTCAAATTTGATTCTCCCATTATTGATGACGATCTTCAGCTTCTGATTCGTCTGAAAAATGTTCGCCGAAGACAGTATCAACTTTCTCGTGATCCTGCACTGAAGCGAATTCAAAAAGATTTGCAAAAGGTTATTGACCACAGATTCACTCTCCTGCGAAATGAAAAGTTCGCAAGAGATGTCGAACAAATTAAACCTTATTCCAAACCTTTTTGGAAACTTTCAAAGGTTCTTAAGAAACCTCAGAAACCAATCCCTTCTTTAAAAGTTGGTGATAATATTCTATTAACTAATGGAGAGAAATTGGAGAGAAAGTTCAAAAACTTGCTCAGCAGTTTGAGAGTGCTCATAATGTCAACTTAAATGTTCTGAGTCCTATTGAAAATCAAATTTCAATAGAATTTCAGAATATTGTTGAACAACAGTTTTCATCAGATGATGTTTTAATACGGATCTGAATGAAATAAAATCTATTATCAAAAAGTTTAAAAATATGAAAGCCCCTGGTGAGGATGGCATTTTTTACATTTTAATTAAAAAATTACCTGAAGCAACTTTAAGTAGCTTGGTCAAAATTTGCAACAAATGTTTTGATTTGGCATATTTTCCCAGTAGTTGGAAAAATGCCAAAGTAGTTCCGATTTTAAAACCGGATAAAAATCCTGCTGAAGCCTCAAGCTATCGGCCCATTAGTTTGCTTTCATCTATTAGTAAATTATTCGAAAGAATAATTCTTAATAGAATGATGACGCACATTAATGAAAATTCAATTTTCGCTGATGAGCAGTTTGGATTTCGCCTTGGGCATTCAACTACTCATCAGTTGTTGAGAGTTTCAAATTTAATTCGAAGCAACAAATCTGAGGGCTATTCTACTGGCGCTGCTCTTCTAGACATAGAAAAAGCATTTGACAGTGTTTGGCATAAAGGTTTGATTGCGAAATTGAAAAGGTTTAATTTTCCGATTTATATCGTGAAAATTATTCAAAATTATTTGACGGATCGTACTCTGCAGGTATTGTGTGGTATGCATATTTTGGATGCAAGTGGTCTGGCTAGTCTTCCTATCTAGGGTCTCTAGGTTACACGCTACAGCGTGCTTTTCGGCATAATGATTATACCGACAATTCTCCACGACAGAATGACAGCTACGACGAGCGCGTCATTCAGCTTCTGTCAGTGTCCCGAGCAAGAAGCTCGGTTCTAGGGAGTCGCCGTTCTGGGCGATTCTCTCGCTGGGATGTAGGATTCCACATTGGCGATCCTGCCGGATATTATTTCTGGGCAAAATTACCCGAACCTGGATCATACATTTCAGCGAGAGAATCGCTCAGACGGCCTGAAAAAGTCAACATTCTGATTGGTAAGTTTGATCTCCGAAAAGGCAAACTAATTTTATTTTGTTTGCATCGTGCTTGGTGGGGCAGTGCAATCCCTGATTGAAAAGTCCGTCAGACGTCTGTCGTTTGTCGTCCGTGCAATTGTACGACGTCGCTCGACAATGTCGTGCGACTTTCGCGCGAATGTCATACGTTTTTGCACCAAAATGTCGTATTTGTCGTGCGATCGATGATCGAAATTGTACGACATTGTCGAACGACATTCGACCGACGTCGCACGGTTTTGTTATTTAGAATGTCGTGCTATTGTCGTGTGCTGTCATTTCGGATTTTTAGGTTATGTTGCAGTTGAAAAAAACTGTTGTTTTGTTTTTATTGTTTTTTTTATTTCAACTGTCAAAATTTCAAAAAAATATTTACTTGTTCACTTAATTTCACTTGTGGATCGCCGATTCTTCTCCAACTTTGCTTGCTTCGCGATTTGCCTTGACCGCAGCTTCCGGCTTGGATGTTGGAGGCGGCCGTGGCAGCATCTTGGCCGTGTTGGACTTTTGCTCCTTGACGCGCTGATCAAAACCCGGATGCGACACCTTGGCGACGATCTTGAACCTCCGACGGATTGATGTTTACCGGAGTACGAGAGGCTGCTTCCTTGGGTTCTACGGAAGCCACGCGGGACCACACGGGGACGCATGGTTTCCGGCAGGATCAGATCAGAATATGTTTGTTGCCTGAAAAAATATAACATCAATCAACAATTGGCAAGAATTTTCTAAATTAAATTCAGAATTCAATAATAATAATAATAAAATTTCAAAACAATACAATTTCAAATATGTAATATTCAAATATTTTGTAACTATAAAAGAAAAACTAAATTTATTTATTCTCGCTTACTTTTACAAAATGTCCTATGTACATAGAAAACCCATGGCGCATTGGTTTTTTTTAAAAAGAATTCTAATTGAAGACATCTTAAAAATTTAAATTTAAAAACGTATAAAACTCAAATTACTGCAAATAATAAAAAAATCCGACAATATTATTATTATTTAAAAATTGTACCAAATTTGAGAATTCTAAAAATATTTAATGATCAAACGTTTACAAATTTTAGCATCATCATCTCATCATCAAATTCTAAAATTCTAAAATTCTAAAATTCTAAAATTCTAAAATTCTAAAATTCTAAAATTCTAAAATTCTAAAATTCTAAAATTCTAAAATTCTAAAATTCTAAAATTCTAAAATTCTAAAATTCTAAAATTCTAAAATTCTAAAATTCTAAAATTCTAAAATTTTAAAATTCTAAAATTCTAAAATTCTAAAATTCTAAAATTCTAAAATTCTAAAATTCTAAAATTCTAAAATTCTAAAATTCTAAAATTCTAAAATTCTAAAAATTCTAAAATTCTAAAATTCTAAAATTCTAAAATTCTAAAATTCTAAAATTCTAAAATTCTAAAATTCTAAAATTCTAAAATTCTAAAATTCTAAAATTCTAAAATTCTAAAATTCTAAAATTTAAAATTCTAAAATTCTAAAATTCTAAAATTCTAAAATTTAAAATTCTAAAATTCTAAAATTCTAAAATTCTAAAATTCTAAAATTCTAAAATTCTAAAATTCTAAAATTCTAAAATTCTAAAATTCTAAAATTCTAAAATTCTAAAATTCTAAAATTCTAAAATTCTAAAATTCTAAAATTCTAAAATTTAAAATTCTAAAATTCTAAAATTCTAAAATTCTAAAATTCTAAAATTCTAAAATTCTAAAATTCTAAAATTCTAAAATTCTAAAATTCTAAAATTCTAAAATTCTAAAATTCTAAAATTCTAAAATTCTAAAATTCTAAAATTCTAAAATTCTAAATTTAAAATTCTAAAATTCTAAAATTCTAAAATTCTAAAATTCTAAAATTCTAAAATTCTAAAATTCTAAAATTCTAAAATTCTAAAATTCTAAAATTCTAAAATTCTAAAATTCTAAAATTCTAAAATTCTAAAATTCTAAATTTCTAAAATTCTAAAATTCTAAAATTCCAAAATTCTAAAATTCTAAAATTCTAAAATTCTAAAATTCTAAGATTCTAAAATTCAAATTTTCTGAATATTAAAATTGGAGAGTAACTCAATACCAAAATCATTTACTTCAATTCGTGATATTTTTAACTCCTATTTTTCATTAGACCAAAAAAAATTTCAAAAGTTAATAGATTTTAAATTATTCCAATTTTAAAATTTAAGAATTTTTAGATTTCTTAAAAGAATTTTTAAAAGTTTAAAATATTTAAAAGAAATAAAAACTTTAACATTTTTAAAATTTAAAAAATATATTTTGTAAAAATTTTGTATTTTTTTTTTTGAATTTTTTTAATTTTTAGAATTTTTTTTTCAAAAATTTAAGATGTGCAAAAAAAAGAGATTTTTTTAATTTTTAGAATTTTAAGAAACTTACTAATTTTTAAAATGCGTAGAATTTATAACAAATAGAATTTTTGATAATTTTTATTTAAAAATATAAATTATTTGAATTTTAGCATTTTTAGAATTTACAATTTTGGAATTTTAGAACATATAATTTTTAGAATTTTAGAATTCAAAATTTCAACTCGTGCGACTAACGTTTTGGGAATTTATGAACTTTATAATGTTAGATTTTTAGTATTTATGAATTGAAAAATTTTGTATTTAAGAATAAGGGAATTTTAATATTTAAATTATTGTCAATTTTGAAATTTTCATATTTTAGAGTTTATTTTTTTTTAATATTTGAAGACTTTGAGAATTTTAAATTAATGAATTGTATAATTTAAGAATATTAACAATTTGCACAATATCAAGAAATTAAATGAATTTAGAATTTTCAATTTCTTGCATTCTTAAGTTCTGGAATGCTAGAATTTTAAATTAAGAATGAAAAACTTTATAATTTAATTTTACAATTATCAAATCAAATCAGCGTTGAAGTTTTTTTTAAGCATTATTGAATTAAAAAGTTAAGAATTTGTGATGTTCATCTAATTTTTAATTTCGATCGTCCAATCGCACTCCCAGCACACCTCCTCCATCGTTTCTAAAACATGACTCACCAGTTCCATTAGATATGGAGGCAACCTCCCGCGGAAAGTAAAACACCAAACACTAACGGCTTCCTCGATCGCAAACTGGTTCCTTCCGGAATGGCTCGCCGAGTAATCCATATTTCCCGTCCTCCTCTTCCTCCCATACCGCCACGAAGACCGCAATCTGGAATACAAGACAATTTGATTCGGTTGTCGCCCACTCCAGCCGGAACTTTCCGGCAGAAAAAGTAATTCAATCTAGAACACAACTTACCTTTAAACTGGCCAAAATCCTCCCAAAGCCTAAAACCAACAACAATTTGTTCGACTCGGTTGCAATCAAGTCCGAACAAGTTCAACTGAAGAGAACTGTCAAACTGTTTGCGTCGACGATAATCGACGTCGAATTGAAGGTAAATCGATGGAAAAAACAACGTCGGGCATGTCGAGTGTTTGTCGTACGTTTGTCGTCCTTTCGACCAATCGATATCGAAACGGTAAAATCAAAACCGTGCGACAACTCGTACGACGTGCGACATTTTTCAAACAGGGATGATGTGCTCCACGGGGAATCGAGGCAGTCTGAGGCAGTGTTCCGTTCTGTCCACCCCCAACTTTCGTGTGCATTCTGCCGGGGCTGGCTCGGTTCCGGTAGGTGTTCCTCACTGTTTTGAGCTCGGGCGGATTGCGGCCAGACTGGATCGTGAGGGTCGCACCCGTGGCGGATTGCTGACTGGGGGAAGGTGCGGGTTGTTGCGCCGGAGTGTCCAAGTGGTTTCCCGGACAGGGCATGTTGGCGCTTTCATTTGGTAAGTGAGCAAGTATCCCGGGAGTGTGGCATCACAGGGTCGATCGTCTCGATTTACAAATGTGTGTAAACTTGCTGGGCCGGGTTGGAGGTCGCGAACAAAGGGAGCGATTCTCCAAAAAAAGTACTCGTGTATAACGCTGAGTGAGGCGGACGCCGGGTCGGTCGTGGGCACGTTGAACACTGTGGTTGTGGATAATGGCGATGGCTTTGTCATGAATGGAATGAAGGTTTGGGTCACTACGGCGTTGGAGGTCAAAATTGGCATCATTTTTGCCACCGTAAATCTGGAACTCGAGCATTTGCTCCACAAAGAAAAGGAACGATGCCAGCAATCGTTTCAGAATTCTGCAGTTGTGGAAGTGTTCAGCGGTATTAGTGATGAAAGGATGCAGTCCCAGTCACGAGTTTCTCACAGAGCTGGATATTCTAACAGCATTCTAGCAGGATTCTGGCAGAACCAACTCTGCTAGAATATTTCGTGACTGAGGTGTACCGAGGCAGATCAAGAGGCTGAAGGTTCGTTCACAAGCACCCATAACATACGCTCGGCTTCTTAAAGTGTTTTCAAGAGGATATTTGAAATGTTTCCTCTTGTGTTCCATTTTCTCTTTTTTTTTTTCTTTAAGATGATTTCATTCTCAGTTCTTGAGATAAATTACAGCTTTGAAGGGTATTTATAACGCATATGCATCGAGCAGAGTGGATTCAAAGGACTACATTGTACTTTACTTTATCTAGGTCATCTACTCAAAGAATTGCAGCTAGTGATAGTCCGACGAGGTTGATCACCAGCTTGTTGTACTCCTGAACTTACGCATTCGAAGCGGAACGTAAACACTTCAATATATGGTTGTTGTGACAGTTGCCGGAGCAAGACTTTAGCGAGATGGGATGTCCGCAGGAACCAGCAAGAATTTAAGCGAGATGGGATGTCCGCAAGATGCCAGCAAGACTTTAGCGAGATGGGATGTCCGCATGATTTCAAGCGAGATGGGATGTCCGCAAGATACAAGCAAGTTTTTGGCGAGATGGGATGTCCGCAAAATGCCAGCAAGACTCTAGCGAGATGGGATGTCCGCATGATTTTAAGCGAGATGGGATGTCCGCAAGATGCCAGAAAGACTTTAGCGAGATGGGATGTCCGCATGATTTCAAGCGAGATGGGATGTCCGCAAGATACAAGCAAGTTTTTGGCGAGATGGGATGTCCGCAAAATGCCAGCAAGACTCTAGCGAGATGGGATGTCCGCATGATTTCAAGCGAGATGGGATGTCCACAGGATACCAGTAAGATTTTAAGCGAGATGGGATGTCCGCAAGATGCCAGCAAGACTTTAGCGAGATGGAATGTCCGCATGTTATCAAGCGAGATGGGATGTCCGCAAGATGCAAGCAAGTTATTAGGCGAGATGGGATGTCCGCAAAATGCCAGCAAGACTCTAGCGAGATGGGATGTCCGCATGATTTCAAGCGAGATGGGATGTCCGCAAGATACCAGCAAGATTTTAAGCGAGATGGGATGTCCGCAAGATATCAGGCAAGATGGGATGTTCGCAAGATTCCAGAAAGACTTTAGCGAGATGGGATGTCCGCATGATTTCAAGTGAGATGGGAAATCCGCAAGATACAAGCATGATTTTAAGGTGAAACGTGAAGACAATTTGAGTGTTAATGTATTAGTGCGATGCAATAGTGTTGGTTTGATGATCATCATTGTTGACGTCATTTATGTATTTGTATTAGTGATATCGTGTAGTAGTGGTGGTATTGACAGCCAACCTTGCCAAACATTCGAAAATTGCCTAATTAATCCTTAATTAACATTCGAAAACAGTATATCTCCTTATCTCAATATATAGTTAAAATTCTCCCTTTTTCTTATATTTTTCTGTCCAAATAAAAAAATGTCATTCTAAAAAAAATAATTCAATTCAAGCCAGAAAATGATTATTTTGTATTTGTTAGTCATCTTCCCCAACAATGATTTGAACATAACTTTAAACCAATTGCAATGTAAAATAATTTTAACTCAATCGTAAACAACCAAAAAACAGTTTTTATTGAAACTTTCGTCGCGTCTTAAATAAAACATGATTGCGATTTCTTCTCATCAATTTGAACTTATTAAACTGTTTTATTTTCTTAGAAAATACAAACTTTATTCTAACACAGACAGAAACAAGAAATTTTAACATTATTCGTGATTAGAATCGCTGTCAGCTGATTTTATTTTATGTATTTTTTCCAAGACTGACATCTTTTGACCAGTTTCGAAGAGAGCTTTGGTTTCATAACGATGATTCCGGATCCGACGACGAAGTATTCCCGGTCCACTTCACTGCCACGGAACGCGTGATTTCGTTGGAAGAGATTAAGCATGATTTCAAGGTCATCGAGAAGGCGGCCGCAGCTGCCAAACTGTACCAGATGAGCCAGCACTTGGTGTGCAACGGCTTGCCGTAACGACCAAATGTGAGGTTTCAAAAGTGTAGGATCGTGTGTTGCCCGTGGCTTTTATCTGGAAGGGTCAGTTCCAGCGGTGGCTTGGTTTTAATTTTCCGAGTCGGTTCTGGTAGCAGTTCCGCCTTCGTAAAAAAACAGCAAATTTGTAAACAAAATAAAACGGGATGTATTTTGCACGGCAGCACAGCTGACAGAACGCAAACAAATCGAACTGTCAGATGGTCAGATGGCGTGGCGTGTCAAAGAAAAGTGTTGCCAAGCACGTTAGAATTTTGAGAAAAAACTTTTGTTATGAGTTCTTTTTAAATGATTATTATGGTTTTATTCCAGATAATAGTCTTTTTAATAAATTACAACAAGAGTCAAACGTTTTTAATCCATTTTAACAATTTTAAAGATAGAAAAACTCAAATTCAAATAATAAATGCCAAAGTCCCTGAATGAAATTCCTGGCAACACCTATGATTCGAACTTTGATGATTACCAACACTAATGTCACTGATGCTGGTGTTAGTACGTGTGAAATCAAACGAAAATTTGCTCGGGAAAAACTTCGATTCGCAATTTTAGGACCACGATTTTCGCGGATTTCGCGAGTGTTGTGAATATTGGTGGTAATCATCCGGTTCTCCAGGCTGCAGCACGTCTAGGGATTGCAGTTTTATTGAGGTAAGGCTAAATAAAACGGCATTTTGGAGCTGTTTGTTGGTGGCGAAAATTTTGTATGGCGCAAACAATGTGCTGGAATAAAGGCTAAATTTATGGAAATTTTAAATTTGTTGACCTATTAAAGCAAAATTTTGAATTGTCGAAAATGTTCCGTACACAGTGATTATAATATGATGCATGCTGCGTGCTTCTTATGGGAAGAATTTTCAATATTTCTAAAACGTTCTATATTTCCACTGTTTAGGGTGGAACAAAAAAGCATCATTTTTAGGGTGGAACGGGACAGTTTTTCTACCATGTTTTTTCGCCATATTTGATGATGGCACGTTACACCTTAAGCGAGATGGAATGTCCGCAAAATGCCAGCAAGTCTTAAGCGAGATGGGATGTCCGCAAGATACCAGCAAGACTTAATGCGATGGGATGCTAACGAGATTGGATGTCACCATTATTAAAGCTAGAATCCAGCAAGCTGAGATGTCAGCAAGATGCAACCGACCATTTCCCGACAGACTTCAGTACCAGTTCACCACTTCAACCGCTACGTGGTCGTAAATGACGAATGCGGTTTGTACCGCGTGGTAAAGATGGAGTCCCACGAGGCCGGAGCGTCCGTACGATTCTCGACGGCCCTGTCTTATTAAAGTTCGTAGTAATCTTGTCACAGTTAACGAGCAACTCGTGGTAAAATGAATTAGTGCGACCTGGCGGGCTCCAGCAAAATGTTGAGTTTTTTTTGTCACAAGATGGTTTTCGTACACGTGTGTGTCGAGCTTTAATGCGTGCGTGGTGCGATTCGCGGATGGTGCCAAAGTGCGAGGTCCCTGGAGTTCCGTGGAGGCAACAGATCGGATGGATCACACTCACCATGTGGCGATCGAGCTCGCTACTCGCAAATAGCGATGTTTTCCCAGGATTTCATAACCGTCGTTATGTCGGGGTTTGACGGGTTGACCACTACGCACATTTACGAAGTGTCCGTAAATCACTTTCGTCGGGCAGGTGATCAGCCAAAGCAGGGGTTTTCTATGCAATCTGTGTCCTTAGTTTGGACATCAGCGACCAGGTGCTTCCAGACGCAACGGATGTTCACGTGCTCCGGCAGATGCTGTCCGGAGTTTCGATCGCGCAGGAGGATCGATGCGTTGCCCAGTTATGATTGGTCCTTGTAGCATGAAGTAGATCGTCTTGAGATTACTGTTTTGAAATGGAGAGGATTGGCAAGGGTAGATTTTCCCGCCGTGTTAGGCCAAGTGGCGGACAAAAAAGATATTTGATCAATTCTCCCAACATCGCGATCTGGAGTATCAAGTTTGAGCCTATAACTGTGGTTAGATATCAGATCTCTCAAATGCGCAGCTGGTAACTCTTTCACTCTGGGCTCGCAACCCAGGGGCGAGGCCGCAGATCAAGCCTTCCGTCGGATGGGGAAGAACATGTTGGTCCCTGCCTGAATGTTAAGTAAAGTCGTTAGGTCATCTCAGTTAGAGGAATCGTCTCCCTGGATTTCCCTAGTTCCCTGGCACAGAAAAAAAGTACCAGACCAAACCTGCTTTGGTAGACTCGCTGGTCGGCAGTCGGACTCGCAATCCAAAAGTCGTCAGTTTGAATCCCGGAGTAGAATAGAACTAGGTGTAAAATGAGGTTTTGGTGTTCTCCCTGTCCAAACCTTCGGACTCCTAAGTTCAAGTAGCAATCTTGCAACAGATACCGCCAAGACCTATGGTTTTTTTTTACGAATAGCTTAGTTTTTCGTATTTGACAGGTTTTTTTTTATTATTATTTTCTTCTTTTCTCGAGTAGAGGGAGGATGTGTGGTATGCATATTTTGGATGCAAGTGGTCTGGCTAGTCTTCCTATCTAGGGTCTCTAGGTTACACGCTACAGCGTGCTTTTCGGCATAATGATTATACCGACAATTCTCCACGACAGAATGACAGCTACGACGAGCGCGTCATTCAGCTTCTGTCAGTGTCCCGAGCAAGAAGCTCGGTTCTAGGGAGTCGCCGTTCTGGGCGATTCTCTCGCTGGGATGTAGGATTCCACAGGTATGTTATCAGAACAGCAAATCTGATCAACTACCTGTACGTGCCGGCGTCCCTCAAGGAAGCATTTTGGGTCCAATTTTATACAATATTTTTACTTCTGACTTGCCTGATTTGCCCCCAGGATGTCAAAAATCACTTTTTGCTGATGATACAAGCATCTCCGCCAAAGGTAGAAGCCTTCGTGTCATCACAAGAAGATTACAAAAAAGCTTGGATATTTTCAATTCTTATTTGAAAGAATGGAAAATTACTCCAAATGCTGCAAAAACTCAACTTATTATTTTCCCTCACAAACCAAGGGCTGATTTTCTTAAACCAAAAATTCATCACATTATAAAGATGAATGAGGTAAATTTAAAGTGGGAGGATCAAGTGAAATATCTTGGACTTGCTTTTGACAAAAACCTTACTTACAAGGATCACATTGAAAGTATCCAGGTTAAATGTAACAAATATATTAAATGTTTGTATCCACTTATAAACAGGAATTCTAGACTTTGTCTCAAGAATAAACTGTTAATTTATAAACAAATTTTCAGACCTGCCATGCTTTATGCTGTGCCGATCTGGACAAGCTGTTGCTTAACCAGGAAGAAAAAACTTCAGAGGATTCAGAACAAAATTCTGAAAATGATTCTGAAACTTCCTCCTGGTTCAGCACCAGTGAACTTCATCAATTAGCCGAAGTTGACACTTTGGATGTTATGTCCAATAAGATAATTGATGCATTTCGACAAAAATCATTGCAGTCTTCAGCTGCATTGATCCGCTCTTTATATAGTTTATAAGTTAGTTTTAAGGTATCCCTTCTCCCTTTTGTACATGTAGGACCTCCTACATTTGAAATCACTGAATAGCGAAAGCTACAATATTTCATGAATAAATGAAAGTTGCAAGTATTTAAAATTGAGGTGAAAAGTCATCGATTGTGATTGGACACTCAATAATATTTTAACTGAATGAATGTACATGGAAGAGAAAATCAAAATAAATATAAATTAAAAAAAAAAGCAACTATGGGTCGTATCAACAAAGATCAATAAAGCAAAATATAGAGAATTTTCTCAGCTTTTCAAAAATATTTTTTTCAAAGGTGGGCAACATGGGCACTAATTTAAAAAAATGAAAAACTGAGACTATTTTCAAAAAAGTTACCTAAAAATGGTTATAACTTGAAAACAGTGCACTTTATCAAAAATTAACTGAAGTACTTTTTGATTGCAAATTCGATTTTACATCGAAAAATGAAGTTGAAAAATTTTTGCGACCAATATTTCGATTTTTTGAAAAAATCTGTATTGATTCAAAAAATCATAACTCGGTCAAAGATTTTTTGCCCATTCTGGAAATTTCTGAAAAGTTGGCAATTGAAAATAGTTTTTTTTGCAAATCAAATTTTAGTGACAAAAAGTTAAATTAAAAATCACTAAAAAAATTTTTACCGTGTATCATTTTTTTTCAGTGTTGTCCATATCCATACCTACAACTTTGCCGATGACACCAAATCGATCAAAAAATTCCTTCAAAAGATACAGATTTTTGAATTTTCACATACCATTTTTGTATGGACAGCTGCCAAATTTGTATGGAAAATTATATGGACAAACTAATGATGCAAAATGGCTTCTTTGGGCATACCGAAGGCACCAAAAAAGTTTCAGCCGGATTAAAAAATACAAAAAATAAAATTAAAGAAAAAAGACCGATTCCGTAGAGAACTGCTCTGCTGTGGTTGTGGCTACTGCTGCTGCTGCCGACTAAGATGCGAACTTCTGGAAGGTGGTGTCGTCTAGTTGCTCGATGCTTTGAAGCGGACCGGCGATGAAATGGCATTCCCACGGTAACCTGGTGCCTTCGAGGCATCCACCTGGAGGAGAAAAAAAGAAGCGCTTAACTCGTGAAACTCTACCTAACCACTATCCTACCATTCATCCTACATGCAGCGGTTCGTTCTCGAGCATAAACGCTCCGGCAACGCCATGTGATCCGCCGGGACCGTGTCCGAGACTCCCACCTCCTCCGACTTGCGTTGCTTGATAGTGGTGGGGCGGCCCTCCGTGGAGCTCTCCACCAACCACACCGTGACTTATTGTGACATAGAATCCTCCGTAATGACTCTGGGCGCCACTTCCGTCGCCTCCAACACCACCACTCGAGCTCGTCCACTGGTTGCTGCCCTAAGAATAGTTAAACAGCGAGTACTCCTCCGCCTCGTTCACGTGAAGGTTGTTGTTGATCTTGGACTCCTGGTTACTGGGCGATGACCGCAGCGACTGATGAGAGGAAGAAGCGGACGAAGTGGTCATTCCGCTGCCGATTGGACCGACGCTGCTCCTGGACACGGCGGCAGATGTCGAAATCTCACTCCCCTTTAAAAGAACAAAAGTTCATTAGGGTAGTGTAAGCCGAATGTAAAGATTAGATTGAATTCAATAAAGTAATAAAGTAATAAAAAAAAAAATAGTCCCGGCCGCGTAAGAAGTGGGGGTAAAGGTGTAATGTTGTCGCGAGCAAACAGCAAACTAGTTGTCCGATCGGGGGAGCCGGATCCGATCGGGACGTTGGAGTTGAACCTAAAAGCTAAGCCATCTCGGCCATCGACGACGAAGGTCTTTTCTTCCCCGATCGATCCTCTGGCCAGCAGCATCTCCTTTGTCAGCTACTTTTTCTGATATCCTGCGACACCTGATCGTTCTCCTGCTTATATTTTGTTTTGCGACAGTTCCACCCAACACAACAAAAACATACACGCGCGATGTCAAACTGTCAATCGAACCAATGTGGTGTAAAAAGAGGTGGCGATGTTTTGATCGTAAACAAAATTAATTTCTCGTTAATTAATTAATTCCGGCAGTTAATTAATTTAATTTATTTAATTTCTTACTATTGTCGCGCCCCTCGGTCTCACCCAAACAACCCGCCATTTTCTAATGTCGATATCTCAGCAACTATAAATCCGATTTACAATGTTAAAACATGAAACATTCGAGAAATTTTCCGATCTTTTCGAAAAAAATATTTTCAAAAATTTAAAATCAAGACTTACATTTCAAACGGGCCAAACATTCCATATTACGCCCATTTGAAATGTAAGTCTTGATTTTAAATTTTTGAAAATATTTTTTTCGAAAAGATCGGAATTTCACGAATGTTTCATGTTTTAACATTGTAAATCGGATTTATAGTTGCTGAGATATCGACATTAGAAAATGGCGGGTTGTTTGGGTGAGACTTAGAAAACATAAATTTTCTTGATTTTTAGCCTTTGCATGGCAATATCTCAGCAACTATGGGTCGTATCCACAAAGTTCAATAAAGCAAAATATAGAGAATTTTCTCAGCTTTTCAAAAATATTTTTTTCAAAGGTGGGCAAACATGGGCACTCATTTAAAAAAATCAAAAACTGAGACTATTTTCAATAAAGTTACCTAAAAATGGTTATAACTTGAAAACGGTGCATTTTATCAAAAATTCACTAAAGAACTTTTTGATTGCAAATTCGATTTTACATCGAAAAATGAAGTTGAAAAATTTTTGCGACCAATATTTCGATTTTTTGAAAAAATCTGTATTGATTCAAAAAATCATAACTCGGTCCAAGATTTTTTGCCCATTCTGGAAATTTCTGAAAAGTTGGCATTTTATGTCCTCTAAAACATATCAAAAATAAAAAAAATTAAAAATAGTGTTTTTTTGCAAATCAAATTTTAGTGACAAAAAGTTAAATAAAAAATCATCAAAAAAATTTTTACTGTGCATTATTTTTTTTCAGTGTAGTCCATATTCATACCTACAACTTTGCCGAAGGCACCAAATCGATCAAAAAATTCCTTCAAAAGATACTGATTTTTGAATTTTCACATATCATTTTTGTATGGACAGCTGCCAATTTTGTATGGAAAATTATATGGACAAACTAATGATGCAAAATGGCTTCTTTGGGCATACCGAAGGCACCAAAAAAGTTTCAGCCGGATTAAAAAATACAAAAAAAAATCGAATGACCGAAATCTCAGAGAATTGCTCAGCAGTGTCAACTGATTGGAGGAACTCGAACGAGAAGCATTGGCCATATGCAGCCACAGATGCAACAACAACACCAGCAGCAATCTCAGACCGGGCCGTACCTGTCGCCAAATGAGTAAAAGGTCATCATACCTCCACAGTAGTCGGGTCCACCGTCGAGCAAGCTAGCCGTACAACACCTCGTGCCCGCTCAATCCGTGACGTCTTTTGGCTCCGTGACGACCACCATCACCGGTACGACCTAGAGCCCGGCGGTGCAGCAACATTTGTTAGACAGTTAAAAAGCAAATTTGATTTATTTATTTAAATGGATTCCATCATAAATTAATCAAATAAATAAATGAATTGAAAACAATAAACAACTGCCAAGGGCATAGGCAACTTAAATTAAATTGAGCATGCTTGTCGGGACGGCTTTTGTCGCGGTACACAGAAAAAAAAATCATGGTAATATTACATCTGGGAAGGAGTACATCTTTTATGTCAGAAAAAATGTGTAATTTTACCTCTGAAAATGTGTAATTTTACCACTATTCTGGTGTAATGTCGCTTTTTCAGTCTAAATTGAGGTAAAATTACATCATTAAAGAGGTAATATTCAACCTTTCAAAATTACAGCTTCAAAATTTACACAATTTTTTGCTGTGTACTTGAAACGCGAACAGAATGGAATCACCATCGGGTCTTCGAGTCGAAACAATTCCAGTGAATTCAGCGTGATTTTTGCAGGTGAATCCATCTTCGTCTCGACTGGTCTTGGCGGCACTCGTTCCGAGGTTATGGATCAGTCGTGAAGCGCACGCGTCCCTGGTTGATCTGAAATAAACAATAATTTTCTGACTGTGTTTGTTTAATAACTATAAAACACTCACGGCAAACTGCGGGTTGAAGAAGCCCTCACCAACAGCGTTCCGGACGCACCGGAGAAAACTTTCCCCGCCGTACTTGGGGACATCATCCTCCGTAAAAGGAAACTCGATGTCGGCTTCTTGGTCTTGCGCGTGTTCCGTGAGGGCTTGTTTCGGTTTGTGTTCCGTGGAGATGGCCTCCGCCGCGGACGGGCCGGACTCTGGTTCGGAGGAGATAGTAACTGCGGTGGCCATTCATAGTGCAATGGCCCGTTTGTGGACTTGAACCGAAGACGCTTCCAGCGGGTCGAATATTTTGCGTGATCGATGCTCTTTGGGTGTTGGCTGCTTCCGCCGGCGAGTTGGATCCCTACGACTTAATTTGTATGCACTCGTAGGTGATGCTTGAGTTTGATTCTTTGGTAGGCGATTGCTTTTCTAGTGGCCAGATTCCAGAAAAGATAAAAGTATTTTTGGAAGTGAATTTGGGTTTGAAACAAAAATAAACACAAATTTTGACAGTAGCGCGCAAAAGCAAAAACAAAGTTTTTAACAAAGCAGGTGTGGCGCGGTCAAATGTCAAATGGCAAGAGGTATTTAATTTCTTAATGTATTAAATGCGAGTATTTAATATATTAAGGCCATTGTCACGCCCCTCGGTATAATCTTATAGGGTACTTGGAGTAAGAAAGTTTACCCTATCGTGCGAGCGGTTCTTCTATCCGCGCCTCGAATTGCCCGGTAAAGGCTAGTATGGAGTTCGGAAGGAAAGGGGTCAAGAAACAGCTTTACGAACAGCAGAACAAAGGAGAAGGAGCGATTTCTTGGGGCTTTTCTTCACCCTCTCTGACTTGCTTGCGCTTACGCTGCTGCCCATTTGATTTTTTTCTTGACCGGTTCCTTCCGAAGTGCGTATACCGCTTAAACACGCTGGCCTTAATTGTAACCTGAGCTGGTCTGGGTTAATCCTAATTGCTGCAAAGGTAACCAAATTAAACAAAAAATCCCTTAAGGAGAAAGCCACATGTACCAGGTGCCGATTCGGGTTCTACTTTGAGTGATGTTACTTCTGACATCTGACGTTCGCTAGCCGATTCGATCGTCGATGACTCGGCTTGTCAGCTCCAGGGCTGAAGATTTAGCTGTATTGTGACGAGGGGTTATCAGCCTGCGCTTTACCGTCGGTGCTGCTTATACCGCTTACACTAAAGAAATCAAGAATAGAAAAAAATACTATAAATAAATCTAAAATGTCTTTAATAATATATTATAAAACTTTAATAATTTAAAAAAAACAAAAATTGTTCAAAAAAAATTAATTCAGCAGAAATTTCCAAAATTTCAATTCCTTAACATTCCTAAAATTCAATGATTTTCAAAAAATCGAAAAAATCCTCAAACCTAAATAAGGTTCTTAAAATTCCTACAGTATCTAAAATTTTGAAGTTCTTAAAATTCCTTGAATTAAAAAAACCTAAAGCTTCTGATTATTTAAAAATCCTACTATTTCTTGAATAATTCCAAAAACAATTATTTAAAAAAATATTTTTTAATTTTATTATTTTAAGAATATTTGAAGAACTTCAGGATTCTGGAATTTTAGAATTATTTTTTTTAAATTTGTGGATTTTTAATAGTTTTAGGAATTTTAGTGATTTGAGGATATTTAGAAATTATGGAATTTGTGGGAATTGAGATCTTAAAAAATCTGGAATTTTAGGATTTTTTAACATTTCTGAAACTTTTTTGATATTCAGTAATAAAAGTAATTTTAGGAATGTCTGTAGTTTTTTTTATTTTACAAGTTTCTGAATGTTTTCAGTATTTTGAGGTTTTTAGGAATTTAAGAGATTAAAAAAAATTCAGGAATTTTAAAAACTTATGCAATATTGAAATTTTAAAAATTATCTTACTTTCTGGGATTTTAAGAGTTTATTATTTTTTATTTTTAATGATTTAAGGAACTTTATTGTATTTAAGAATTGAAAAAAAATATACATTTTTTTTAATTTGTGGAGTTTTTAATAGTTTAAGGAATTTTAGCGATTTTAGGAAATTTAGAAATTATGGAATTTGTGGGAATTGAGAACTTAAAAAATCTGGTATTTGAGGATTCTTGAACATTTCTGAAACTTTTGGGATATTCAGTAATAAAAATAATTTTAGGAATGTCTGTTCGGAGCGGACTGTATTTTTTCACACAAACTTTCGGCGGACTTGGGGAACCAGTTTTGGGAGGATCGGAAGTATCGCAGGCAACAGAAAACACTAGAATTTCTCTCACTACTTTCTATTTGATAACTATAACTAAATTAAGTGAATAAAACTAGTGTCTCCTCCGACGATCGCGACGCGCTCGACTTGACGTCCGACCGGTTCGGCTGCTTGCGATGAACTTGTCTTGTTCCGACGCGCAGGCTTCTCCTCGTCCTCTTCTCCTTCGTTGCGCGCCAAAATTTTCTCGCACGACCGTCGTCGTGCGTCGTTCTTTCTCTTTCTCGCTGTTGCGCCGTCGTCAACGACGCGCCGTTGCTTGCTTCGGCTCACTTGCTGTCTCCCATACGCCGTTTCGCGCGCTCTCCGTCGTCTTTGACAGCAAAGCAGCCTGTGCAGCCATCGTCGCTACGACTGTCATCGCAGCAAGCGCAGGGCTGCCAAAACCACTCCAAATTTTCTTCGAGCTGATCCTGTCAGGCTCGAACAACGTCTGTAGTTTTTTTTATTTTACAAGTTTCTGAATGTTTTTAGTATTTTGATATTTTTAGGAATTAAGAGATTCAAAAAAAAAAGATTTTTTTGGAATTTTAAAAACTTATGCAATATTGAAATTTTAAAAAATTTCTGTTTTTTCTGGGATTTTAGGATTTTTTTAATTTAAATGATTTAAGGAATTATTGAACTTGGTTCAATTATTAGAATGAATTGAATTTTGTGAAAAGGGTTAAACAATTTAAGGAATTTTACTTAACTGGAATCTTTTAATTTAAAATTCAATTAATGCTGTAATACCAGAAATTCAAATTTTTAAAAATTAAAAAAATATATAAAAATCTCTGAAATTTCATGTTTTAATATGTAAATATATTTGGAAATATAATGCAGTTTAAATATTTGATATACAACAAATGCTTGGATAAAAACTGCCTCAAAATTGCTTCGATTGGTTCTTTTGGTTTGAGATGACCATTCTCTAATAAGCTCCAGGTTCGCTAACTCTGGCGTGTTAAGCGCAAAGAACCGCTTTCCGGGTTCCATTGACCGTTCCTGAGACAGGATACGACATACGCTATTAACACCAGCGCAGAGGTACGTCCAATCCACAACGATCTCATTTTGACTGACGTTTTTTGAACCAAAACAAAACACCACGCACGCACACAAGCATAAAAACTGAGAGCAAAACTAGACCGTTCGTTTGAACCAAAACTAGCACCGACGAGTGCGGCACTCAGGATCCCCGACCTTGGGATATTTCTAGGAGTCCTTGCGAATGAGCAGGCGTAACTGACCATAAGTTACAAGCTAATTCCGAAGATGGAAGATTCGGGGACGGTTTTGGCGGATAAGGAGAAGAAGCGAAAAGAATAACTGAAATGCAAGCATTTGATGAACGAGCGCATCCACGTCACACTAATGTTGACATTTTAACTAGAGACCCTAAATAGGGAGACTGGTCTAAGCTGGCTAAATCGATCTGGCAACGTATGTTTTGAGCTTGGCAACACTGATAAGTTTTGCTGGGCGTAAAGGGAAATGCTCGTTTGGATACGTCAAACTCGTGTCTGTTTGGGTACGTCAAATTCACTTCGACCAGTCTCCCTATTAAGGATCTCTAATTTTAACCCCATTGTTCGACGATTTCGTAGTACGTGGTTTCAAGCATTTGACAGCTGTCAGTCGTTCCATTTAGGGAATTCGGATTCGCTCATTCGAATGCAGTTCCATTCAAATTAGCGAATCCACTCTGTATTACAGATTGTCAAGGGAAACAGATTGGCCAATGTTTGACAGATCCAAACGCGCTGGACACCAACCGCCCTTTACGCCCAGTAAAACTGGCAGTGTTGCAAGCGCAAAACATACGTTGCCAGCGCCGATTTATTTTGCATCGAACAATCTGTTTCCCTCGACAATCTGTACTCTGAACCCCTTGGTTACCTAATGTTTGAATGATTCCTCAAACAATGATATTTTTTTTTGCAGGAGGATGTGTTTGCCCATTACACCAACGTTAGAATGGTTCAAATTAAAAAGGTAAGTACCACGAAGAAGATTTTTCCTTTTAATTTATCAACTACAAGCTCTTCCCGGCAAACTTCGTCTTGCCCTTTTTAATTTTCCTGACGTTTAATCATAGACTAATAAAAGACTATACAGTAGGATCTGAACCATGACTCAACCTTTTTATGACCCCTCGGCACGGCCGGTTCACTGTCAAAAATGACAGATCAAAAGTCAGGAACTGGCTCCACTGGCGTTTTTTTGACGTTTCTTTTTTTGTTTTTGTTTTGATTCTTGAATTTTTCCGACTACCGGTTGCAAAAGGAATCAAGTTAGGACTGACCGCGATGGCGGTCAGCGTGGTAACTTCCGGTACCGGTGCATGGTACACAGGTGCACGGCGTGAGTGACCTGTCGGTTAAATCGCACGTTATTGAACCGAC
This sequence comes from Culex quinquefasciatus, assembly GCF_015732765.1. NCBI lineage: Eukaryota > Metazoa > Arthropoda > Insecta > Diptera > Culicidae > Culex > Culex quinquefasciatus. Next base: position 111,295,907 of record NC_051862.1, read on the forward strand.
AGGTGCTGGGGTTGATTCTGTAGTCTCGAGACGCAAACCCTAACCGACTCGGACAGATCAGGACAGGCTGGCGGAATAAGCGCCGAAAAGAAACCTGGCGAAATAAATTAGGGCAATCCCGGAGGTGAACGAAAGGAATGACCCCGACGATTCCGATCAAGACGCTTGTCGTAGTTAGCTACAGTTCCAAATTGTCTCCAAAGCCACCAACACATCGACGAGCGAGTTGGACTTCGAAAAGTCGCGACTAAATATTACCGGTGGTGGCCATCTCTAACCGCGTGCGAGCGAGCTGGCACCGGCATCGGATAACTCAGCTTGCTTTGACGAGTAGGACTGCCGCAGCCGAAGCAGATCATCAATAAAAATATGCTAATTGTTAAATAACTTTAAGTTATAAATCTGGAGTTTGAAAAAAAAAGTTCCAATGAACAAAAAATTTATTTGTTTTTTTTTTTTGCTTTTTGGGTGTATACCCCCCTTCCCTGACTCAAGTCAAAAAAAGCAAAAAAAAGTTTAAGTGGCTTTTAAAAAAACTCTAGATTTGATCTTAATGTTGGAACAACATTAGATTTAATGTTTTCATTTTTGTAATAAAATAACTATTGTTTATTTTCAAATTTTATTTCATACATTACAACACATCCTTTTCCTTAACACATCTTATCGTAGCTTTCGGGTTTCGTTTAGTGAGCGGATTGTAGTGATCGGAGGTCCCGAACCTGCTCGCCGTGTACACCGGCAAGATGTCTTCCTTCCGCTACTCTTCGCTGATCAATCGCCCGCGCCAACCAGAACCGACCGTTCCGATGATGTCCTCCAGATTTTCAAAACTTTCATGCGTGGTAATCAACCAGCACTTCTCGTTCTGCTGGAACGACCTGCGCTACATCAGGTGGTCCAGCTGCAGCCTTCGCGCCAGACCAAGGCGAACGGAACTCAACCAAGTTTGGCGATGACTAGAACTGTGTTGGATTCGCCACGCTCAGAATCCTCTCTGAGCTGTTCCTGGTGTTAATCTTTATCTAACCGGCGCATACGGCACCTGCACATGTTCGACGATCCGAAAGACAATACCATAACGAAGTGCAGGACCATCGACACGATCACTCTGTCCAGGTCGGTGCGATGACGGGCACCTGACGTCTAGCGTTGAACTGCTGATCCTGGGCGGAAGCGATCTTGTCAGTCTTCTGACGCTTAGAGTACTTCTTGAGCAGATGCTTTTTGACCAACACATCCTCCTAGCTGGCCTTCAGGTCATGCTTCTTGCCCAGCGGCTGCAGGTAGTGGCTCTCGTACCACTGACGAAACGGCGCGGAATCGATTATGACGTCTCTAGCGGGTGCACCCCTCTGAAGTCCAGGCAAAGTTGCCGGTGTCCAGACATAGCGCACGGAACTTCCTGTTTCCACAGCGGTTCGATACGATTTGCACCAATCTTGGTTTTGGTGGCCGGGCGTACCAAATCGCACTTCCTTTTCTTGCGGACGGCGGCCTTTTACCCACCTCTTGTGATAGTAATGTTACACTTGATTTTTGCGAAAGAAGAAAAGGTGAACCTAAAAGTAACAATTGTTTTTAAAACAACAGAAATTTCCACCAAGAACCTGTTCTTACTCTCCTCACTCCAGCGACGCAACTTTCTTAATAGTCAGGACCCGGTGCACTTCCGTTTCAAACTGCTGGATGTAAAGCCGCGAAGCTCACTGAACGACACAGTCATGTCTCCTGGTGCACTCCAACTCCAACAAGCCGCACCAGTTTCAAAAAGATTGCTTAAATCGTGATGCTGATAAATAATTTTACGGAATTCCACTCGTCAACAGATTTTCCAAAATCAAAACATAAACAAACTCGTTTCGCGCGCGCAGATCAGCGCAAAGCAAAATCGAAAGTAACAGTGCGGCCAATAAAATCTGTCATACGGGGGGCGAGCCGATGCGGTTCAACGTGGTTCACTCGGTTCACAGCTTATGAGTCATATTTTTTAGAAAAAAATGTTCTGAGTGTTTAGTCTTTAATTAGTCTATGGTTTAATGCTTGTTTGCTAATTCAGCCTCCTGTGATCAAAATTTGATTTTACGTTACTTTTCCCATACAATCTGCAGACCTTCCGGAATCGGTTCCAGAGTGGCCAAAGTTGTTACTTTTTGGCGTAAGAACCTTCCTTGGGCTTATACGAACCCAACGCAACAAAGACCACCTCGATCCGACTCTCCGTATTGAACTGATTCGCGTTCGAACAAAACCGTCGAAATTTTTTATATACCGTCGAAATTTTGTATATAGATATCAGCGGCAGGCCTGCAAAAAGTTTCCAACCCAGCGTACACATGAAGCAAACCAAAAAGGCCGGTTCGCTGCTAGCATGTAACTGCAAGCCTACTGTGTCTATTCAACCAATGCCGCCTGAATTGTGCCGGTCGGCTAGTGGAGAATACGAGACGTGAAAAAATTAGCTACACTCACTCAATTCGTGTCATATGACTGACTCGTAAAATCCTCTTTAAACACTATTTTGACTATTTTCAAACAATTGAATGGTTGTAGACTGTACAAAACACTTAAAACAACCATAACTTTAATTCAAAATTACATTTCCACGCATAAATACGAACTTTTTGTGAAAAAAACTTGTTTCTTTATGTGTGTGCGCAACGTCGAATGAGCGTTGGTCGACTACTGCCTCGCATTGCAGCTGCTCAATTAGCTAGGGCACTCACGACTGCGCCGGGTTTGTTTATGTCACGGTTTTGCGGTTCAGTGACTGGATCTCAAAATTTTCAAACCCCTGACATTTTCAGCACTGATCAGCGGTTCTCAACCTGGGGTACACGAGCTATCTCGGGTGGTACCGAAAGATAGGGGAAATATACCCTTTCTAATCAAACATCTATCTTCGTCATATGGAGAGTTTGACGCTCGATTAAAGCTCCAAAAATACTATTTAGGCTATAAACTTATCTGCAACAGCACTGCCTCGAGTAAGCACGCAAATTTATGCCATTTACAGATCAAAGGAGAATGGGCAAATTTGTATGGGAGCTGGTCCAAGGATGTACACGAACGAGACCAACTTTTTTCGAAAGATCTCGCCGAGACATGAAAAAAAGTCTTCTGGACCAACTCTCTAAACCCCGGGGTTCAAAAGTTACAAGTTGTTGAAGTTTGAACAATTTGGGTTAAAATGTACAAAAAATCGTATTTTTGCTATTTCTAAAATCATTCATAAAATCTCTGTTTCATTATGGATTTCGATTTTCTTGACTTCATTCGACGCGTTTCAGCAAAAACTATGAGTTCTGATATGTCTTAGCATGATTGAAACATGATTTCTCTTGTTTTTTATCCGTTTGAACCGTTTGTGCAAGAGGCATCCCATAGAAACAAGTCGAAACTTCAAGGTTTTGAAACCGCATCCGACCCAGACTGCTTCAGTGAGTATGGAAGGCTTCAGTGCAATGTTGTAACAATTTATTGGGATGGTCTGAGTCATCCGAGAACTCCTTGGAGTTAAGACCGGTGAGTCTACCGCCGTAACAAGCAAGATGTCGGCGGTTTTTGACCACGGATCATACCCGCATGGCTTCAGTGAGTATGGTAGACTACTATGCTGATATGTTGGAGTGTCCTGGGTTCTCCTAGGACTCCCTGGAGTAAAGATCTGTGGGTCTACTACCGTAACAATCCAAATGTCGACCGGTTTTGACAACGGAACATACCCGCATAGCTTCAGTGAGTGTGGTAGACTACTTTGCTAATGTGTTAGGATGCATTGGGTCATCCAAGGAATCCCTGGAGTTATGATCTGTGGAGCTACAGCCGTAACAAGCAAGAGGTCGACGGTTTTTGACCCCGGAACATACAAGCATAGCTTCAGACAGAATGGTAGACTGCTTTGTTAATGTGTTGGGATGTCTTTGGTCATCCTAGGACTCCCTGGAGTTTAGATATTTGGGTCACTGTAACAAGAAAAAGGTCGATGATTTTTAACCGCGCATCATAACCGCAAAGATTCAGTGAGTATGGCAGACTGTATTGCTGTTATGTTGGGATGTTCTGGACCATTCCAGGGAGTCCTTGTAACAGCCGTAGACCTACAGATCATAACTTCAGGGAGTCCTTGGATGACCCAGGACATCCTAACACATTAGCAAAGTAGTCTACCACACTCACTGAAGCTATGCGGGTATGTTCCGTGGTCAAAAACCGGTCGACATTTTGCTTGTTACGGTAGTAGACTCACCGGTCTTAACTCCAAGGTGTTCTCGGATGACTCAGACCATCCCAATAAATTGTTACAACATTGCACTGAAGCCTTCCATACTCACTGAAGCAGTCTGGGTCGGATCCGGTTTCAAAACCTTGAAGTTCCAACTTGTTTCTATGGGATGCCTCTTGCACAAACGGTTCAAACGGATAAAAACAAGAGAAATCATGTTTCAATCATGCTATGACAAATCAGAACTCATAGTTTTTACTGATACGCGTCGAATGAAGTCAAGAAAATCGAAATCCATAATGAAACAGAGATTTTATGAATGATTTTAGAAATAGCAAAAATACGATTTTTTGTACATTTTAACCCAAAATGCTCAAACTTCAACAGCATGTAACTTTTGAACCCCGGGGTTTAGAGAGTTGGTCCAGAAGACTTTTTTTCATGTCTCGGCGAGATCTTTCGAAAAAAGTTGGTCCCGTTTGTGTACATCCTTGGACCAAATTTGCCCATTCTCCTTTAATGCACTTTTGATCATATATTTTAATCTCATCATTTTGGTGGCACACACATCAACGCGCAAGATCAGAGGTTAACTGCTTAACGAAAGTCGCCTTCAATATCTTTTCACTTGCGCTAACGATTTCAAAGCGCTTAAGATATAACATTTCTTCCAACTACCGACAACATGCTCTTTTGCCCATTAGTTAGTCATTCACTTGAAAAATAATCCCGAAAAATGTAAATAATTAGCAAGCACCATAAAAAAAACAAACGCGCTAAGTCTTCTGACGTTTGAATTTCGAAACCCATTCTAATCGAAGGTTTAAGAAGACCGAGCGAGGAGCGAAGGCAAATAAAGAACAAAGGGTGGCCACCAACACCACCAACATGCTGGTGCAGCGCCTGTTGGAGTGAGCAAGTGCTGCCAGGAAACTTTCGCTATAAACGCTACTTTTCGTGAGTGTTCGCTTAAAATTTCATCAATATTGACAGCACTAAGCAGACCCAAAAGAGCGCTGGAAGAAAAAAAGAACTAAGCTGAAAATAGAAAAATGAGCGTGGTCCAATGCACTCGACTGATTAGAATGCATTTTTAAAATATTTTTTTTAAATGCTTTTAATGAAATTTGATCATTTATGATATGGAGGAATGGTAGAAAAAAGGGCAAGGAATAGAAATGATTCAAATAAATCAAATGAAGAATAGATAAATACATATAAGCAGTTCATTTATAAATGATTCGGCAGTGCGTGGCCGAATGGTTACGCTGTCCACTTTGTAAGCGGATGATTCTGGGTTCGATTCCCATCTGCTCCAACCTTCCATCGGATGAGGAAGTAAAATGTCGGTCCCGGCCTTGGTTGTTAGTCCGTTAAGTCATTCCAGGTGTAGGAGTCGTCTCCATGCCATAAGTTCAAACAACACACCAAACCAAGCCTACTCCGGTGGAATCGCTGGCGGCGGTTGGACTCGCAATCCAAAGGTCGTCAGTTCAAACACTGGGGTGGAAGGATCCTTGGAGTAGAAAGAGGTTTGGGTGCTCTCCCCATTCAAGCCTTTGGACTCCTAGGTTCGAGCAGAAACTTGCAATAGAGACCACAAAAGACCCGGGGGTCGTTAATGTGGATGGTTTGATTTTTTATAAATGATCCAGGAAGCTGTAAAAAGATTTTAAAACACAATTTAAAATGATACTGTTGCCACTAAATTGATAATTGAAAATAATTGAAATTACTTCCTACCCACGTCCTGCATCATGCACACCTAAAAAACGTCAAACAAAAGAAAGACAAAAATCGCTGCTGCACCACTAATCGCCTCCACTGCTGGCACTGAACCCGCAACCTTTGGAGTGTTAACATTCACACAAAAAAAAAACATTAATTAAATTGAGTAAACATTGCCACAAAATCCGCTTTGAAAATACCACCCCGATACTCTTCAAGAGGTTTCCCTTAAAGTAACTGGGTATATCTTTCCTTTTTAACCAAAATGTCCACCAAATTTCCATACAAACATACAAATAAGAACAAATCAAATCATAACAACAATGAAACATATCAAATTCTAAGGCTGGTTGCAACGCGGCTCTACTTTGTTCTAGCTGTTTCATTTTTCAAATAGAACTGAAACAGACCACCCGCAACGCGGAGTTGCAGTTTTATTTTTCGAGCAGTATTTTGAAACCGGAATAAAACTGCTCGACGAGTTTGTTTCAAACGTGAGACGATTTGGAACTGGAATAGAACTCAGTTTCAAAAAAAATCAGATATATAGAGATGTCCACGTATTCTTACACACACACTATGATGCTGTGTTGATAATCATACGCACACAATTAAAAGCATTTTTTTGAAACAACATTTAGATCAGCGCGTTGCGAGCACCGTGTTCTAGTTTCATTTCCGCCAGTTCTAAACATTTAAAACTGCTCGCAATTTGAAACAATTATAAAACTTCGCGTTGCAACCAGTCTAAGTATTCCAAATGATTGCAACAATATTTATAAGGGGGGTCACATAAATTACACCAACAATTACGAGTATTCTTGCAAAACAACCTTCAATCACCATTTCAAACGCACTTTTTACTGTTTGTTTACATAAGTAAACAATCTAAACAACACAACACTCCCAACACAAACTTAACAACGAAAATCAGCAGCCGCCGATTAAATAACAACACCACCCGAAGCTCGTTGAAAACTGACTGAAATGTCAAATTCGAAATAAATTCCTTCAGAAATTAGGTATCTTTGTTCAGATGCAAACCGCCACGGCAATCAGCCTTTGGCTCGTCGCGGCGATTGAGGGGCGAACGATATTGAAACATTTCAGCGATCAGTTTGAACCGCCCAAGCGATGCGCCCATGGCAAGCCAAGGTGGATGGAGGGCGGACGAAATTGAAAAATTTCAAATGTCAAATTTCAAATGTCAAATTTCAACCGCCCAGGCGGCCCGCCCTCGGTCCACCAGGGTGGTTCAGAGCGGACCACACGATCAGTAACGGCCGCCGATGCGTAACGTCCGCACTGAGTTAATGTGGGCTGGCGTAGCAGCAAGTGCTGCCAGAAGAGAGTGAAGAAAAGGTTGATGATTTCAGCGGCGGTGTTATAAATTCTGTAACTTTTTGAAAAGTGGATGAATCTTTTCGCACTCTTCGGCAAAATTGTTCCCTGGAACATGGACTATGAGCTCATGAGATTTTTGAAAAATGCAAAAATCGTTAAGGGGCTCAATACTGACTAAAACCAAAACGCACCGATTTTACGGGTTAAATCCCATTCAAAAATCAAGGTCAAAGCGCCAGGTCCTGTCGCAACCAATCAAGCTCATATTTGGGACTCGGGGTCAGTACACCTAGGAGATCATGCCCTGAAATGCCCCCAAAATTGACCCGTTTTGTTACATCCTAATGTGCACACTTTTTCATGCGATTGTACTATTCTTTTTTTATCTGTCTTTCAGGGAAACTCTGGTTTGGGAATCATGATAATTGAAGGAAAACATGCAGAAGTTGGCCAAGGAATCTTCATTTCTGATATTCAGGAGGGATCGATGGCTGATATGGTGAGACATATTTTAGAGTAATGAAGCACCGAATTCGAGTGAAAGAAATGACAGTTCTCCCATAAGGAATACATTGTAGAAGCAAACACTGCTCGAATGGAAGTGCTTCATTAGGATGTAATTCTTGGGGCAGAGGGGGAAATAACACGTCTAGCGTGGGTTACGGTTTAGAACAGAATGAAAATTTATTGAGCTGCCAGGTAACAAACTAATAACTATAAATCCATAGGTTGCTTGATCATCTCCAACACTCCTCCTCAACCTAGGGATGCTGCAGACCAAGTTGATCTCGGCAGATCTCCATCTTCGTACGGCACAGCGGTTTGGTTAGACCATCCGCTGTTTGCTCCTCGCTCCGAACGTAATCCACGACATCCTCGCCTTTCTCCAGTGCGTCCCGGATGAAATGGTGTCGTATGTCATGTGCTTCGTCCTCGGATGATAGCCACCGTTCCGTGCGACCGCGATCGCACTTTGGTTATCGCAGTGGATCGTAATCGCCTCCTCCGACTCGATACGTCCCCGCAACCGGCGCCACCAGAGCGCCTCCTGCACCGCAGCCGACAACGCCATGTATAAGGCCTCGCAGGTCGAGAGTGCAACGGTTTGTTGCCTCTTACAGCTCCAGGAAACGGCTCCACCTTGGGCGGTGAACACGTACCCCGTGATCGACTTCCGGTCCTCCAGATCAGCAGCCCAGTCGGCGTCCGAAAAACCTTCGATCTTCGAAGCTCCTCCTTTCTTGTAGGTCAGACGAAACTTCGAGGTCCCGCGCAGATAACGGAACAGATGCTTCACACCACACAAGTGCTTCTCACCAGGGTTCGAGTTGAAGCGGCTGAGGATGTTGACCGCGTAGCAGATGTCCGGTCTGGTGCTCTGGGCCAAGTACATTAAGCACCCAACGGCTTCTTGGTACGGCACGGACTTCATCCTCTCTTTCTCTTGATCAGTCGACTTCTCGCTCACGTTCATGGGCGTACTGACGGGCTTGCAGTCCGTCATCTGGAATCGACTCAGGATCGCTTCCACGTACTTCTCCTGGTCCAGGGCAATCGCGTCCTTGCTCCGGCTCACCCGGATCCCCTGAACGTACTTCGCAGGTCTGATGTCCTTCATCTTGAACTCCCGGCTGAGTTGGGCCTTGATTTCCGTCTTCCAGCGGTCACAGTTCGAGAAGATCAGGACATCATCGACGTACACAGCGACGAACAGCATCTTGTCGCCGCGCACCTTGGTGTACACACACGGGTCGTAATCGGTGCATACCAGGTCGAACTTCCTCAGGGCAGCATCCAGCTTCTTGTTCCAGACACGACTGGATTGCTTGAGCCCGTACAGCGCCTTCTTGAGTCGGCAGACTTTGGACCGCTTCTTGCCGTCCACGAAGCAAGGGGGTTGCTCCATGTAGATCTCCTCCGACAGTTCTCCTTGCAGGAAGGCCGTAATTGCGTCCATCTGGTCGACCTTCATGTCCAGACGGGCAGCCAGCGCGAAGAGATATCGCAGCGAACTATAGCGAACGACCGGGGCATAGGTCTCTTCATAATCTACCCCCTTTCGCTGCGAGTATCCTTTGATGACCAGCCTCGCTTTGTACCGGTCGATGTCCCCGTTCACGTCCAGCTTGGTCTTGTACACCCACTTGCACTTGATCACCGAACGTCCTTCCGGTAGATCGCACAGCTCCCACGTTTCGTTCGAGATGAGGGCTTCGTATTCATCCTTCATGGCCTGTTTCCAGTGTTCAGCGTCGTCCCGAACCAGGGCTTGTTGGTGCGTGAACGGATCATCCAGAAGCGGCTGTGGAGTGTCGATACCAGTATCGGGTGATTCATCAGGGTTGTCAGAATACTTGCCTTGGGGCTGGCGCCCCCTATCGCAAGGCATCAATGGTTGTTGACCGTCATCGGCAACTGATCTTTGATAAGAGCACGACGGGGGCGCAGCGGCAGAATCCTCGGGCCTCGCGGCTGCGTTGGTCATCGTCGTCGTCTTATCTGCAAATTTCGTCACGGGTAGGCCTTTGTTCCCAAGTTTAAAATCTTTATACTGTAACAGTTCCGAAGAAGCCCGAGGCAATCTCCGGGAAACGGCGTACCAAAAGTACGTCTGGGGCCACTTTCCCCGTTCTGAGGAACCTAGTACTCGTTCACTTTGTCCCAGACCTTTGTGAAGTGTGGAGTGCGCGGACTTTTATCCCGGGTTCCCCTGTCCAGTCCTGAGGTTTGAAAGTGGCGTGGTAGTGTTTCAGGTTAGGTCTTAAATTCTAACTTCTCCCCCCCCCTAGATCTCGTCGAGTTAGAATTGTGAGTGTGCGAAATAGTGAGCCTCAGTGCGGCCTAGTTAGAGATCAGGTAAAACCGTTACCCCGTGCGAATTATCCCCGTGCATGTGCTAACCTCATTCGCGAAGTTCGAAGGCTTCGCTTCCTTTCGCCCTACCAGCAAAGCAGCACCAGTAGGAGATCGAGCGCGCGTCCACCACCGCACCGCATCGAGTGTGGGACAAGTTTGACCTGGCACACGCTACATCGCCAGAAGAGACGAGCCGTCAACACCTCGTCTGGAGGCGGTTCCATCCGCCCACGTGCTGGCCCGGAAAGCCAAGTTCCGGCCCGTGCAACATCATCGAAGTCGACCGCGACATCGCAGGTCGAACCGGCAGCATCGTTCGCGCCGTCCGCGAGCACGCGGTGAGGATCAACAGCAGCAGCATCATCAAGTAACAGGAGCAGTAGACACATCGCACTCTAGTGCCTTTTGTCTGCCGCAGTCCGCTTGACTGCCGGTGACGTTAGCGATCAGCTGTTCCAGCTGACGCGCTGAAGATTTGAGGAGGTAGAGCACAAAAGCACGGGGTAACAGAAGAACAAACAGTAGAAGTAGGGAGAGCAAACGCACACAGTAGGGAGATGTCTAGACGATAGAACAACACAATGAATGAAATACAAAACCTTAGACTAGTCACTAGTCCAATAAAATGAGCACCTCTTTTTGATTTCCTACCTGAAGTATTTGTGTAATTATTCTGGAGTATAATAAAGTCCCTGCAGTTAAAATGAGCTCACGTGTTAGTTTTTTTGGTCGATCCGGAGCGCTGCTTCCGTCACTTTAGGGTCCGTTCCCAGTCCTTTCCTCCCCAATGCAAAAGTTCTGCGTATTTCCCATGCTTCGTGAAGTTCTCTGGTGGCGGGTGTCGGTACTACCCATGATGATTCATACGGGCACGGGGGGGTCCTATACTGGCGGATTTCTGAGGAGCTTTTTCGGGAGGCTGAGCTTTCCGTACCGTTCTTGTGGGTCACTTTGGTACGCTGGCCGATTCGATCTTGCTTCTTCCCTGGGAAGAAGTTCAACCGAGCACCTCTTCGAGAGTCTCAAACCGGGCAAATTTAACATGGCGGGCAGTCTCCCTCACGGGAGTGGCGCATAAGCTGCACCGTTTGCAACCGGTCGAATCGCAACGGCTACAATACTTGCCTGGAAGAAAGCGCTCCCTACCACTGAGTTAACCCCTCTTTGGGTGGTTCTGAAGATGATTGTGGCGGGAGCGCGGGCAACGGGTCATCTTCAGCAAAGGACACGTCGTCGTCGCTGCTCTCGGCCGACTCGAATTCAGGTTCTTCGTCAGGCTCCTCTTGTGGTTCCGCGGCTTCCGGGGGAACAACCTCTTGAACGGGATCGGCTGGCACGTAGTCCCAAAAGTCCAGCCGCACAAATGTCCGCTCCGGTCCACTAGCCCTCGGTTCAGCGGTCACTCCACGTTTGACCACTCCTTCCGACACGAACGTCACGTCTCGGCTGTCGATGATTGACTTCGTCTTCTTGTCGTACAAGCGGTACGCCTTGGTGTCTTCTTCGTAGCCGGTGAGGATGCATTTCACGACTTTCTTGTCCCACTTGCGGCGCTTCTACTTCGGTACGTGGGCCATCGCGGTCGTGCCGAACACTCGTACATGTGACAAGTCCGGCTTGCGACCTGACCACGCTTCCTCCGGTGTCATCTCGATGCCCTTCGTCGGCGACCTGTTGATCAAGTAGATCGCAGCAGCCACAGCCTCTGCCCAAAAACGGTTTTTGCAGATCAGCTTCGAACAGCATGCACCGAGCGCGTTCCACGACAGTCCGGTTGACCCTTTCTCCGAGTCCGTTCTGCTCAGGGGTGTACTCCACGGTGGTTTGGTGATGGATGCCCATCCCCGACAGGTAGTCCTGGAACAGCCGATTCGTGTACTCCAGGCCGTTGTCCGTCCGAATCACCTTCGGCTTGCGGCCCGTTTGCCGCTCAGCAGTCACGTGGAAATCCTTGAAGCACTGCAGAACCTCTTCTTTGGACTTGGTTCGCAGAAAGTAGACGAAAATCTTGCGCGTCTTGTCGTCGGTGAAGCTGAGATAGTAGCGACAGCTTGGCGACAGCCACCCAACGACTTCTCTTCCATCGGATCGCAGATATCGGAGTGCACCAGGTCCAGAATTCCAGCCGCACGAGTCCCTGCGTGGCTGAATGGCAATCGCGTCTGCTTACCTTCTGCACCTCGGGGCAAGACAGTGAGCAAGGGAGTTACTCTTATTACTCCAAGTTCCTCCAGTTTTCTCTGTTTTGCTCCCGTTTACTCTGAAATTTTCCGGTTGATTGTTTTCAACTCATTCTTCTCGGTTGCTCTACATTTCTCTCGATTCCTCCCGATTTCTCCCGTTTGCTCCGGGTTGCTCCGGTTGATTAAAGAGAAATCTCTTTGAAAAGAGCAAACAAAATGAGAGAAGAGCGAAACGAATCTATGACGTTTTGTTGTTTGTTTACATTGACCAGAGATCCGCGCGAAGGAATTTTATCAAATTTTGTTTCTAATCTATACCGATTCATTCTTTGCAGCCCCTGGCCTGGATTCCTGGCAAGTTAGGCCAAATTATACTGGGTGCAATCCACTATGACCAGAAAAGGTAGCTAAGTAAATAACAAAACGTACGGGGTTCCAGAAACGATGAAGAATTCTAACCCTGCGCGGTGCTTCAAGCGGCATTGTCTAATGGTACGTTCGTTTGATGGCTAGTGCCACACTGAGTGCCGCACTCAGAGCTGTCAAAATGTTTCTTTGAAGAAACTCGCGCTAGTTCCGCACGAGTTTCGCCGCCATCTTGGAACTGAAACTCTAGTGCCGCACTCTATTTTTTTTCAGTTTCATGCGAGTTCCACGCGCACTGACAAATGACGTTCGATTGAACCAAAACTGACACCGACGAGTGCGGCACTCAGTGCCGCACCGGCTCTTCAATCGAACGTACCATAAGAGTAATCCGACGGTGGGGACGACGACCGCGGCCAATTTTTCCTCGTTGTCGGGTTTGGAAGGAGGCAGAATTTCCTCCAGAGCCTTGCCTGACCTTGCGACCAAAGTAACTTTAGAAACAGGCATAGAAAGGAGCGTGGACCGTGTATGCCGGAAACGTACAGTTAGTGCACCAACTAGATTTTGGCCAACCACGGCACAGATGGCACACCGCACCACGCATACGAGGCAGCGAAATATCCAAGACGTCGATGGTCTGTTCGATCTCTTCTTTCTGGGTGTGCTGCACGGGCAGTTCCGGGCTCGTTTCTAACGGTAGACTTGTCTAACCGGAAACTGGACATCGTTGCTGAAGAACCTAGACCGATTTTGACTTCAACCTGAACGTTTCACAGGGCCGCGACGATAGCCTGAAACATAGGGCAATTTTTGACTTCGCGTAACCGGCATACACGGTTCCGGAACATGATGGCCTTTGCCCTAATGAACGAGCCAAACAGTGTTCCTACGGATTGACCATATTCGCGGATGACGTGCAAGCGAAAATGGATTATTACCACGGAGACATAACGGTGTTGACAAAGCCGTTCCAGTTGGATTCCCGCAAGAAGGTTCTGGCTGAGCCGTTCAATACACCTTGATCAAGGATGTCGTAATTGCGCCTTCGACGAGACCGACCTCCATGACGTGGAACCATAGTCCTACATCTTGCAAATTTCCGAGAACGACGAACCAACCCCCCCCCCCCCCTCTCCCTCCCTCCCTCCCTCCCCTTGGTAATTGAAGTTTATTAATCAACACAATTATCAATCAATACAATAAATAATTACAATCTCACAATATATACTAAAATTAAACAGTCAGCATATGGTGACAGAGACACGATGCCGTGATAACCTTTTCCGCCTTCCGTGCAATCGTCCTCGATCGATGGTGCACTAGTTCTTGGTCATGTCGTTTTTTTCCTGGTTTCCACCGGAAACCGTCACTTTTGGCATTAGACGCGCACCGGTCCATGACCGAAAGATATTGTCCAATAGGCTATCTGGAAATTCTGCAGATCCGTCGGCGGGCGGAGGACTTTTGCTTAAACCTTGAGCTTCTTCCAGAACAGCTGGTGATGGCACCGCACGGAAACAGATTCCCAGGCACGTTGTTTGACATGGTCTGGTAGAGGAGAAAGACAAAAAAAAACATTGGACATTCTGGAGTTGGGCAGTGCGACAGTTTCCTTTCCGAGGTTTTAGTTGAAAATTTCCAATAAATGCTCACTAGAGCCTGGTACTTACTTGCAGCTGGTTGTGGAGAGGCAAATTTAGTGATAATGCACCATTTAACATTCTTTTGATGCTTAAAAAACGAACTTTAGCACAAGAAACAAAAGTGCCTCATCAACAGGCTAAATTAAAACGATGAAAACAAAACATCAGATTAGAAACGTCATCAATGTCAAAAGTGACATTTTTGAAGAGAAGAGCGGGGTTTCTCTCGTTTCTCAGAATTGCTCTCATTTCCTCCCGTTTGCTCCCAGAGCAACTCTCGTTTGCTCTGGTTTTTTCACTGTCTTGCCTCGAGTTCTGCACAGACAATGCAGCCTCTGCCACACTCGTTGCCTTCGAACTTGATTCCGTTGACGAGGCCGTTCTTCAACTTGATCAGGTTCTTCATGCACATGTATCCCAAACGCTTGTGCCACAGCTCAGCGGTTTCACGGGAAGAGCACGCCAGCGCTCTCGGCTTGATCTGGTCCAACTTGAACAGCCCGTTTGATCTGCTCCCAGTCGCGAAGACACTGTTGTCTTCATCGATCACCTCACATCCATCTCGGTTGAACACGACGGTATGGCCTTGATCCACGATCTTCCCGACGGAAAGTAGATTGACCGCCAACTCCGGCACGTCTTCAACGTTCTCGACCTCGATGGTGTCGTCGTAGCACGTCGGCTGCAACGTTGTAGTTCCCTCAGCAACGATCTTCATCGCCTGGTTGTTCGCCGCAATTATGCTTCCAGACATCGTTCGGGGGTTCTCCAGTAGCGCCTCGTTCCTGGTCAAGTGCTTCATAGCTCCTGAGTCGAAGTACCAATCGTTGGCGTCATCCGAATCCAGCACCGAGAGCACGGCACATAAAGCTTTCTTCTTGCCGTCGCAGTCGTTGCGCACTGGTTCCTTGGCTGTGCAGTCCCTGGCGAAATGGCCAGCTTTGCCGCAGCGGTGACACTTCGATCCCTTCGATTTGCTTGAAGCAGCACTCGGTTGAGGCTTACTCTGCTTGGTCTCCTTGTAGCGCCCCTTGGACACGTACGCTTGTCCTCCGGCTGGTTCCACGGGCAGGTCGTCTTCCTGGAGCAATTTGGTTTTAATGGCGTCACCAGTGATTGCGATCCCAGAATTTTCGAGCCCCATGACCATCGGACGATAGTCCAGCGGTAGTCCCGCCAGCAGCATCATGCCGATCCATTTCTCGTCCAGCGGGAAGCCGATTCCGACCAGCTGATTCGCTGTAGTCGTCATCCGGTTCACGTACGCCTCCATGGACCCACTGCTCGCCAAATTCGTCGTGATGAGCTTGTGCAGGAGCGCCCACTGACGGGTTAGTCCAGCGTCCTCATACAGGCCGCACAGCTTCGTTTACAACTCCTTGGCAGTTTTCGCGTTCTCCGCGTGGTGGAAAATCGACGGATCGAGGAAGAAAATGTTTTTCCCTCGGGCGATCCGGTCCTTTTTCGCGTCGACGGCCGCGCCTTGAGCTGGTTCAATCACGTCCCACAGGTCCTCTATCTCCAGGTACGTGCGCACTGCGAACCTCCACGTCCGCCAGTTGTCACGTCCGACCAGCCGCTCGATCGGCGGATGGCCCCCGGCTCCATAGTTCTGGCCACGAGCCTCAGGTTGGACAGCACCTTGAGCACCGGCAGCGGCACCGCTTCCGTCTCCGTTAGGCATCTTCCGATTTTCTTACTTCTTCATGAAATTCTTCAGTTTGAAAAGTGAAAACTTCTTCGAGAAAATTCTTCGAGTTCTTCAGCGTTCCGGAACCCACTCTGGGCCCATAACCTCTTGGGGCAGAGGGGGAAATAACACGTCTAGCGTGGGTTACGGTTTAGAACAGAATTAAAATTTATTGAGCTGCCAGGTAACAAACTAATAACTATAAATCCATAGGTTGCTTGTTCATCTCCAACAGTAATATCTAAATCGATTTTCAAATACAGCAATTGTTCAGTTCCTTTTGGGGTCGTGAACAACTCCCCAAAGTTTGGGAACGATTGGTTTAGTCCTCACTTTGCGCAAAGCGATTCAATTTTCTATGGGAATTTATAAGGGAAACACCTCGGGAAACACCCTTTCTATTTTGGTATTTTGAAATCCACGTTTTACGCTATATTAAAACTGGGCGCGTATTCGGTTGCTCTACACGGTTACAAAAAATCCCACTTTTGGAGTTCAAATATACTTTTGCCAGACCGCTGAAGCAAACTCGAAAAAGTGTGATTTCTCGAACTTGTGAAATGGTGAAAATCATGAAAAAACAAGATCGATTCATGGAACTCCCATAAGTATAATTTTGGACTTAGCAAAATTTCGCAATTTTTTGAAACCGTTTCAAGTTGTCATTTTTCTCAAATTTTCGTGCTAAGACGGTTCACGGCTAGAAACAGGTAAGTAAGTTCCGGGTTCTGGGTGAAATTTAGCCACCGTTGATCGGATTGTTTCACTCGCAACGGTGGCCAAGTGGAGTCGGTTCCTCAAAGGACGGATTTTTACAAGAGAAACTGTTCCTCCGGAGGACGGATTGCCTTGCAAAGTTGACAGGGGGAACTAGTCCATCGGTGGACGGTTTGTCCTCTAAAGTTGGAAAGGGGGACTGGTCTACCGGTGGACGGATTGTCTACCTAAGTTGGCATGAGCACGGATTCCTGGGTAATGTTTGCAGGAGAATTCCGTTCACCGGTGGACGGATAGCCTGCCTAAATTGGCTAGAAGAATTAGTCCACCGGTGGACGGATTCCTGGGAAATGCATCGCAGGAGGAATCCGTCCACCGGTGAACGGGTTGCCTGCCTAAGTCGGCAAGAGGAACTGGTCCACCGGTGGACGGATTCATGGGGAGATTGCCTGCCTAAGTTGGCAAGAGGAACTGGTCCACCGGTGGACGGATTCATGGGAAGATTGCCCGCCCTAAGTTGGCAAGAGGAGCTGGTCCACCGGTGGACAGATTCCTGGGCAATGTTGTGCAGGAGGAATCCATCTGCCTAAGTCGGACTGTCTGCCTAAGTTGGCAAGGGGAACAGGTTCACCGGTGGACGGATTTCTTGGCAATGTAGTCGATCAATGAAGGGTTTTCTTTTCATAAATTCAGTTCAATTATTTAATAAATTTAAATGTTTTTACAATTCAAGTTTCAGGTCGCCTCGAGAGATTCATTATGCGATCTTATTTCCGTCCGACGATACATTGCCCACTCGGGTTTCTCAGCTGCCACAATGACCATGTCCGTTGAATGCGCTTAAAGTGGTTCAAACCTTCTACAATAGCGTCTGTCAACGATGCTAGGTTTAAGAAGATACGGTGTACTCCGAGTCAGAGGATATCAGCGAGCGCAACTGCACTGGGCACGGATTGGCCTACCACGAACCGAAATTCCGCGCTCCATGATTGGGTACTCGCCGAAATCGTTGGCTTCGCTGATGAATGCTTCCCGTACTAGCGGCTTGTACGGACATCTGTCGGCTAGTGTGCTGGCAAGCCAACAAGCATGAGCAGTCCGAGCATCTAGTCGGGGTCGGACGCACACTCGTCGGGTCAACCGTCGATCAGCAGTCCGATGTCGATTCCGGCGCTTACTGCTGGGCTGGTAGACGACAACGACGGCGGCCGCATGCAGCTGAGCAGTCTCGGAGACATTAATTGACGGCGTGGCCGTACTCGGACGAGGATTTGAAGGTAAGTTTGAAAGTTGGTTTACCGACGTATTGAACTTGTCTAACGAATGGTTTCTTCAATTTCAGGTCGCCGATCTACCACACGTTCTGCGGGAAATGGTTGACCTCGGTGGTCCAACCGCTGGCGCAGGAGATCCTTGGAATCGGTTCAAGAACCACATCAACAACAAGGGTTCTCTAATGAGTATTCCGCTGTCCAAAATCCCGGAGATCAGCCAGCTCCACTTTGAGCTTAACCGGCGAATAACCGATCACGAAATGGAACCGGGTACGACTTCGTCTCCGTAGCCATCGTCCCTCGAAAGGACCCAGAAAGTACCCTCACCGCCAGCCAGCAAGTTGCACCCCAACCAGGAGATGGTCGAGAACAATTTGGGCCACATCGGCATAGTGACAAAGTAATCGGCCTGGATCATCTTCGTTACGGCCGGTGCAGCAGCAGTCGCCAGACCAAACTGCTCCCTCGTCCCAGATTCCTCCTTGAAGGAAGCAATCTACACATCGGTGAACATCACCTTGGCGGCCGGGACAGCTTCCAGCAGCGTCGCTTGATCCTTCTCCTGCTCCTTCGGATCACGGTAATAGAACAGGTCGTATCTGCAGATCACTTACTTTTACTGCTCGGAAAACCTGCGGGTTATGAGCTGTCTCCAGATGAGTTGCCATCTAACTCGGTTCTGGGCTGCTTCTCTCCATCCTTCTTCATCTTCATCCTTCTTCTCCATACAGTGTTCTCACGCACGCCGCCAAAGATCGTCCTAAGCACTTGCCATTCGAAAACTTCAAACTCCTCCACCTCAAACTCGTCGCCGTCGATCGTCACGCTCGGTCCTATGCGAGCCCTAAGGGACTCGGTTCCTCCTGCCAGCAGATACTTCGTCTTCGCCACATTCACCTTCAATCCAACCTTCTCCGTTTCCCGCTTCAATTCGGTGTACCTCCTGGCCACTTCCTCGAACGTTCTGCCAACAATGTCCATATCGTCGGATTTGTCTTTAGTTAAGTTAAGTTTTATCATTAAGACCACAAGTTATCGGATGATTCAAATAAACAAATAAACAAATAAACAAATAGCAGATGAACTGGCAGGACCGGTTGATAATCGTGCCCCGCATGTTCCCAGTCCCTTCAGTCAGTATAACTTGCCTTCACACAAAGCCGTCGTTTCTGGTTGCACCGGAAGCAAAGCAAGAACGCCCCAGCAGCTGGACACCGAGTTGCGGCTGAGGACAAAACGCAAAGGCCAGCAGAGCCAACCAAGACCCCTACACAATCCCCCTTCCCTTCCCACGCCTTGTCTTTAACATCAATCCCTTCCCTACTAACCCCGAGTAGGCCGCGGGTAATCGGCTCCCCTCCCACTAACATTTACACACAAGATCCTCTGTAATTATTAAGTCAAATGTAATAACAAAAGCCGACTCGGTCCTAACCAGGTTCCAGTACCGAAAAGGACCTAATAAAAATAATTTTATGAAAAAAAAAATGTTCCCAGTCAAATCAATCCGAATTATGGAACGGAATCTAATTAGAATCGTACACAAATTCCGTTTTCGAACCGGTTGTTTGAAACGAAATTTGTAAACGATTCTAATTAGATTCCGTTTCAGAATTCGGATTGAGTTAACTGGGTTGGAGCCCGCCCGCCTCATAACACCTTCAAGCCCAATGTTGAAACAGAGGCTGGAAATACCGTCGCCTTGTCGCAGTCCCTTGCTCGATTCGATCGGGTCGGACATAGCGACATTTTTGGAGGATTTGGCGTAGCAAAAAGATTTGGTCCGTCGTCGATTTCCCCTCCACAAAACCGGCTTGGTACGTCCCTACAAAATCCTTTGCTCGCTCCGACAGGCGACAGAAAATGATCTGAGACAGCACTTTGTAGGCCGCGTTGAGAATAGTGATGGCTCGATAGTTCTCACATTCCAGCTTGTCCCCCTTTTGTAGATCGGGCATATTACCCCCTTTTTCCACTCCTCCGGTAGCTGTTCTGTGTCCCAGACCTTGACTATCAGCCGGTGTAGACAGGCCGCCAGCTTGTCCGGGCCCATCTTGATGAGTTCAGCACCGATACCATCCTTACCCGCTGCTTTGTTGTTCTTCAGCTTCTTGATGGCATCCTTAACTTCCCTCATCGTGGGTGCTGGCTCGTCCTCGCCGTCCACCATACCGCTGACTTCGTTTTCCCCGTCGCCCTGGTACTCCGCCTCTGGGCCGTTCAGGTGTTTGTCGAAGTACTGCTTCCACCTTTCAATCACCTCACGCTCGTCCATCAAGATTCCCCCGTCCTTATCCCGGCACATGTCGTCTCGCGGCATGAAGCCAGTCCGGGATTTGCTAAGTTGTAGAACTTACGCGTTACGTTTGAGCGATACAGCTGTTCCATGACCTGGCACTCCAACTCTTCCAAGCGGTGCTTCTTATCCCGGGAGAGGTGGGTTTGCTGTCTTCGCAACTTGTTGTATGACTATTTGTTCCCACGGGTGTTATACTTGTCCCGCGCCGTCGAACTCGGTCCACGTACCCGATGGCGCTCGATGCCGCTGCGTTGATGGCTCCAGCAGGCCTCCAGAGAAGCTTCAGCGAGCTCACCCTCGTCAGGCAACGCAGCTTCGAGTTCCCGCGCGTACTGGGTAGCGACCTCATGGTCCTTGAGTCGCTCCAGGTTATACCGCTGCGGGCGACGGTACCGGATCTTGTTGACCTCGGACAGGCGTTGGCGCAGCTTAGCCACCACCAGGTAGTGGTCCGAGTCAATGTCCGCGCCACGGTAGGTTCTGACGTCGATTATGTCCGAGAAGTGCCGACCATCATATGAGAACATGGTCGATTTGCGTCTCCGTGTCTTTTGGTGATCTCCAGGTTTGTGAAATATTGTGGAATATTCTGTTAAAAACTGGCTGGGACATATTTTCAACTCTTTTTCAACTATTTTTTTTCGTTGTATCAACCGAAATATTTTTGCATGCAGCAAATTATTAGTGGTTTATAACAAAACATTTCCTAATTAGACATAATTTATGTAAGTGTTGAAATATATTTTCTTTAATTATCTAACGATATAGGCTGGGCCGATTTTTTAGCTATATTTTAACTAATGTCTTACTTAAATACAGAAAAATATTCGTACATTTAGTCAATAATTAGCTGTTGTTAGCAATATTTTTATTGAATTTGCAGTAAATTTTGTAATTATGCCTCACAAATTAATGCTGATTGTTTTTATTTTCTAATACTAATAATTTGTACTAATTTGTTTTTTTCGCATTAAGTTGTTAAAATCAACCCTCTGCCACCACTGTATATGGCTAGAACGTTTGACAGTCACCAAAACCTCGAAGAGCCCACGTAGTGGTATTGGTGTTGTCTGTTTGTTTACACCAAATCTTCAGAAACATCACTACTTGTGTGTGCAAATCTGTTACGAAAAAAGATGAGAACTTTTGCTTCCGATTGACCGGGAAGATTTACCGGGTAGTACTGGACCGGGGACTGGCCAAGTCCCGCTGTTGATCCTTCCGAACAACTCGCTGCAATCTCCGGCAGTGGTCCGAACAAATCTGAACTTTGAACTTGCCAAGCCGTCTTCATCGCCACTTCGCGGGGCATTCATCCATAGTCTCTGGCGGATAGGGTCCTTCGGGAACTTGTGTTTGGAAATCCGTCTCGTGTCGTTATTTGTTCATGGAAATCATTTCAACATTATGAAATTATGCCTTTTTTACCACGCGGTTTGTTTATTATCAAATTTTGACAGCAAATGCGTTCTTCATCTTCTTTGTTGTCTTCATGTTCGCGTCGAACATTTAGGTTTCATAAACATGGCCGTCGTGACAGAGGGCTGGATAAAATACTATTAAAAACCCGATTTAATCCCACCTGGGGTGAGAAAGAGCCTTTCTTACTAAAGAATATAACAATGGTAGAACTTCTTTCAATTAAAAACATCGACTTTGTTTATTTATGACGTCAGCACAAGAGAAAGGGAGCGGCCGTGGCTGACTGGTTACGGTGTTCGCTTTGTAAGCGAATGGTTCTGGGTTCGATTCCCATCTGCTCCCAACGAGAAAGTTAAGAACACATAAATTTGAAATGATGAATATGAACGAAAAATCAAAGTCGCTCAAGGCGGGGTTCGATCCTCCGTCCTTTGGATTGGTAAGCAAAAATGCTAACCACTAGGCCATGACGACTTGGTGAGCGAGGACTGGAATTAGGAATACTGTTACAGAGAGCGAGTTGTGGCGCTATAACCACGGCAAATAGTGTCCAGGGCATTCGTGGAAATACAATGTCCCATCCCAGAGGGTCCCGGAGTACCAAACCTTCTTAGCATGGTGCTCCCAACGAATACAACCAAATCTCGGAGCGTATGGTGGTGTGTCCCCACGCTTCTTCCTCCCCTGTCGATTCAGAATTGTGTTGTTGTTCGAACACGCAGTGCTCAAACTCAACCCAATTACGAGTCATCTCTGCGATACGGCTTTACGCAGTAGGCCTGGCCGGTTTAACGCTTGTGATGTTTCAATGCATTCCGATGCAATGGCGCACTACAAATAAGCATAAGCATAAGCATAGGTGCCCACCCGCAGTTGCTACTCCGTTATTGACCAGGACCTCCAGAAGTTACATCCACGAGCCGTGGAAGATAAGTGGGTGCTATCTTTCCTCGCTTCGCAACTTCTCAAAGGCCCCTATCATGCTGATCAATACCGGCGCTGGCCACGACCAGTGGTAGAGTCACGGGGAAGTGGATGGGAATGTTAGTCCGATACTTGAGTGATAGAGACCGCCCAATCGACTGCTTCTCCGACAAAGTATCACATGAGTTTTGAGGGGGTTAGTAGATGGGTATGAGGTCAGGATTCACGAGTGGCAGTGATGTGACCATGAGCATTTTGTTTATCGGTTGAAAATTTTAAATCTTAGGCAGCCGGCTGCGGAAAGATAAATAATTGATTATTTAAAATGTTTTTTAATCGAACGCGTGCCAACCGAGCAGTAGTGCTATGGGCTGGACTTATCAATATATTTTTACTGTTTGTACAGTTTAGATACCGCGAGCAAATTTCAAAAATAGTAAATAAAAGACGCTTACGCTTCATAAAATCGATAGTTTGATGAGTTACACTCAAACCCCGATGGTTTGACACCAACTGTTGTCAAACGAACGGGGTCACGTTTTAGTTTGACACCCCTTTTACACGGAGTTCACACGCACTACCTAACGATTGTTTTGATAGTGTGCGTAAGCGTCGTGTAAAAAGTGACAGTTCGTCACTTTTTAGTTTGACTTTGACCAACCAACGGGGTACAAACTAAAAAAGTGTCAAACGAAAAAGTGACCAACCACCGGGGGTTGAGTGTAATACTAAAACTGCCAGATGGAATAAATTATTACGATCAACGAATATAAACGAAAAGAAAAAAGGACTCCACGTAACCGATTGTAATGAAATGAAAACAATAACTTAAACGAACAAAACCGGCGGCGTGCCTTCCAATCAACGATGATGAAAGAAGGACTTAAGAAAAGTAAAATATAAAATAAAAGGCTCCGAAAAACACGTTGCAGAGTAACCGCGAGGTCCCGCTACTCACAATCTATCCTAAATGTCAGCGTGTCTTTCAATAAACGATTCTATAGAAATTTTAAAATCACAAACAATTAATAAATAAATGACGCAATTGATTTAACAAAATTTTACGAAGAATTTGTTCGATTTAGCGCGCGTATTTTTATCCTTAGTTATGAATTTATCCTGAAAAACCTGGAAAATAAATTGATTAATATATATCAAGCTCATTCATACCAACTCTTACACACAACTTATTATACCAGTAAACTTAAATACGTTAAAAAAAAGTTAATCAAACATAAGATCATAAAAACATGAGATTTTTTTATGACATATTAAAGATTATTCAATAAAAAAGATAATTGTGATTTACGGAAAACCTAACGACGGTATTTGTTGAATAATTTGTACGCGTAACGCGTTTTTTTTGTATCAAACCTTATATCAAACCTTGCAATAAAAACAAAAATAAAGGGATACACTCACACAAACATTGTCAATTGGGCCGAAACAATAGAAACATCGATTATTTCAACATTACAAGCAACAACAAAAAAAAGCAGCAGAAAACCCTGTTTTTATATTTGTCAGTACTCAAAACATGGCACCGCTCCCCTAATTAAAAGTTATCTAGATAAGTTGTTTTGGCCCAGTTTCTCACTCACACACGCATACTCATTCACACCTGTCAAAAGAATATTCTTATTGGAACTTGCTCACCCGGTTCTGCATGCTGCTGCTTCAAAGGTTGCCCTGGCCGCAAGTCTGTAAGACCCGGAAAAATCTATGCTTTTCAGCACAAATCGCTCGGTGCGGCGTGAAGACCTTGTGCATCACATTTCCGCAACTCCCCGCGTGGAGAACAATCCAAATATTTGCATCGTCCCCGGTCACAGCTTCCCTGACTGAAAAGTCCGTCGGACGTCCGTCGTTTGTCGTCCGTGCAATCGTACGACGTCGCTCGACAATGTCGTGCGACTTTCGCACGAATGTCATACGCTTTTGCACCAAAATGTCGTATTTGTCGTGCGATCGATGATCGAAATTGTACGACATTGTCGTACGACATTCGGCCGACGTCGCACGGTTTTGTTATTTAGAATGTCGTGCTATTGTCGTGAGCTGTCATTTCGGATTTTTGGGTTATGTTGCAGTTGAAAAAACTGTTGTTTTGTTTTTATTGATTTTTTTTTATTCCAGCTGTCAAAATTTCACAAAAATATTTATTGTACACTTAATTTCACTTGCGTATCGCCGATTCTTCCCCAACTTGGCTTCCTTCTGGATTTGCCTTGACCGCAGCTTCCGGCTTGGGTGTTGGTGTTCTTCTGAGGCGGCCGTGGCAGCATCTTGGTCGTGATGGACTTTTGTTCCTCGACGAGCTGATCAAAACCCGGATGCGACGCCTTGACGACGATCTTGGATCTCCGACGGATTGATGTTCCGTGGATTCTACGGAAGCCACGAGTGACCACACGGGAACGCATTCCGGTTTCCGGCAGAATCAGATTGGAAAATGTATGTTGCCTGAAAAAAATATATCATCAATCAACAATTGGCAAGAATTTATAAATCAAATTCAGATTTCAATAATAATAATAATTATAAAATTTCAATTCAATAAAAATTCAAATATGTTTTTTTTTAACTATGAAAGAAAAACTAAATTTATGAACTTTCAAAATTTCAACATTTAAAAAAGAATTATAAATAATAGATGCCTAGATAGATGATAGATTTAAATTGAAAATTATTGCAATTAGTTTTGAAATCCGAGAATATTATTATTTGAAAATTGTACCTGATTTAAGAATGCTAAAAAAATCTCAAATTCTAAAATTCTAAAATTCTAAAACTCTAAAATTCTAAAATTCTAAAATTCTAAAATTCTAAAATTCTAAAATTCTAAAATTCTAAAATTCTAAAATTCTAAAATTCTAAAATTCTAAAATTCTAAAATTCTAAAATTCTAAAATTCTAAAATTCTAAAATTCTAAAATTCTAAAATTCTAAAATTCTAAAATTCTAAAATTCTAAAATTCTAAAATTCTAAAATTCTAAAATTCTAAAATTCTAAAATTCTAAAATTCTAAAATTCTAAAATTCTAAAATTCTAAATTTAAAATTCTAAAATTCTAAAATTCTAAAATTCTAAAATTCTAAAATTCTAAAATTCTAAAATTCTAAAATTCTAAAATTCTAAAATTTAAAATTCTAAAATTCTAAAATTCTAAAATTCTAAAATTCTAAAATTCTAAAATTCTAAAATTCTAAAATTTAAAATTCTAAAATTCTAAAATTCTAAAATTCTAAAATTCTAAAATTCTAAAATTCTAAAATTCTAAAATTCTAAAATTCTAAAATTCTAAAATTCTAAAATTCTAAAATTTAAAATTCTAAAATTCTAAAATTCTAAAATTCTAAAATTCTAAAATTTAAAATTCTAAAATTCTAAAATTCTAAAATTCTAAAATTCTAAAATTCTAAAATTCTAAAATTCTAAAATTCTAAAATTCTAAAATTTAAAATTTAAAATTCTAAAATTCTAAAATTTAAAATTTAAAATTCTAAAATTCTAAAATTCTAAAATTCTAAAATTCTAAAATTCTAAAATTCTAAAATTCTAAAATTCTAAAATTCTAAAATTTAAAATTCTAAAATTCTAAAATTCTAAAATTCTAAAATTCTAAAATTCTAAAATTCTAAAATTCTAAAATTCTAAAATTTAAAATTCTAAAATTCTAAAATTCTAAAATTCTAAAATTCTAAAATTCTAAAATTCTAAAATTTAAAATTCTAAAATTCTAAAATTCTAAAATTTAAAATTCTAAAATTTAAAATTTAAAATTCTAAAATTCTAAAATTCTAAAATTCTAAAATTTAAAATTCTAAAATTCTAAAATTCTAAAATTTAAAATTCTAAAATTCTAAAATTCTAAAATTCTAAAATTCTAAAATTCTAAAATTCTAAAATTTAAAATTCTAAAATTCTAAAATTTAAAATTCTAAAATTCTAAAATTCTAAAATTCTAAAATTCTAAAATTCTAAAATTCTAAAATTCTAAAATTCTAAAATTCTAAAATTCTAAAATTCTAAAATTCTAAAATTCTAAAATTCTAAAATTCTAAAATTCTAAAATTCTAAAATTCTAAAATTCTAAAATTCTAAAATTTAAAATTCTAAAATTCTAAAATTCTAAAATTTAAAATTCTAAAATTCTAAAATTCTAAAATTCTAAAATTTAAAATTCTAAAATTCTAAAATTCTAAAATTCTAAAATTCTAAAATTCTAAAATTCTAAAATTCTAAAATTCTAAAATTCTAAAATTCTAAAATTCTAAAATTCTAAAATTCTAAAATTCTAAAATTCTAAAATTCTAAAATTCTAAAATTCTAAAATTCTAAAATTCTAAAATTCTAAAATTCTAAAATTCTAAAATTTAAAATTCTAAAATTCTAAAATTCTAAAATTCTAAAATTCTAAAATTCTAAAATTCTAAAATTCTAAAATTCTAAAATTCTAAAATTCTAAAATTCTAAAATTCTAAAATTCTAAAATTCTAAAATTTAAAATTCTAAAATTCTAAAATTCTAAAATTCTAAAATTCTAAAATTTAAAATTCTAAAATTCTAAATTCTAAAATTCTAAAATTTAAAATTCTAAAATTCTAAAATTCTAAAATTCTAAAATTCTAAAATTCTAAAATTCTAAAATTCTAAAATTCTAAAATTCTAAAATTTAAAATTCTAAAATTCTAAAATTCTAAAATTTAAAATTCTAAAATTCTAAAATTCTAAAATTCTAAAATTCTAAAATTCTAAAATTCTAAAATTCTAAAATTCTAAAATTCTAAAATTCTAAAATTCTAAAATTCTAAAATTCTAAAATTCTAAAATTCTAAAATTCTAAAATTCTAAAATTCTAAAATTCTAAAATTCTAAATTCTAAAATTCTAAAATTCTAAAATTCTAAAATTCTAAAATTCTAAAATTCTAAAATTTAAAATTCTAAAATTCTAAAATTCTAAAATTCTAAAATTTAAAATTCTAAAATTCTAAAATTCTAAAATTCTAAAATTCTAAAATTTAAAATTCTAAAATTCTAAAATTCTAAAATTCTAAAATTCTAAAATTCTAAAATTCTAAAATTCTAAAATTCTAAAATTCTAAAATTCTAAAATTCTAAAATTCTAAAATTCTAAAATTCTAAAATTCTAAAATTCTAAAATTTAAAATTTAAAATTCTAAAATTCTAAAATTCTAAAATTTAAAATTCTAAAATTCTAAAATTCTAAAATTCTAAAATTCTAAAATTCTAAAATTCTAAAATTCTAAAATTCTAAAATTCTAAAATTTAAAATTCTAAAATTCTAAAATTCTAAAATTCTAAAATTCTAAAATTCTAAAATTCTAAAATTCTAAAATTCTAAAATTCTAAAATTCTAAAATTCTAAAATTCTAAAATTCTAAAATTCTAAAATTCTAAAATTTAAAATTTAAAATTCTAAAATTCTAAAATTTAAAATTCTAAATTTAAAATTCTAAAATTCTAAAATTCTAAAATTCTAAAATTCTAAAATTCTAAAATTCTAAAATTCTAAAATTCTAAAATTCTAAAATTCTAAAATTCTAAAATTCTAAAATTCTAAAATTCTAAAATTCTAAAATTCTAAAATTCTAAAATTCTAAAATTCTAAAATTCTAAAATTCTAAAATTCTAAATTCTAAAATTCTAAAATTCAAAATTCTAAAATTTAAAATTCTAAAATTCTAAAATTCTAAAATTCTAAAATTCTAAAATTCTAAAATTCTAAAATTCTAAAATTCTAAAATTCTAAAATTCTAAAATTTAAAATTTAAAATTCTAAAATTCTAAAATTCTAAAATTTAAAATTCTAAAATTCTAAAATTTAAAATTCTAAAATTCTAAAATTCTAAAATTCTAAAATTCTAAAATTCTAAAATTCTAAAATTCTAAAATTCTAAAATTCTAAAATTCTAAAATTCTAAAATTCTAAAATTCTAAAATTCTAAAATTCTAAAATTTAAAATTCTAAAATTCTAAAATTCTAAAATTCTAAAATTCTAAAATTCTAAAATTCTAAAATTCTAAAATTCTAAAATTCTTTAAAATTCTAAAATTCTAAAATTTAAAATTCTAAAATTCTAAAATTCTAAAATTCTAAAATCTAAAATTCTAAAATTCTAAAATTCTAAAATTCTAAAATTTAAAATTCTAAAATTCTAAAATTCTAAAATTCTAAAATTCTTTAAAATTCTAAAATTCTAAAATTCTAAAATTCTAAAATTCTAAAATTCTAAAATTCTAAAATTCTAAAATTCTAAAATTCTAAAATTCTAAAATTCTAAAATTCTAAAATTCTAAAATTTAAAATTCTAAAATTCTAAAATTCTAAAATTCTAAAATTCTAAAATTCTAAATTTAAAATTTAAAATTCTAAAATTCTAAAATTCTAAAATTCTAAAATTCTAAAATTCTAAAATTCTAAAATTCTAAAATTCTAAAATTCTAAAATTCTAAAATTCTAAAATTCTAAAATTCTAAAATTCTAAAATTCTAAAATTCTAAAATTCTAAAATTTAAAATTCTAAAATTCTAAAATTCTAAAATTCTAAAATTCTAAAATTCTAAAATTCTAAAATTCTAAAATTCTAAAATTCTAAAATTCTAAAATTCTAAAATTCTAAAATTCTAAAATTCTAAAATTCTAAAATTCTAAAATTCTAAAATTCTAAAATTTAAAATTCTAAAATTCTAAAATTCTAAAATTCTAAAATTTAAAATTCTAAAATTCTAAAATTCTAAAATTCTAAAATTCTAAAATTCTAAAATTCTAAAATTCTAAAATTCTAAAATTCTAAAATTCTAAAATTCTAAAATTTAAAATTCTAAAATTCTAAAATTCTAAAATTCTAAAATTCTAAAATTCTAAAATTCTAAAATTCTAAAATTCTAAAATTCTAAAATTCTAAAATTCTAAAATTCTAAAATTCTAAAATTCTAAAATTCTAAAATTCTAAAATTCTAAAATTCTAAAATTCTAAAATTCTAAAATTCTATAATTCTGAAATTCTTAAAAATTTTAAGTTCCGAAATTCGAAATTTTTAAAAATGAAAATTTTCTGAATTATAAAATTTTTGAATTTTAGGGTGCCTCAATACCAAAATCATTTATTTCAATATGTGATATTTTTTAAAATCTTGACTTTGTAAAATCCTTGAAAACTTTCAAAAGTTAAAAGATTTTTTTTACTATTTAAAATTTTTTAAAACTTTTAAATATAAAAAAAAAACAATTTTTAAAACTTAAAACAAAACTTGAACTTGTATTTTTTTAAATTTTGTAATATATTTTTTTTAATATTAGTTTGTTAAAGTTTTTTAAATTTGTATTTTATTGAAAATTTAAAAAAAAATAAGATCTAAAAAATCAGTTTTTTTTATTTTTAAAATTTTAAGGAACATATTAAGTTTTCAAATGCGTAATTAAAAAATAGTGATCTTTGAAATTTTAGAATTTAAAAATATAAATTATTTCAATTTTAGAATTTACAGAATTTACAATTTTTTAATTTTAGAACTCATAATTTTTTGAATATTAGAATTCAAAATTCCAACTCGTGCGTCCAACGTTTTGGGAATTCAAGAACTTTATAATGTTAGATTTTTTGTATTTATAAATTGAAGAATTTTAGTACTTAAGAATTAAGGAATTTTAGTGTTTAAATTTTTGTCAATTAAAAAAAAATCTTATTTTTGAATTTAAATTTTTTTCAAAAATATTTGAAGACTTTGAGAATTTGAAGAATTCATAAATTCTAGAATTTAAGAAAAGAATACTAACAATTTGCACAATATCAAGAAATTCAATAAATTTAGAATTGCGACGACGTGCGACATTTTTCAAACAGGGTTGCTACGAAAAATCCCTTCCGTTGCTCGATCGACGCTGCCTCCTCCTCTTCGCGCGACGGACGAGCGTTGAACATTCGTCCAGCACCTCTTAGCAGGCGCTGGGCTCTCATCGCAGTCTCGCTTTCGCACCTGCAAATGCAGCCACCAAAAGAAACACCGAGAAAGGAGCTGCCTCTCTTCATTTGGACACTCACTCCACAGCTACCCAAACTCAGCCGCCGCACAAACCCCCCTACACATACACTTACAACACCACCGCAAGATGCGCGCGCCGAACAAGACATGTCATCGGCGAACCAAACAGCTCACACGTAAACTCCCACTCCCAGACGCTCTCTGAGAGCAAAACACAAACACAACCAAGACCTTACTGCACCAACATCCGTGTTCGAACCGGTTGTTGCGTTTGAAACGGAATTTGTGTGAGATTCTAATTAGATTCCGTTTCAGAATTCGGATTGATTTGACTGGGAGATAGCTATTTTTAACAACCGCACCACTACACACTCAATCGCGAGAACCTTAGGAAGAAAGCTATTGGCGTCACCAGCATTGAACACTTTGAAAACGATATAAACGATGAAAAGCTTAGAAAGCTCCTATTATCCTATCCAATGAACCCTGTTAAATAAAGTTACGAAATGACGTCTACCTTTAGGCGATTTTAGGAGCACACGGGAAACAAATTGATTGTAGCCGGATGAATGTACTATGTCACAAAGGTTTTTGCATAAACATTGGACAGTTATGCAAAAACGGACAGGGCAAAAGAAACCGAAAAGCTACGATATCTTACATATTGAAGGAAACATCGGTAGACAAGCTACTACAAAATGAGTATAAGTCGAGCCACAAAATATATGCGCCAGCATTCTCGCGCCAGTATTCGAAGCTCAACTTGACAACTTGTCGATTTGGCGACGAAGCGTCAAAAATCAATGCAGTGTGATTTTTTGACGATTTTTCCGATTAAAATTCATGCTGAATCGACATATTTACGAAGATGGAAATGACGTCCTGCCTTAAAGTAAAACCTATCCAGGTTTTTAAGCGAAGATGGCGTTCGAATGGCGAACATCCGAATTGTCAAAATCGCGAACATCAAATCAAAATTAGTAAGAAAGGGAAAAAGTAAATCGTTCTAAAAATTGATCGGGATTGCCGATCGATGTCGAATTTGTTTCAGATGCTCACTCATGGTCTGTACTATGAATGTAGCAAGAAATTTCGAATAAAATCAGAAATGAAAAATGTTGGCGAAGGTCACCAGGTGGGTTTTTACCTTTTTTTAGGGATTTTTTTTTCTTATGGTAGGTCAATAAAACGGCTCTTACTCCAGAACCATATTATGAATCTGGATGAAAATTTGGGAGGTTGTAGGGCTCGAAAAATGCAATTTTTGAGATAAATAAAAGATACGAAAATGAAATTTTTTTATCATATTTTCATTTGAAAACTGCGTATTTTGTTGAAAAGTCTGGCCGCATCCGAAAACAGATGGATATGGAATGGATGGAAATCGGATATATGGGAGCTGAGAACGGCGCGACACCAAATTTTGCAAAATTTTACCACATACGAACATCACTCGACCTCCACGGAATTTATTTTCTCAAAATTCGAGGGTTGGAGATAGACGAGTTCTGTCAAGGTGAATCGATAGAGCGTCAAAAATCGATGCAGTGTGATTTTTTGACGATTTTTCTGATTAAAATTCATGCTGAATCGACATATTTACGAAGATGGAAATGACGTCCTGCCTTAAAGTAAAACCTATATTTACCTTTCTTTAGTAAGAAAGGCAAAAGCATCAAAACGAAACTTTTTTTAACTGTTGTTATAAAACATGTAAAGTTTGACTAATGTTTTAAAAAATTACGTGGCATTAATCTAAAAAAATAATAAAAAAGCATATTACAAATTTCTCGTGAATTCCTTAAAAATATAAATCTAATTATTCGCTCTACAGCATTGCCTTGGCGTTCTCGATTGCGAGATTCCTACTCGAAACTAAGTGTCCGAAGGCTTGATTGTTGAGGCAGTTGCAAACCTCTTTTTACACCTTAGCTTCCATCCACCCCGGGATTCGAACTGACGACCTTTGGATTGTTAGTCCAACTGCCTATCAGCGACTCCACCGAGGCAGGACCCAGGGAGACGACCCCTATACCTGGACTGAGCTAACGACCTAACCTTTTGGTTAGTCCGGGGCCAACATTTACTTCCCGTCCGACGGAAGGCGTGATCAGACAAATCTCGTCTCGAAAAATGCCACCGGGACCATCTGGGATCGAACCCAGGCCGACTGGGTGAGAGGCAATCACGAACCCACGGCCGAAAACTGGGTGAGATTGTGTATGTTATTCACTTACCATCACTGTGAAGTCAACCGATAAGTCATCATCATCTACAACGGTCTCAGGTTTAGTTATTTTTCTTGTAGTGGGACACAGTATTTTCACCAAAGTGAACCTTTTGCTGCAAATAGACATGTGAAATTTATTAGTAATTTAATACAAAATTCTTAATTTTGACGATAAACTGAAAAAAGGAACGTAAATAAATGTAATTATAATGAGGAAAGAGAAATATCAATAATGCTACTTACCAAGCTTGCATTAATTTAACAATTATTTTTGTCAACACATTTTCACTGCATTTGATTCAATTTATTCAACGTACTCCGATTCCTGAAAAAATATGATGAGTTTAACTTACCAGTTTATTGAGCAGTCGTATTGCAACTAAACTTTCAAGATAATAATCATCTTCTTTTATATATTTTTATTTTTTGATATTTTACTTCATCTCTATTTTTCATTTTCATCATTTTGCATCTTGTCATGTGTATGTGTGCATTTCTATGTATTTTATAATTGATGATTCTGAAAAAAAGAATGGTTCATTA
This sequence comes from Culex quinquefasciatus, assembly GCF_015732765.1. Lineage (NCBI taxonomy): Eukaryota > Metazoa > Arthropoda > Insecta > Diptera > Culicidae > Culex > Culex quinquefasciatus. The sequence goes on from NC_051862.1 coordinate 111,329,363, forward strand.
AGCTTTGATCCGTCGTAAGCACGAAGATTTTTAATGATTCAGTTAAATCACATAAGATAAATTATTGTGGAAAAATAAACACAAACATACTTGGATTAACCAACATTTTGTTAAATTTGCCCGGGCTGCTCTATCCGTTAAGAGTTGACCCGCATCTTCCTTCTACTGCTCTCTCTTTCCATCAAACATTCTTATAACGTGTTCAACTCACTCGCATTAGAGGTCCTCATGGCGAAGGTCGTCCTCTTGCTCTTCATAGTTTATCACCTGCAAAGAAATCATCAACAAACCTACTCACCAATTCCACCTCCCAGTTGCAACACTTTGATTTGCCACTTCAACATTAGCTAAATAGTGTAATTTTCACCTTTCACATCCTCTCACTTCATAATTAACAACACAAACTCAACAAATCGACTGCTCTCGTTCGAATCCTGACTTCAAATGACAGACGTAAACAAACCCAAGTTCATCTTTTAAATATTTAACCAATTGTTAATTATATTCAACCAACAAAATTCTTGATTTTTCTGAAACCAAAGCTAACAGTCGAGCACGTTCATTCGAGTTCGGGAAATCTGTTAGCTTTTTGCCTTTCCCAAGTAACCATCCTGCACTAATAGAAATCATTATTAGGCTGTAATCCAGCATTCCACAGCTAATCTGCATTAAAACAGCTAATCTTAGAGCAAATTAGCTCTGAAGCAACTGCTCTAGCATATGCTGAAATGCAGCTTATTTAATGCTGCTACCAGCAACACTGCCTAATTTTTTCCCATTAAACTGGCAACACAGTTGAGATGTGAAAGAGAAAGAATGATGAAAACCAAAACAAAATATCTCTGGCTCGCTCACCCCTAACGAAAACCAACCAGCTGAGTAAAAAACGGAACGACTGTCGGTTGCAGCTGAGATTGAATTTAATTTTGATATTTTGCATGATTAATTTTATGTTTAAGCTGTTTATGTGATATTACGTTGTAACCAAGGTGTAACATCACAGAAGGGGAACAATCACTTTTGCTGGACAAATTCTATAGAGGATGGAGGTTGGCATTTTTGGGGCCAGTATGATTTCAAATGCAAACGGCAATTACCGGTGTTTACCGTAAGAACCACAATTTCCCAAGGAGTGATTGCTTTCAATTGATAATTTTGAAAATGGTTCTCCGTTGAGAGTTGGACATGCTGTTCCGGGGTTGCAAACACACCGTGGATTAATCTGTTCAAAACCGTCGTTTGGCTTCCTTTTTATGATGATTTAGTCTGAAGAAAAAGTTAGCACATTCCAGTTCCAATGCAACTTACATATACTACTGAAACTGCGCCCGGATCTCACCACTTATTTAGGCGTGACGGCAAGCGTGCATGGTTTGATCAACGAAATTCTCAACAACCCGTTCCTGGCATCCAGACTCCAACACCAAGCATTTCAACAAATAAATTGTTCCCCCCTCTCAGCCCTTTCCTCACATCAAGCTGTGTCGGTAAAGAAGTAAACCATCAACCGAAAATAGAACTGGGGCAGGAGGACGAGAGAGAAAGAGATAACAACATTTTTGCATCTTTTATTTTTCTTTGACGTTTTGCAGGGCCGGATCAAGAACAGTAGGGGCTCAGCTCTAAAACAGAAATATAAAGTCCAAACTCAGCTGTAAATCTGCTGTAAAAGCGCTTTTCCAGCAATTTCCAAAACATTTCAGCTGTTATTCACTGCATGAAAAGCGCTGTTAGTGCTGAACAATTACTACTTTTAGTGCTGATTGGTTACTTGGGTTAGCATTTTCAACAAACAGGTTATTAAATTAATAATGAATTTTGGTTAATTTAACTGAAAATTGGCAGTGACAAGTACGTTTTTGTTAAAATTTACGAAAGTAAAATCAACAATTTTAATTGTTAAAATTTCTGGCACAGTCTCTCCGTGTATAGGGGGTTGTGCTGGAAGAAAGTACCGTAAACTGGGGTCAATCGGGACACATGGGGCGAATTGGGACAGCATTTTTAACCATGTTGGAGCACAATATTTTGATTTTTCTGGTTGGTTTCGGTTAGAAAAGACTCAGGCCAACAAAATGTGTACATCTATTTCCAAATTTAAAAGCTCTAAGTGCTCTAAAAAATGCTGTCCCTATTCAGACTGTAGTCCCGATTCACCCCAGATTACGGTACTACGTATTAAGGCTACCAACTCTTGCTGAGCAAAAATCCGTACACTTTGCCGATATGCCACCATGGTATAACAAAAACTGTCATTGAATTATTTAGATAAATTAAATTTAATAAATCTTAGAATTAAAAATATAAAACTGTGTCGTTTTTACAGCTAACAAATTTCACAAAATGCTATCAGAGTGCTTATAACTTGCACGTTTAAAAGTATTCATAAAATAAACCATGATTTGAATCAAATAATTATGTCTTCAATTTTGTTTTGTTAAACGTTTAAAAGTTTACGAAATGTCAAGATTGTTTTTACGAATAATATCGCTCTTAGTGTTTTCACGAACACTTTTCCAGAGTTTTTATTGAAAAGGTCCTATAGCATGTGAAACACAACAGTTTATAGGACCTTTAAAAAAACTCTAGATTTGTTAAATGTTCAAATGTTTTCACAAGTTTTAGAAAGCTTTTAGAAATGGAATATATTTAGTAAGGAATTTCTAAAAGAACAATTCTAGAGTTTTTATTTTATTATTTTTTATTGATAATCAAGTTTGAATTGAAGAAAACCCCGGAAAACTCTCTCTTTTTAAATCAAACTCACAGAAACCAAAAATTTCAAACAACAAAACCTTCGACCAAATCAAAAAAGCAATTCAATGATTAAAAAGTTGTTAAAATTCCGTACAAATCCGAATTATGCGTAAAATTCCCTACAAAAATTCCGGCCTGTTAAAAATCCGCGAAGAGGTTCGAAAATCCGTATGGTAAGGAAAAAATCCGTACAGTTGGTAGCCTTACGTATGGCCATGTTTTGGGAGGTAGGATTCGTTGTAAGCCGCTCCTAACATAGAGTTCAGTCGATCACCCTGAGAGCCACCCCTAGCCTGGGGAAACAGACGCTCACGGATACAAATGGTCGCCCCTAACATGGGAACAGGCACCTAAAACTGTCGGTGGGGAGGGGGGGGGGGGGTGATTGGTTTTGCGACGGGGCTACACTTTCCAGGTTTTCCTTTCTTTTTCAGTTTCACCCAAGAAAACTTTTATTCCACTTTTATTCCTTCAGTTTTTTTCTCAATTCGACCCACTGTGCCCTTTTCGGATTCTCTTCTTCACACTCCTCGTAACGTCGTGCGTTCGATTCCAGTCCAGTGTTATTCCACTTGGCCGTCGACGAGAAAGCGTCCCCTACCTGTGAAACAACTTTTTAAAATCAGAATTTCCTTTTGCTGCCCATTTTTTTTTACCAGTCGCGTCCTACAGTTTGTGTACACAGTTTTAACTTGTCGTAGCACGTCCCTAGTATAAGGCTATTATGGAGATTGGAAGGAAAGGAGTCAAGAAACAGCTTTACGAACAGCAGAACAAAGGAGAGGGAGCGTTTTCTTGGGGCTTTTCTTCACCCTCTCTGGCTTGCTTTCGCTGCCGCTGCTGCCCATTTGAATTTTTTCTTGATCGATTCCTTCCGAAGTGCATACACCCCCAGTCAGGACGTTCTAGCAGCATTCTAGCAGAGTTCTTACAGAGTGGGATATTCTTACAGCATTCTAGCAGAAATGTTCTACCGTTCTTGCAGGATTCTGACAGAACCAGCTCTGCTAGAATATTTCGTGACTGGGCCGGTATAAGTTTTAACTTGTTTGTGCGTGCTAGTCCTTCTCCTGGTGCTTTGGCGGGTGTCTCCGGTGGTGTGCCAGTCTAGCCCGAAAGATCTTCGTATTTTGAGACACGATCATCACTCGGTTTTATAACCCTCGGGAAAGTGTTTCCGTCAGGGTGACATTAATGACGGAGCTGTCACCGAGGTATGATCTGTCATGAGGACTCACGATTTCAGACATCAGAGACTGGGAACGGAAAAGGATCGGGACAGGAATTGAGGTGGAACAGGATTTTCTGTAACTTCGTTACAAAATTTCCAATGAATATAATGTTAATATAAGTTACGGAAATTGCTTTCCGCATAATTGATCGACGCCACCAACATCATCAGCACAGCCGACAACAGTTATCCAAACTGCGAACAAAGCATAACTTCGTTTACCTCGTCGCAATTGAAGCAAGTTGCTCGATTAATGCTCAATAAGCAAAACCTCAGTTCCTCATGTGTGAGGCTCTGGGGGACTTTTCGATTACAATAAAATCAGAACAAAAATGACATCATTTTCGACAGATTTTGCTCTGTCAGAATTTTCTCACAATGTTATTACAGAATTTTTACAGATTTCATTCTGTTAGAATGTTCTAGCAAAATTCCAACAGAAATCTAACAGGTCTACTAGAATCATTTTAGCAGGATTCTTACAGAACCAACTCTGCTAGAAATTTCCGTGACCGGGATTACAATATTTTCCACTGCGCGCAGTTCGTGCGAACAGTAATTGAGCCAACAAGCCGGCCCGCGGCATTGCCTTTCACATTAATGCCCGCAAAAAGTCATTTTTGTCATTTTGGAAATATGTTGGTCTTAGAGCAGGCACCTACAAAGTTTCTTTTTATGGTTCTGATTTCTGGGATTTTTTTCCTCGCAAAGTTTCCACCTAAAAAAAAATAATCCTCGATTAAAATCCTAAAAGTTATGAACCTTCCATGATTGAAGGGGGGGAATTCTCGAAATTATTTACTCCGACGCGTTTAGTTTGACTGTCCTAAACGTTCTGATTTTATTGTGATCGAAAAGTCCCCCAGAGCATCACACGCATCACACACGAGGTACTCAGGTTTTGCTTACTGAGCATTAATCGAGCTGCTTGCTTTAATCGCGGCGAGGTAAACGAAGTTCAGCTTTGTTCGCTGTTTGGATAACTGTTGTCTGGTTACTAGGGGCTAGACAGAGTAAAAGTTTTTACCATCCGTTAATATATTGACGTTGTTATCGATATACTAATTAATACTTTGACGAAAAATTGTTTGAATGTTCCCACCATATATATCGATCGTGTTTGACAGATGATTAAAAAATCAAAACAAACATTTTTGCAACGATTTAAGAAACCGGCACCTTTTCGGTGAAACGGGAAAAAAAATTGTTGGACATGGAAATCCGTTCCGAGGGCATGTGAACCTGCTGGAGATGGGTACCGGTCTACAGCATTGAAATAAGAGTAATTCGAGCAGCTCAGCAGCTTTTTCCAGTGTTGATTGTAGAAGGAAGAATGGAAAAGATTATCCGGAAGACATTCCGCTGGGGGGGTATTTGTTACGGGTGCGACCAGCAAGTACGCGGGAAGAACGCCGATGGAACCAAGAGGGATAGCTTGGCAAAGCACTGTTGTCACGGAACGGACCAGTTTAGGAACGGACAGTTCGGTGATTTTGATGAAAAATGTCACGGGTCTTTAGACATCAGCAACCGGACGGTGCTTGGAATGGAAAGTATTTTAGGTAAGTAAAAGATGAGACTTAGATTACAAATCATGTTTATTTTTCCAGCCGCAATCGTGCCCTTCTCTCCTACATCCGAATTCTGCCAGAATAGACTGAAGATCACCCCGGGAATTCCCCACGAATAAATTTCGAGCCGGTTCCGGGGACTACGGAGACCGTGCATCAGCTGTCGAGGTGGCCATCTTTATGAAAGCTTTCCCCCTTCCAGCCTGATTAAGGTTGGTAGCGAGGAGTAAAACAAAAAAGGAAACAGCATTTTATTCACAAACAACTAATAATTGAAGAAATATAACACTTTATGAGATCATTGCTGAATTTAGTTTTTACAGAGCCGATGCCAAAGACGACCGAAGGGGGTTGACAACATCCGGGGTCGGTTGAGGTGCGGCTGCACTTGTGCCTCCTATTCCAACTTCTTACAATCGTTTGCAGGTATTTTTTTCTCCTGCTCCTCTCCCCGACGAACTGTTTCTGGACGCATTGGTCAGGGTTTGCCACATCTTCCGGCCAACGTTCGTCGTTGAAACGAAAAGCTCTCCTTCGGCGGGGTTATGTGCAAGTGCGTGAGATTTCTTTGCTGGCCGTCAGAATCACGATTTGCTCGGAAGAAACCGCTTCCTCCAAATAATAATCATCGTCCTCTATCGTAACCAGCATCGGTCGGGGCACCGGACAGCCAGCCTAGTCTTTTTCAAGACCCCTGCAGGGGGGAAAAAAAGAAAAACCAGTATTAACAGTAACAAATGGCGAGCAATTTGCTAAGTTTTGATTTCAATTTCCAGCGGCCTTCAGTCGCTCATCCAGCCTGTTTTTTCGGCGCCTTCTTGCAATAATCACAAACGCGCATGATAACCTACTTACCATCTTTTCAGATTCAGCAAATTCAGATCAAATTTTCTTCAAAAACCGAGCACTTCGAAAACGAACCTTCATCGACCGAACGCAACCAATGCAATGAAAAAATGGCGTCCAACACGATTTTTTTTCTAACACGTTCAATGAGTTAGGGTGGGGAACCAAGGTTAGTTAAAACTGAGGTTAAAACGGTGAAAATTAAAAGGTGGGGTTTCGTCAATATATCGACGAAAAGTAAATAAACTGACCAACTATTTTAATGTACTGATAACGTGTTAACCGGTCTGACCACCCCCTAGTCTGGTTATGTTTTTTTTTTTTTTTTTTTTTTTTTAAAGACCGAATTGCACACTTCTCAGCATTTTGCTGGAATATTCACCTACTCCAAGATTGACCTGGAGTTAGGCTCGGCTGTCTTTTTAAGTTTGGGGATGGGCTCCCTTCTTTTCAATTGATCTTTAATCTTCCACAATAATCTGTTGCACTAGCCAGTGAGCCTAAGCTCTTTTAAGGCAGTGCATTTCTTATATTCTAACTACATTCTATGATTTGGTATTGATGTCGAGCGGTGGTGGCAGTTGTTGACTAATGGTACGTTCGTTTGATGGCTAGTGCCACACTGAGTGCCGCACTCAGAGCTGTCAAAGTATTTCTTTGAAGAAACTCGCGCTAGTTCCGCACGAGTTTCGCCGCCATCTTGGAACTGAAACTCTAGTGCCGCACTCGATATTTTTACAGTTTCATGCGAGTTCCACGCGCACTGACAAATGACGTTCGATTGAACCAAAACTGACACCGACGAGTGCGGCACTCAGTGCCGCACCGGCTCTTCAAATGAACGTACCATAAGATGAGCGGCGTTTGACGATGGGCGGTTGCTGGTGGGTGGTGGGCGTTGGGCGTTGGGCGGGCGGTGGGCGGCGTGTGGTGGGCAGCGGGTGGTGGGCGGTGGTGGCATGAAACGATATGTAACAGAACATTAGTTTTGACTTCTACACAAAAAGGTGGATTCTCTGCTTCATGTTGATGGTGAGTAACCGTTTGAAGGCGGCGATGGTTGTCGTTTTTTTGCAGTCGGTTGTCATTGCATTGTACAACTTCCCCCCGAGGCAGGAGAATTTTTTTCTTCCAAACTCCGTGTACGGCCGTGGTAAGATGAAATCTCCTAGTTGTCGGGATGCGCGAGATGACTCCCTTCTCCTCAGTGCAAAGTTGTGATGTTGCTTGGCGTCCGTTGAGATCTTGCGGTGCAGCATCATAGTTTGTAGGTCATACAATGCTTTCATCGGAAGGATCGAATCAGTACAATCCGAGTAAAGTTGGGTTGTAGGAAACAGCAATGGCTTGCGTGAAATAATTTTCAGGCAGCGATTTTGAAGAACTTGTAAGTCGTGTAGATCCGTTTTACAGGCTGCTCCCCAGTTTGCAACTAGGTACTGGATTCTGGAGTGTACCAAAGCAAAGTACAGCATTTTCATTTGTGGGTAAGGAATGAACGACGAGATTCTCCAAAATATTCCACACAGAGAGCTGAGTTTGCTTTTGAGGGCCCTTATATGAGCAGTCCAGGACATGGTACTATCAAGAACGAGGCCAAGAAAGGGATAACTGGAAACTTCTTCAACAGTCTGTCCATTTACAATAAGTTGAGGGTGATCTGGAACTCTCCTCCTTGACGAGTGGATGATCATGTATTTGGTTTTGGCAAGGTTAAGGGATAGCACGTTCGTTCTGAAGACGACGCGCGTCAACCCGGTTTTTTGTGTTCTTCTTCTTCTTTTTCTCGCATCTGTCAACTGATTTATTTGTTTGTGTGGTACCCCGGCCGGGTCGGGGCCACAACGGTTACCGCAATCTCCGTTCCGGTCCTTCACAGCACCTCCTACTTCTCCGGCCTCTCCTCGATCACTGCCTGACTGTTCCCTGTCTCTCTCGCTCTTGAACTACCCGTCACTGAAAATCCCAGATGATAACCCGACCAGAATTCTACTATGATAATTATCCGGTCAGAATACTGACTGGAGCACCACATCTCGTTTTTCCTACAGACAGATGATTTCTTCATTACATGAAAACTTCCTAGAATTTGAAGTCAGAAATCGATCATGGTTGTTTCGCTCGCTATTTGTTGTGTAATGTTGACCAAATGGGCGAACATTGTTGCGACAACGTAGCAAGATACATTTTGCGATTGGATATGGGAAGTGACTTGGTAGCTCATAACTTTAACCAAATGATTCCTCCTTAACATGTGCATCAGACCCAGAAGTATAACCAACTAACAAGACTTATAACAATTTTAGAAATTCCCAGGCCGTGTCTTCAGAGGCTTGCGAATGTATTTACCTTTTTTTCTGCATTTTGAATTCATTATTCTAAAATCTGTCTGAACAATTATTAAGTCATTGATCGCTAAAGATGTACATTACACCACTCTAACGTTTCCGAGACATAAGCAACTTGAAATTATGTTATTAGTTTAACAATTTTTCATCAGGACCAAGAAGTATGTCATTTTTCATCATATTCATATTTGAACTCGAGGTTTATATAGTCTTTTGTCTTTGTGCCGCATATAAATAATTGTTTTATCAGATTTTCGAATGAATTGCTAATGGAGTTACACGCGGACTCGAAATCCAACTTTGGTTTAGTCGATCATCGTGGGCTCTTAGCCTCTTCATCATTTTATTGTTTTTTTATTCTTCATTTGATTTAAAGTCTAGTTCACCATCTTTATTTTTTTAGCATTACTCGAAACTTAAACCCCTAGCTCAACAATTAAAATTGAATTGAAATTTATTTTGGTACGTGCTTGAAACTTTGTTGGAACTTGGAACTTTGTTGGAATTTTTAAAATGAACTATTTTCAGCTCAGAACTTTGTTTAATCGAGCTGAAGACTATTTTGAGCCATGGGCTGTTTTTTTTATGGACGGGCTTGAGACTAAATGTTTGTAGTAGATTGAGGATCTGTAATTAACTAGCTATAAGCTTAGTGTTAAACGAGCTCGAAGTAGATCTTACTTTATTGTATCGTGCTCGAGGCTCAGAGCAGACATAGTTGAACATGGCCCGATTCTCGTGATTTCGATCTCGAATGTACTAGCTTTCAGACTGAAAACTTAATTCAGGGCTCAGCAATTCAAAGTTCTATCAAACTGGGACCTCTGTTCTTCTTAATGAGCTCGAGGCTCTGTTCTTTTCAATGAGCTCAAAACTCTGTCCTAAATGAAGCATGTTTATTTGTCTAGCTTGGAGCTTATGATTTCGAGTCCATATTTCAAACCATTAGGTTTTTTTTCCGAGCTCGTAGCTCAAACATTTTATTTATTGTACTTGCCTGTAACTCTCTTTTTCACTTTTTTTTTCGTGTCTTAATTTTTGGAGCTCGAGGCTCAATTCAAGATTGTTTGTTGTGTTTTTTTACGGGCTCATGGCTCAGTAAATTGACGTGCTTGTAACTCAGATCTTCTTTTTCCTTCGCAGGCTTCTGAAGAGCTCGAAGCTTGAAGTTTCGTTTTTTTTTAACAAGCTCGAAACTCCCATTTCTTAACCGCTGGAATCTCTTTTTTTTATTTTTTTTTTCACGAGCTCGAGGCTCACACTCCTGAAGAGCTCGAAGCTCGGAGTTTGTTTCTTTAACGAGCTCGAAGCTCACATTCCTTAAGAGCTCGAAGCTCGGAGTTTTTTTTAACCCGAGCTCGAAGCCCTATCCCGAGCTCGGAGCTCAATATCCCGAGCTCGAAGCTCAATCCCGGGCTCGAAGCCCAATCTCCCGAGCTCGAAGCTCAATCCCGGGCTCGAAGCCCAATCCCGAGCTCGAAGCTCAATCCCGAGCTCAAGGCTCATTCCCGAGCTCGAAGCTCAGTCCCGGGCTCGAAGCCCAATATCGAGCTCGAAGCTCATTCCCGGGCTCGAAGCCCAATATCGAGCTCGAAGCTCACCCCGGGCTCGAAACCCAACACTGAGCTCGAAGCTCCCCCGGGCTCGAAGCCCAATACCGAGCTCGGAGCTCACCCCGGGCTCGAAGCCCAATACCGAGCTCGAAGCTCAACCCGGGCTCGTAGCCCAATAGCGCTCTATGCTCATAATTTTATTTCTCTACGGCTGTTTCATCGTTTGTCAACACTACTGATTTGTGGTAACTTGATTTACCAATTTACCAGCCCGACAGTGTTACACAAAAAGTAGTGCATTTTTTTATCGGGTTTCTTTTTGCGATGAATCACTACTTTTCGTCTCCACTTCGTCATACTGTTTCTGCCACGGAAGCCTTTCCAACACTTTCGGCCTAACACTGAATCCTTCGGCGTTGACAGGATGGGTGATCCCATCCTCGTCGCCATTTGTGGTACCCCGGCCGGGTCGGGGCCACAACGGTTACCGCAATCTCCGTTCCGGTCCTTCACAGCACCTCCTACTTCTCCGGCCTCTCCTCGATCACTGCCTGACTGTTCCCTGTCTCTCTCGCTCTTGAACTACCCGTCACTGAAAATCCCAGATGATAACCCGACCAGAATTCTACTATGATAATTACCCGGTCAGAATACTGACTGGAGCACCACAGTTTGGATTGAAAGTTTGCTTCTGTTGTTTATGTTTTTATTTAGTTTTTCTCGTTTTTTCGTCAATTTACATAGATTTTCATGAAAAATAGTTTTACAGCACAGTAAAAAACAAAACTTGCATTCTGCGGGCATTCGTTAGTCCAAAACATACGCTGGAAGGATTTGGTGGCTCATAAACTGCAGTGACTTCATGCCATGGTTCTTTGCAAACTCTGGCAGGCTGGCTGATTCCTCCCGTCAGTCGTGCTTGGTGTTCCGGCATGCCTGGTTGCACAGAGGTTGGTCATCGGTTCCGCCGGTTCCAAATTGTGCAATTTCCGATAGGACATAAACCGTGGATGTAACGGAATGGCCGTTAGAGACCGGATCAAGGATGGCCGGCTTGACTTTTAGTTCCTTTGGCTGCCGGGGATTCCGCCGTGCTGCTTACTGGACTGCTAGGGGCGATTCCTTCCGGGTGATGCCAGGAAGCCAGATGCTATCCGGTGTTGATACGCTGTGGAGAAGAATTAAATTTATTTATGTTTTTAGTTAACAGATGTTAACTCGCCACTCATAGCTGTCTGCAGGTTCCTTCGTCTAGCCGGGACGGACCACGATTTGCCTTTTTGCCGCCCGCTTGGCCAGTCATTGATGTTCTGTCGTCCAGTGTTTTGCCCCAGTGAAGAAGTTTTCCCACGATCGGAACTTGATCTTATACCTTGATGTCTTCGAGGATATTTGTGCAGTGTCGTTCCGAGGACACCGGCAGGACAGTGACCGCCGTTCGCTGCTATTATTAGCAGAGTCTTTCAGAGGACAATTAACCACCTTAAGCTCTCCCATGAGCTTCGCGACGAAATTACCACGCTGATCAGGATCAGGCCACTTCAACGTCCGGAAGCGTGGTTCCAAGCGCACGACCTCCTGCAGCCGAAACGAATCTTTCCTAACCGACGAGGTTGCGGATGTCGGACAGATCGGCTTTCGTCAAATCGTTGATCATCCTCGATTTTCGTGAACGGGGGCTTGGGCGACGGCTCAGTACGGACCTTGGAACTGCTCTCACTGCCCGTGAGAAGTCAATTGCAACGGCACCACCGCCCAGCAGGAGACGCAGTTTGAGCATAAGGTTTCGTTTAACGTGCAGATCGTCCGGCAGATTACGTTCGGTTTTGTTGAGAATGTCCTTGGAGACACCATGGAGAAATGTTTTGGAGCTAGGTTATTATTTGTCATCTATCTTTTTGATCTCGAACAGACCGGTACCGGTCCCGAGGTCCTTCTCAGCGAGTTTCTCCGTTCAGTTGACGATGGATGCCGACATTCAACAGGAAGTGCTGGGCCAGATCGGAGACGCCCTTATCAGTGGAAACGACGTCCGGCTAGAGGGCAATCATATCGGCTCCGTAGCATTGCGCCGGATAGTGGCCGGTGCTGCTTTTGGCGTAACGGAAGTATTTAACAAGGCAGCTTCTACTTTTTCCTGTCAACGAAGTGGCACGCCTCCGATGGTTCCTCAGCTTCTTGACCGTCTGTTGACATCCTGCGGGGTCGTCGAAAATTCAGCACTTTACCTATTTTTCATCTCCGGGCCGACGTCCTGGTCGATCCACAGAACCCACTTTCTGGAGATGGCGCAAAATTATTTGACCTGGAAGAAGGAAAAATTAGTTCGGGTTGAGAAATGTAAAGAATAGTTGTTTACCTAAGCTCCCGTTGTACTGGTTTCGCTGGCCAGTTGCAGTTACAAGGCCAAAAATATCCGACTCCTGCTTCGAATCCACAGCCCTGAAGTACCAGAAATACGTCTAATGGCTGGCACGTCTAATGGCTGTTGTCGTCGCTCGAAACGCTTTGATTCAACTGCGGCGTTGTACGGTCACCGTCGCCGCCCATCTTGCTGGACGACTCCGGGCACGGCTGCTGAAGCGATCGTCCTCCACGGAGTCAATGTGACGCCTCATGGTCTCCCGGGGACCATATCATCGCTGTCACCATCGCTCCTGGCAGCTTCCTGGCCGCGGCCAGCTTGCGTTCCATCTTCCTTCGCTGGTCTTCCTCGCGACGCAAGACGTTGCTTGGCCTCGTCCAGTCCAAGATCTCCGATGCCGGCGTGGCCATTCTGTTGCGAGAACGGTGGCGGTTTACTGAGGATCGATGGTGGGCCGCTGAACGACCATCTCCGGCTCCATAAAAGGTGCCGCCACCACCGAAGAGACCCGCCGGTGATTGTTGGAATCCCGGTGCTGGTCTCGCTGCTGCATGTGGTCAACCATGGGGGTTACGTTTGTTCGCGATGTCCACGCCCGCCGCCTCTTCCATACGAATTGCGTTATTTACCACCCGACTGCGTCAGCGAATAGTTTGATCCATGCCCCGTCGACACTGTTTTTTCGCATACCACGATAGTCCCGGTGGTCGGTGGCGAACCGGACTTCCACCTGCGTATCCGCTGCCACAATACATGAACGGTGGCATCAGCGCACGGAACTGCAACGGGAATTTAGCTTGCTCCTTTTGAGGTCCCGGGTCCGCTTCTCGAAGGATTCGTTTCCGGGTACCAGTAGTGTTTCAATTTCGACTGCGCTAGCAGTTTTGCTGTCTTCATGGGATGCCACCGGAGTCGGCCACATGGAACGATCGTGCAGCTTTTGGAAGCCGGTTGCGGTCTTGGCCCCAGTGGTGGGGGAGATTTTCCTCCTCCTTGTAGTAGAGCCGGCTTGTACGTTAACAGAGCGGTTGGTCAGCTTTTTAATCTTTGAATTTCGAACTAGATGTACTTCTTGCTCACCATAGTTGTCCCCAAAACTGAGCTCTAGCGCCAGCGCCGTCACTAGCCACGCTCCAGTAATGTGGCGTTTCCTGCGCGTCGAAGGTGTCGGTCATTTTTGGCGTTGTACTGACCGGCCCTTACGAGTTTGCATCACACCGGAACATTTCGCAGCCGTCGGGATCTCGATGTTGGACGACTTCCGCGCAGTGTATCGTCAACGTAGCAAGCGGGCACAAGCTGTAAAATAATAACAATAATAATTTTGTTGAACCAGGGTTGAATTTGTATTAGTCGTTACCAGGAGAGGCCGGAACACTCATTCAATCGACGATGGGATCGGGATTGATCGACCGGAGGATGGCAAGTAGGAAATCGCGGCGAAATAAATTTCAGAAAACCGTTTACAAAAATGTTGAAGAAAATTAAGAAGTGTGATCATATTATGAAAGATCCTTGGAATCCTGTTCCTGTTTGGAAACCGCCGCCACGCCTCGCCGACTCCCGATCATAACCTTCACCCTCATCGTTTTCTCCGCCATTCCGTCATCGGAGAAGTCCCGGCTGGTGCCAATGCTGCTGATTCTGGTCCGAGTATGACTGAACAAGCAATTATGCTCGGAGTGGCTGATATTCTGGAAGGAGAGAGGAAAAGAATGCAGTTACGATTAATTGTTTAAATGAATTTGAACTTGTTCACTCAAAATAAACGAAATACAAACTTACCTAAGAACCTTTGTTGTCTTGTGTGTTGTCATGTTCCGTTTCAAAACGGAAGACACCTGCTTGGCCTCAGAAGCCGCCGTATAATTGAAATTGTCTCGATTTGACCAGCTCAAGTCACCGACTCCGACCATATTTCGCACACGTTCTGCAGATTGTTGGCCAGCGAGTGATGATTTGAAGACCTTCTCCGTCCTCTTGACCTTGGTCAGTTTGTCGATGGCTAACGCTTTCGGCAGCTTATGCGCGCTTCCGGACACCAACTTATGTGGCTGCTGCTGGCTCGTGTTGGCCACCGCCGCTTCGCTTAGTGTCATCTTGACGAAGTCGTTCGGCCTCGCGGTGCTCTTCTTCACCATCAGCGGTTCCATTTCGACTGAGCTAATTTCTGCGGCCAGATCCGCTACCACCGTTTTGGCGACCTTGAAACGAAAACGGTGAGTTCCAGGTCTTACAGATCGATTTTCGTCTTGTCTGCGGCCAACGCTTTGTTTGTGTCGTTACCGTCATTCTTGACGGTGCCACGGAACTAATTATCGTTACGGTAGGTCGGTGAACCTCGCCGGAACCACCGTTGAACCGGTCGCCCCAAGTGAATCTGCGGATGTTCTCTGGATTGGACACAGCGGGAGATGTCGCCCTACTCAGGAACCTACTGCCATTTCTACGCTTTCTGGAGATGATGACCCGATTATTTGACCTGAAAGAGAAGAAGGTTAGTCCGGGTTGGAGGAGTTAAAGAATTAATGTTGTACCTGCACTCCTGCAGCACCGGTTCCGCTACAACCGGCTACTCCTAGGCCATCTCCCAGGTGGTCAAGCGGAAAGGCTTAATTCGGTTCGGGGACAAAATGAGTTCCGGAAGTGCAGTGTGTTTTACCTTTGAGTAGGCCACCCCGCCGTACGTATCCACGCTAAGCCCTACGGAAGAAGTGCATAACAACAAAATGCATGTTGTTAATTCTTATAAAAACTTTTAAATGATGATTTAATTAAAACAAAACTTACCAGAAAAGCAATAACGGAAAAAACGCCAAAATGTGTTCTGCAGTCGAAAAAAAAACTCGTTTGACAGTTCCACCGAAAATTCGCAACCGTGTAAGACAGAGACAGCATGACGATCGAAACGTCGACGAAAAATAAAATCATTCCGTCTCTGTCACTCTAACGCGCAGCATACCAGTTCATCGAATTGATCGAAAAACATCGTTGCCTTACAAAACATCGTGGGTTTACGGACTTTCGATCTGGGTTGTTGACGTCCTTCTTATCTCCTGCCTTGTAAACCGGTACGACTCGAGCCACTTTCAAGCAATCCGGGAACTGTCCAGTCATGATGATTTCATTGAAGACATCTGCGCAAACACCTCGTAATGCACCTTAATGAAAGTTGCAGATATGTTGTCCGGTCCCGCACATTTCTTGGTGTTCAGCTGGTTAATCAACGAGACTACTTTTTTGTGCGTAGTAGGACTGAGGAACATAGAATCGGGACGGCGCGGCAGAGTGTTGAAGCGACATATATTTCGATCACTTGGAATAGTGGCCGCAAGTTTGTGCCCAACACTGCAGAAGAACTCGTTGAACAGCTGGCAGATTTTGTTCATGTCCGTAGTCGTCACGCCTCCGTTGTCGTAAACAGACCGAGGTGCATCATTTACACCGTTCCTTCCAAGTACGTCTCCTACAATCCTCCACGCGTTCTTCTGGCTGGTGTTTGAAAGCAATCTTTGATAGTAATCTTTCTTGCACCTGTCCTTTTTGGTTTGCAGCAGCATCCGTGACACGTGACTCAGCAGGCCTGCTACTTCTTCGTCCAGCGGATTTTGTCTGCTTCTTTTAAGAAGATTTTCTTTCCAGCGCATGCTAGTCCACAGGTCAAACGTAATCCAAGGACCCTTTGTCTTAGCCTGAACCGTTACTGTTTTAGTGCATTGCTTGTCATAATCCGCGAGCTCAAGAAGACACACGCATAACTTTCAATATAATTTTACGATCTACAATAAATGCTTAATTATGTGTCTCCACTCGCGTGTATCATTCGTTGTTTGCACATCGCAACAATTATAGTTGTTGCTGTTTTGTGATTCAGTGTTACAAATATTCGTAATCAAAGATTACGTAATCCTTAATTGTATCTTCGTTTGTTACATTTGTGTAACTCTGAATTACAAATTGAGACTTGTAATTATATATTACAAAAAACTATTATTTCATTGTAATGTTCCTTATAACAATTTCAAACACACTCGATTAACTGAAATTTTTTTGCTACATAATTTTGAAAGGTTTCTTTGAAAACACTCACACACCTACTAAAAAATAAATTTTGAATGTTGTTTTTTTTTTCTTTTGTCAAACTTGTTAATCTGGGTCATGCTGAATTATTTTAACGATTTTCGAAATGCGGATTTTGTTTTCACTCACATACACTCACTTAACTTATCATACTTGGAAAATTATTTTTGAATTTTGAATTTAGATTTTTTTCACTTTAAATTTTGTCGCTTGTTGAAAATCCGGATAACGCTGCTCCTTTGTCCTCTTCGTCAGCAGGTGTTGAATTCCACGTCGTACTGTGCTCCTGAACTCAGATCCGAGGTTTTCACGATGTGCACTCGATGGTTCATTTTCTTCGGTCGGTGGCTGCATCCCCGGCGATTTCCTTGGCTGCTTCACTCCTGATCTCCAGAACCGTTGGTGACGAATTTCTGCTCCTGAACTCAGATCCGAGTTTTTCTCATTAACTTGCACTTTCGTTCTCACTAAAGAGTTGGCAGCCCTGCCATCGAGAGCAGAAGCTGGAGCTGTGCGGTCCGCGGAATTTCAATTATTTGAACGTTTGTTTTATAGTAAAGGGCTTGAAAAGTAGTGAAAAGCTTGTAAAATGTGTGAATTTGCTTGTGGAAAGTGAAGATTTCTCGAGGGGGGCGTCACTCCGCGATAACACACTAAAACGCTCAAAAACGAGCTCGAAAAGCATCAACGCTACTCATCGTGCCGAGTTTTCACATAAATAACGCCACCTTAAAGCAAGTTATCGCAAGTTAACGCGCGTTAAAGCGAATTAAAGCGACCAGCGCCTGCTCGACTTTGAACCAGGTAAATCTATCTTGCAACCTTGCCGTCGAGCAGTTTTTGGTTATGTTTGGCAACTCGGTATTTGTTTTTGTTTTTTTCAAGCAGTTTTGACAGAAAGAAAAAAAACAAAGCAAAATTTGTGATTATTTTTATCAACGGACGGAAAAGTTTCGCCGGTGTGATGCCGGCTCCACATTCCACAGAGCAAGGCGCACGTTTTGACGACCGGATTCCAGGTGTGATCGGCGGCACAAAGAAAACGAACTTTGGCGGAGAATCCTGACTCAAACTCAAGGAGGAGGAAAGTTTTCTGGTAATGTTTTTTAGCAGTGCGATTAACAGATTTTAATTGTGATTTTTATTTTTTTGTAGTCTAATAATCGAGGCGCTTGGCTGTAGATAAGCCTATACTGGGTCCATTACAGTATCTATCTCCTGCTCTTGCCCTGATTGTGACCGTCTCCCAGCCAATCGTGAAACGTTTGCCAAGCAATTGACAAGTTGCGCAAGTGCACGGGAGTGAACGCAATATTCAGGCAGCACCGATGCGGCCAAATATCACGAAAACAATGAATCGGAGGACCCCGACGGATCAACGTGGAGGAAGTGGACTTGCCGGAAGACGATTGACACATCCTGCTGGGCATTGTTATTTTTGTTCGGCTCACCGGTGAAACGTACGCCCAGTGCTACCCAACCGTGTCCGTGGATAATTTGTCGGGTGTCGGTCCGGATTCCAGGCGTCGTCTTTCATGCTCGAAAAGTAAGCCGGAGGCCGCAGTACGGAAGCAGAAAGTCGCGGTTAAGGAGGAAGCGGAACTTGGCGCCTGGTGGTGTCGGTGCACGATGGTATCTTCAATTTGGAGTACGATTTGGAGATTAAACGCCAGCTGTGTGGAATTCCACCGCAGGATTGCAAAGAGCGGATTATAAAGGACGCCGCGGCAGGTTCAGCAAATAAAAAACAATCTGGAATAAATCGAGTTGTATAAAGTAAAATTCACTTTCATTTCAATTAGTGTTTTTATTACAATTAAACAGTTTCTGGTTCAGCTCTAGGATGTTACATTTGCACATACAAAACATCCGGACCGTAGAATTGGCAGTGAAGTTGAAAGTCGGCTAAAAGCGCGGATTGTATCCGACTTGAATCGAGATGATCCGGTGACGGAAGAAGAAGAGGAAGAAGGGACGACTACTGGACGAGTTTTAGATACTTTATTGACATAACATGTAAAGCCGCTTTAAAATAAATAAAATATAATTTTGAAGACAAAAATCGAACCGCAGCTTCCGTATACTCCGTACGCAGCCATCACGTCGGGCAGCTCGATGCAGACGCTTCCTCCACAGGCCCGTGCCGAGCAACATAAACAGTTGAATACCGTTTTCTGCTAGAAGTTGATGGTGATTAGTTGCGTGGAACTCTGTTGTACAACTCAGTGCTCAATTCTTACCCAAAATGTAAGTACCAACGTCCATCATCTTATCTGCCGTGCACCGGATTGCCGCGGGTACATTTGAGACGTCAACGTTGACGTCGTGCACCGGTGTCAACCACGGGTGTAAGTCCGGAACCAATGTCAGCACCTGCGCTGCACAAAGTAGATCACGTAAGATCGGTCGTCCAGAGTGGGGTCCTTATACCCCTCGAAAAGACGTCGTTCTCAGCAGACACTAAATGTACAGCGATAGCAATTTCACGCAATTCGGCAAGACGAGCTGGCCGGCGGACGTAGACGATGCCCAGTTCTTCCGGTAGCAGGCCAGAATCTGGGCCGCCTTCATGATCAGGCTGTACTTGATTGCCTACGGCTTGTTATCCTGCAGCTTGAACAGGCCCTGGTTGGTGAAGAACAGATTGGTCGTATCCAGGTCGCAACTGCGGAAAAAATCCACCAACTGGTTGCACGTCTTCAGGCTCAGATTAAGCACGCGCAGCTGGCGCTGGCCCGAGCAGGATGTGAACAGCAGGGCATGAACATTTCCTGTCGGAGGAGAAGGTTAGGTTCTGTGTAAGCTTTTAGAAGTTAACCTTTACCTGGACATCTCCGAAGACTACCATCTGAGGCTGTAAGTGATAAAGCTTCATGGACCTTAATTGAGGCACGCTCCTGTCCCTCATCCACGGGCAAATGACGAATATTGTTCTTGAACTCCGCGCACAGCAAATGAACCAGCCCGGACTTGACCTTATTGTACGACACGTCGCCAGTACCTTCGGCGGGGTGTTATTCCGGCAGTAGTTCTTGGTTATCACAAAGGCGTACGTTCCGGGCACTGGAACACCGTCCGCCGTCTATGAACTGAATTTACGGACACATGTAGGCCGTGAATCGAATCGGTCCCAACTCGCCAAAATTGACGATCGGATGGACCAGTTCCTTCTCGACGGCACGGACAAACGGTGAAACGATCAACTCGAATAGAACGGTACTCTGCTTTATCATGTCCGTGTTGACCGGGAAGTGGGACACCGACGAACGCATGAAACACTGTCCAGAGTATCCCTGGTTCTGGTCCTGAGTGAAAAACTTGGTGGTGACCAAAGGCGCACTAGTCCGGCCGCGTTCGTCGCAGACTCTCCACCGTACGACCGCTGATTCTTGCTTATTTCCTGAATCGAATAGGGCATGCTGTCCGGATCAAGACGATTCTGGACCGGTGGTGCCAGTGCAGGTGGATAGTACGGAACGGTGAAACCGGTTCCATTTCTGGGCTCAAATATGGTCCATCTACGATTACAGCAGCCAGTCGGAATTCTTCAACCGGTAAAGCTTTTTTCGACTATCAAAACCTGGGTGCTGAAAAGACAGAATGCGTAACGTGATTTTCGAAAGCTCCCCACTAATACAACTGCACTACAGCTGTAAACATAAACAATGTAGAAGGTTATGTTCAAGCTCAAGCGTGACATATTTTTTGCTGCTGAAGTGAATTATTATGAAACATTTTGGATCTGTTGATGTTGATGTTTTCGATGAAAAATTAAGTGCTTCGCACTTTTTTCTTTTTAGACTAAACGATGGGCGGCCAAAAGAGGCCTTTTTTGTTTTCCACGTGATGAAAAATTGTGTCAAAAGTGGGTGGAATTTCGTGAATCAGAAGAGCAACCGAATGGAAGTTCCGAGATTATGTATCTTTGATGTGTAGTGATAATATCGGAGTAAGATTATCCAATATTATTTGGAAAGTACTATTCATAGTTATTGATAATTCGTCGCTAACATTTAAAAAAGCATCATAAACATAGGTTTTGCGTGAGACATAGCGATTATAAAATTTTAGCGACGAATTATGCCAATCTCGATTTCAACCCTCTTATTAAGATGTTTTGACTTCGAATACCTCAATAGCCATCGATTTTTTTTTATTCCTAACTAAATAAATTTTAGATCGATCACAATACTTGCCACTTCTTGGTATAATTATGCGAACAGTAAATTGGTTCCGCTTTGACAGTTCTAAATTGAGGCCGCTTTGCGGACAACTATTCTGCACCCAGATCAAAACATACTGCTCGAATGATTTGACAACGAGAACTGTCATTTGCTCTTGACAGTTCTCGCTGTCAAAAAAATCGAGCAGTGTGATGCAAGAACGCAAGAAAAGGCAAGCCAAAAAGCAAGTTATCGCGGTTAACGCGCGTTAAAGCAAGTTAAAGCGGAAAGGTGAAAGTGAACGCTGCAAAGGTTTGAAAAGGAAGCTTTATCGTTCGGTTAGCGCGGAAGTGACATCCCCCTCGAGATTTCTTTTAGTTTTGTGAATTAGTCCAGTCTTTCGCAATTTTTATTTCTACGACGCCTGGTTTGACAGTTCAAGCAAATCGTCGCGGTGGTTTCGGTCTTGCAGTTGTGTTAGTGTGATGTGAGCTACAGTGAGCAAAACTTACACAGCGCATCGAAGTGTTTCGCACATGATCTAACCCTGCAGTACAGAGCACTCAAATATCAATCGCAAAACACTTGAAATTGCGGTGATTGGCCATGAAATAATTTCAATAGCCAAACACTTGAATTTTAAATGGTGTTGAAAAATAATAGTACGTACAAGCGATATACAGGTTCTCGTTTGCTAGTCGTGCACGCTACCACTACGCCGGCCGGCCAGTTGAAAACGATAGAGTTTTTTGTGCTACTCGTTCTAGCCTCGCTTCAACCCATCGATAAAAGTCGCGCTAAAATCAATCAGTGAATCACATTAAATTCAAGTGGAAAATCACGTTGACTTTGAATAGTGCTTGTTTTGTGTAGGTGTTAAGATCAATTTCAAGTGTTTTCCTCATCACTTTGAATAGAGCTTTATGACGTTTCGCGTACACACACTGGCGCACCATTTGATTTTGCTGACCGGACAAAATTTAACCTCAATCTTTTTCGTGTACGTACACGCAATACATGCGCACGTAGATACCTCTATAGTTCAAGACAGTGGGACAAATTCATGAGCAAAACACTTGAAAAGCTTGAGCCACCCGAATGACAATAACGTGTCCAAAAATACCAAAAAGTTAATCGCTCGAACACTTGCATTTGATCGTGATTTGGATTGATGTTGAAACACAAACCAATTAGATCTATGATGTGGCTTTATTCAATAATTCATGTGTTTGGGCACTTGAATAAAAAGTGTGGCGTATTTTCAGTGTAGCTCGCTTTAAGGGTGGTATTCATCCTGTTGTTTTTTTCTACGCCTAAAATAACAAAAAATCTTGACAAAAATCAAATAGTGCGAAAGAAAATAAAAGTAGTGTGCGAAGGAATGTTATTGGAAGTGATTAAACATAAAGCAGCGCTCAAGCAGTTTTATCTATTACTGGAGGAGGTGTTGCTAAACTACACTAAGGTCTACGATCGGGTGAGGTCGGAAATGGTGGATATTGCGCTGAAACCACAGTATCTCATCTGCAGCTGACCAAGAATTGCAATTGGGACACCGTCCGGGTGCTTGAAAGCTGCCTATAAATTTGACAACCAGGCGATCCAGAAACTTGGTGAGATCTATCCGAACTGAAATTTTAAAATGTTTGCCTTCTTCTCAACAATAATTAAATACGCGCTGATCCCTGTTTGCCTGATGGGATTGCTAGTTTAAAGATAGATCGAGAACTCGTCTGGTTTTTGCTCTATGTTTAGGCGGGGCCGGACAATGCCCAACGACCTCGGAATTGGACCGCAAGGAGCTCTGTCATTCTGAAATGAAACGTTGGAAGCAGCGCGAGGGCTATCACCACTTAATACCCGGGACTGAGATAAGCTGTATCAGCATAACCCAAGTCTGATACAAACTATACTTTCCCATAATTTCGCTGCCGGCCAGCGGGTATTGGATTGGACCACACAGCAAAAAACCCGATGGTAAAATCTCATGCAAAAGCATGCACATCACCTTCGTCAAAATAAACACTTAATATTACACACGGCATGTAATTTTTTTGCAAACAAAAAAAACGTTGCAACCGACGGGATTCAAACCCAGCACCAACAGTAAGGACTGGCGCTTAAGCCCACTCGGCCATCAGACCGATGAAAAGCTGTAAGGATAAACGCATATATGAGCTTGTCATTTCGGTCAAGTAGGTTTCCCATACTGATGGGCTACATATTTCAGGGTGTAAAATCACATAAAATTGCAAAAAATAATGCAATATTTACTTTACACCCAGGCCTTTTACACGCAGCTGGATTACTATTTTTTTAGCTGTGCACACACACACACACAACTTGCACTTTCGTCCCCCTACGGAGATTTTCGCGAACGGCCACTTGAATCACTGAGCAGAGCCACCTTCCGGCGAAGACTCGACTGCGCCAGTTATGGACCTTCCATGATTGAAGGGGGGATTTGACGAAATTAATTACGCCGACGCGTTTAGTTTGACTATCAAAAACGTTCTGATTTTATTGTAATCGAAAAGTCCCCCAGAACCTCACACGCGAGGTAATGTGGTTTTACTTATCGAGCATTAATCAAGCTACACTGAACCCCCGGTGGTTGATCACTTTTTTGTTTGACACTTTTTTAGTTTGTACCCCGTTGGTTGGTCAAAGTCAAACTAAAAAGTGTTCACTCCCTTGTGGACCACCGATCAGTGAGGTACTCCTGGATATTAGCTCCTGAAAAGTGCTTTAAAAGTGCAAAAAATGCCTCACGGCAAGAAAAAGAGGCGGTCCTCACCAGCAGGATCGGCAGATTTGAAGAAGCTAAAAAATGCCGAAGCGCTACCTGCAAAATAAGGCAGTTTGAGCAAGGACGCTCAAAATTCGTCTGGAAACCAGTTCGCTACCCTCCCTGTGGACGTGAGCGAGAAGGAAGAATTTGAACGACGGGAAAAGTTGCCACCCATTTTTGTGAAAACATCGTCATCGGATTCGGTGCGAAAGTGGCTGACCGGGTTTATCAAATCTGGTGCTTTACGAGCTTCCATTCGCTTGTGTGCTGATGGACTCAAAATTCTGCTACCTACCAGAAAGGATTACAACTACGTTCGGGATTTCCTAAACAACACAAAGATTGAATACTACAGCCATGACGATCCAGGTAAACGCCCCATGAAACAGGTCCTCCGTGGCCTGTACGACATGGATGTGAGTGTGCTGAAAGAAGAGCTCAAAACTCTTAAGTTGAACGTGATCGAAGTCTTCAAGATGACGAGACACAACAAGGACATCAAGTATCGTGATCAACTGTACCTGGTTCATCTCGAGAAAGGATCGACAACGCCTTCTGAGCTGAAAGCAGAGCGGGCAATTTTCAACATCATCGTCACTTGGGAACGTTATCGTCCAGTGCACCGTGACGTGACACAGTGTTCGAACTGCTTGCAGTTTGGACATGGTGGAAGGAACTGTTTCATCAAGAGTCGTTGTGCAACCTGCGGAGGTGAGCACAAAACTCAAGCATGCGAAACAATCAACGAGAACATCGAAGCTAAATGCTTCAATTGCGGCGGCGACCATTCGACCAAGAATCGGAGCTGCCCAAAACGTGCTGAGTTTGTAAAAATTCGGCAGCAAGCGACGACGAGGCACCAACCAAATCGTCGCAAAACACCACCAGCATACACGGACGTGGATTTTCCTGCTTTGGCGTCGCCAGGAGCAGGATCTGTACGAGTGGTTCCAAATCTGCAGCCATTGCCGTTGAATCAGCGGCAAAGAGTTGCAGAGAATACAACACCTCCAGGCTTCAGTCAGCAACCGAGGGAAAACCAACCAGCATCAACGGGTGAAGGCAGTAGTGACCTGTTTTCACCACAAGAACTTCTGAACATTTTCATCGAGATGACAACAACACTGTGTGGTTGCAAAACTCGCCAGGAACAAGTAAGAACGCTTGGAGCATTCATCTTAAAATACAGTTCGTAGTTTACTCGTTCTAATGATTTTGAATATTCAATGAATTTTTTTTTTAGTTATAAGTTAGGATTAGTTGTTAAAGTGATTTTTTTTTCTTTTTTATCCAAATGTATTCGATTCAATGCAATAATGTAAAACAATTTTAAGTAAATAAAATAAATGTGATCAGTTAATAATAAAACGAAAAATACAACAAAGATGAAGAGCATTAGGCCATACCACTTAGCATGTAAAAGAAATGTAATTATTATAAGAAAGTTCAATAAAGACATATTTAATTTAAAAAAAAACTAAAAAGTGACGAACTGTCACTTTTTACACGGCGCTCACGAACACTATCAAAACAAACGTTTGGTAGTGTGTGTGAACTCCGTGTAAAAAGGGTGTCAAACAAAAAAGTGACCCCGTTCGTTTGACAACAGTTGGTGTCAAACCATCAGGGTTTGAGTGTACTTGCTTTAATCGCGGCGAGGTAAACGAAGTTAAGCTTTGTTCGCAGTTTCTGTAACTTATATATTAGCTCCTTAACCATAAAGAAGTCGCAAAACTCAACTTCATGATGATTAATAATAAGAAAATCATATTCTTTTAAGGCTGGTTTGCACATTGGAGAAATGATTTTGGCAGTAAATAAAGATTCATTAATAGGATGCAGCTATGAGACCGCAGCTTCTTTGTTGAAAAAATCTGATGGAGTTGTAGTTCTAAAAATTTGCAATCCAAACAAAACTAAGGAAACCAGCACAAATTCTATCACTAGTACAAGCATAACAGTAAAAGGTTCATCAGATGCAAAAGCATGTTCTGCATCGCCAGATAAAGCCACACAATCAAGTAGGCCCGTGACTCCTATGCCCAAAAAGTCTCCTGCAAAAGAAGTAGTAGATCCTTCAAAGGCATTGATAGTACCAAACGAAAATACTACTATTGAAATTGACACAAACAATAAACCATTGGGGGTGGTTGCCGTCGGAAGTGAACTAAACATACATGTAAGTAATCTTCTTATTGTATAAACAGTCAATTTATGTTCGGCTCATCGAAAGTTTTGACACAACGACAGAAATTCAATTTGGTGGAATAGCCGTTTGCCATGGATGGTGGTTAACGAATGACAAGTTGAATTTTTCATAAAGCAATTTTTCTAGCATCCCGCATAGGAAATACTGTTTGAAAATCATTTGTTAAATATTCAATCAACATTTTACGAAATTGTATAGCCACTCTTTGGTAAATCATTTTTTTAATTCCTCACCGTCTCCCATATACCCAAGTAACCAAACAGCACTAAAACAGGAAATTATTCAGCACTATAAGCGCATTTAGTGCAACGCATAACAGTTTTCAAAATTGCACCAAAAGCGCTTTTACAACCGATTTGCAGCTGTTTTTGGACTTTATATTTCTGTTTTACAGCTGGGCCCCTACTGTTGGCGATCCAACCCTGCACAATTGTCATTAATGTCAAAAAAATGAGAGGAGCAAAAATATTTTCTCTCTCTTCCTTTCTCCTCCACCTGTCTGTTCTATTTTGGTTTGTTTGTTACAACTTTAACGACGCTCAGCTGACCGTAGGGGAATCATTTTATTTGATTGATTTTGCTTTGTTGGGGATTTGATGCCAGATGATGGAAGTGTTCGTCGATGTTTACTGGTGGTTCCTGTGCCCGTATCGTCACGCCTGTTTGGAAAATGTTTTGTTGACGAGATTGAACAGCTTCAGATACTGTTCCATTTTCTGAAAACCTCTTTCAAATTGTCTCCTTAGAAAGCCTGGAGTCATTTAATCTTTTAATTTCGGAGAAAAACGTGCGTAACTCTTAGTTTGACTTAAGTACTTTTACTGATCTTATTTAATCATTTGTTCATCGAAATTACTTATACCTGAAGCCGGAGCACCATCAAGTCTGCATTCCAACGTTCAATTCCGGTCAAGTCTGCAGCAGCTGCAGCCTTGAAATTGAAAATTCACCTGCCAATTGCTGATGGTCCGGAACGGCCGCTTTTTTCCACGTTGGAGGGCAAATACATTGTTTGATGCATCCTGAAATATATTTGTTTATTAATAGATGATTCTTAAGTAATAATCTTGTGCTATACTCACGAAAGTTAGAAGAAATACAGGCTCCAGCAGTAATTTACCCGAATCCAAATTTTCATCACCATGATTATTTGTTTTTCTTTCTCAGTCGCACTCTTTCACTCTCGGTCAACACGACAGACGTGTTGCCAGTTTTTTGACAATTTACAACAGTGTTGCTAGTGGCAGCTGGTAATCAGCTCTAAAACGGCTGTTATCGATGCAGTTATTTTAGAGCTGATTTGCTTTAATCTTTGCCGTTTTACAGCTGATTAGCTGGTGAATGCTATTTTGCATCTGATTTATGATTTCTAGTAATGCTGGATGGTTACTTGGGTAGTGAACCCATTTATATCTTGTTAGCAATATTCACTATTTGATTTTTTTTCTTTCAGCGACACTTTGTCAAATGCTTTTTAAAGTTCATTTTTGCGTATATATTTTAGGGATTTCCCCATTTCTGAAATGGTATTTTAATGGTTTTAAATAGTTATTTGAGTAATTTTTCATGGCACATTACATTTTGTGAAATCCCGAGCAGGGGTAAATAACACGGGAATACCAAATTTTGGTACTACTTGGACAAATAACAGGGACCAAAATGTGCCCTTGGTTGCCCAGTAATAGATGGTAAAATACCATGAAATCATACCAAAATCTTGTATGTGGAAGGGCACAACAATACCAAACCATGTTATTCCAAGGGTAAAATAATACCACAAAATAAAACCATTTCAATACCAAGTTGAGGTCTTCTGGATTTTTGAACATTGCTTGAATACCAAAACTTGGTATTGCCATGGTTTATTTTTAGGTATTTCTGCGCCCTTGGAAAATCAGATTTTGGGTTTCCTGTGGTCTTCCACATACACACGCAGAAAAATAAGGCATATTTGAATTAGGAAAACGTTTTGTTGATTTGAAAATCAAGATTTTTGTTGAATCAACGCTAAACGTCAAAGCAACTTTTTCAAAACAACATAAGATTTTTGTGGAATTGAGAAAATCAAGGTTTGTTTCCACGCAAAATCGTTGTTGGTTATATTCAACAAAAATTTTGTTGAATCAAACCTTGTACAGGCTGATTCTACAAAATATTTTTCTTCGTGCATGATTTTGGTATGATTTCATGGTATTTTACCATCTATTACTGGGCAACCAAGAGCACTTTTGGTCACTGGTATTTGCATAAGTAATACCAAAATATTTTCAATACTATTTATAGTGCAGCAGTTGCAGTTAGTGAAAAAAAAACGGAAATGATCCATATACAACAGCCAAATCTACTTACCTGATGATTCCATGTTGTTCTTAGTGATATTTTTCACCACATCAAATGCATTTGTCATTGATGAACGGCCTGTGCTTGAAGTTCTTGAAGCTTCTGAAAAATAACGAGATTGAAAAATAAGTGTTATTAAAATGAAACTGGATTGTAATTCACCGAAATCTAACAATTTTCAAAGTATTTGGTCATCCCGACTTAGAGAAATTTCAACGATTTAAAAAAAATAACACTTCATTACCAAAATAATACCAAAATGTGCCATCCTGACTTTTCCAAAATTTCAAGTCATTTCTTTAGGGCAGGGGTGCCCAACCTTTTGGCCCTGCGGGCCATGTTTGATTTACCGGAAGAGGTGGCGGGCCGTGGAGAAAATATTTAAAAAATCATGTAAACTGCTAAAAAGCTGAAAGAAATGTAAACCCGCATAAACGAGAACCTTAAAAAAACTATGTGTTAAATGGTTTTCTCACCATTTCAGAGATCGTAACCACTATTTGAAAAATGGTAGGAAAACCTTAAAAATACCATATCGGAAATGGTACCCTACCATTTTTCATAAAGTTCGACCATCTGAGATGAGGGTGGTTGGCAACGCACTATGGTACATTGGGTGGCCAAGTTTCAAAAAAGTGACCTTCTCCAAATATTTTTTGGTATTTTTTTCTCGAAAGTAAACATTCTAACTAAGAAAAATCCAAATTTTCAAAGCTCTAAGTTTGTTCATTACGGAGGTACGCAAGCTGAAAGTCAAAAAATGGAGTAAAAAACTAGAGTTTTTCGAAAAAAAGGCTGATTGTTTAATTTTAACATAGCTCAGCCATTTTAAATGTTTTATTAGGACAAATATACATCGTTGGAAAGGTAATGAGATAAGCTTTGAAACTATTAATAGATAAAATGTTGTTTCCAAACCAAAAACAGAAGTTTTCATCGAATAACTGGAGCATTTTTTTGACAAATCATATTTTTTTGTGTTTGTTAATCGAGTACTTTTTTTGCTAACCGATGCTAAACATGAAACTAAGATCACTTGAAAGATTGGATTATAATCTAACACTGCTGAAATTTCCAGCCTGCGATTTTTTGCGTTTTCGGAGATATGCCATTTTGAACATTTACGTTTTATCAAAATTTGCTGCAATCTACATATGCCCCCTTTTTTCACTTGTTTTGCTACCTACTTCGTGGGCATCGTCGCTTCAAAAATCAATACCTGGTTTCAAGAAGTTCGAAATGACTTTATTGGAATTTTCTGTTGCCTACATTTAAAATTGAGTACCTTAGTCAAAATAAGGTATTCGTACCGAAGTTTCTCAAGCGAAACTGGAGAATCTCAGTTTGATACCGGAAAAGTATTCAGCAAAATGTTGACTTAGCATGATGAATTTCTGCGATCAATCCATGAAACTGATCCACATTTAAGTTCTATGTTGGTTAGTACAAAACATCATAAAAAGTACCTTTAACATATCCTGAAGCTGTCACAAACTCTATAATCAAATGAATTTTAAGAATATGGTTTGTATTTTATCGTTTTACTTCATAATTAATATTTTGAATAAAATTATTTTTTCTGTTATTTGATTTAACAATTAAAATTTTCACAATTTATGCCCGTAACCCCGGGTCTCAAGTTATATGGCATGGACTCACAAAAAGAAACACACAGCAGTAAATAATAAATATTTGACTTAAAATGAATTTATTACGCTTAACAAAATTTTGTTGGAGGGGAGGAGGAGAGGGGGAAGAAAGAGGAGGGAGGGGTTGTGTTCTTGAAGTGGGGATGTATTAGCTTATCCATAATTTAATAATATAAACTTGCAATACAATATATACGCAATTCTGTTGCACATGCAAATGTATGAAAAGACTATTTATTATAAACAATCAACTATTGAAAAACATGAAAAGTCATAAAAATCGACGTATATCATTTCAATACCATACAATTACCCAAATTTGTATGAAAAAACATTTAAAAAGCAAAAAAATAATTTGGCCGCCTGTTTGTATGGAGATGGCCCATAGTGCAACGGTAACCTTAAAAATCTCCGAACAACGTTTCGTCAGATTACCATTTGTGTAATGGTAAAAATAAAGTTAATTTTCGCGTGGAAGCGACCTTTTTCCTCCGGTTTTTACTGTTTCAGAAATGGTTTTTAATTGGTATTTTAAGGTTTTTCTTACAATTTTTAATGTTTCGTAAATGGTTATTTAGGGTTTTTCTTGCTATTTTTACCGAGCGCTACTGTTTTAGAAATAGTTTTCACATGGTTATTTAAGGTTAATTCTATAATTTTCTCCCAGTTCCACTATTTGAGAAATAGTTTTGAAATGGTTTTTAATAGTTTTTCTAGCATTTTTACCTACCTATTTTTTACAGAATTGTTCACAACAATAATATTAAAACTTTTTCTGCTTTAATTCTAGTTGATTGCCGATTCTGTTCGGTTGATCATACTGCCAAAGTCGTCCAAACCTGAAAAAAAAAGAAAAAAAATCACAAAGTATCGAGTAGAATGTAACATTCAAATACGTGTACTTATCTGATGATTCAAATGATTTCCTTGATTAATGCCAATCGTGCGTTCGCTTCGATTTTGTTTTGTCGGTCGGCCGCCGCCGAATCCTCCAGCACCAGCTGTTCCGTTGTTTCAAGTTCTCCACGGCGCTGAAATGATCAACAAGAAAAATGTAAACAAAGTATCTGGTAAATCAAATAATTTGTTTGAAAATTATACCTGCGCACAAAACGTAGACAACAACCAGCCGCACAAACGTTTCACTTCAGACTGTTTCTGCCTGAGCCTGTCTGCAACGAGTGCAGGTAACGAGCATAGCGAGAGAAGAGAAACGAGAGAGCGCGCAAAGCAGAGTAATAATATTCTGCCTGGTGCGCTCTTTCGTTTCTCTTCACTCGCTACGCTCGTTACCTGCTCTCGCAAATATGCCGTAAATCCAAAATTATCAACTGTTGAAAAATGTTGAAATAAAGTAACAATTATCACAAGCATGATATGCTTAAAATTGAATCGTCAACGAAACTCAAAGGAATTGTAGTGCATCAAAAGGAACCGACATTTTCGAGCCTTTTTGTTCTTGAGCTCCTCAGTTTGTTTTCTCTTTTTGTTGGTTTAGATTCTGTCAATTAAAATTGGTAAACTTCGGATTGGCTTCCTTTGGCAGCTCATATGTGGGTAAAATCCAGGGCCAAGTAAGCCAAATGATGTCCACATAACTTGGTACTACTGGTGCAGCTGCACGACGAACACTTCACCGTAAAGTGTATGCCTTTGCCATATGGTTCACAAACTCTCCGCCAAAGTTGTAATTCTTCGCTTTTATCAGCCCCACCATCGTTGAATAGATCGTACACTTTTCCGGCAACTTAGTCAGACAAAATCTTGTTCCGAAAGTTGCCCAAATCCGACTCCAGCACAAACCCAACCCTTTATGAAGCTACAGACAAAAAAGTTTGATTCTTTTATTTGAAAACAAAACTTAGTCAAATTTGGTAAACGCTTTTTGCAAATTCTAACTATTTTCAAATGGGTATTTAATGTTTCTATATGGTAATCGTGAATCAATATGAACCATTTGAACTTAAAAATCACCTTATGATTTAGGGTAACCATTTGAGTAAACATCCTCAAATAGTTTTTAAAGTCACCAAGAAAATTGTTGACCATTACAAACATTAAAATAACTCTATTGCTTATGGTGACCATTTGACAAATAGTTATCAAGGTCCGCCAAATAACATTATTACAAATGGTGACCATAACTAATAAGGTTGTTTTAAGATCCTCACTAGAATTCATATAGTTTTCGTTTATCCGGGAAGGCATCATCTGTTACATTTTTAAATTTTTTCAATTGTTATTTTCAACATATACATTAACAAAGAACACCTAAGAACGTGGATGGTCAAAATCATTTAAAAAATCTATTCTTATTTTTTGCACTCGATTCATAAAATTCTGTTCAATATTTTTAAATGATAAAAACATTTTTTTTTGTTTAATTTTTTATTTTTATACTTTGGTTAATGAAAAATTTCAGTTCTATATTACTCAAAACATTGAAATTAAACAAATCTGATGACGCAACAAACATGTTTTAAGTACATTCAGAAGAATATTATAAAAATGTTTTTTTTTTTAAAGATTAAAAGAAATCCAAAATCTTCAAAAATCATGTTTCAATTTAGATTATTTCATTTTATAATGTCACTTAAATGTGATTGATAACAAGAGATTTTTTGAAGTTTAAGTTTACGTTACACTGAATACTAATACAAATTGATATTAATTTATCCAAAAATTAAGGACGAAATAGTACGTATTTCTGAAATATTCAATGAAAAAATCTACTACAATAGATAAATTATTCATAGAATGTTAGAAGTTTAATTTGTTCATTATGATTTAAAATGAAATTATAAATGTTTTGAAATAGTAATAAACAGACTTTAAACTTATGAGTTACAAATATACACAAATTCTTGTACATTAAATATATTAGCTTTGAATTTGCAATGTATTGATTTTTAGACAATTCTTAATAAAAATAATTGGAAAAAATTAAGATACTTTTAAAATATTTTTGAAATCATGAAAATTTTATTCTAAGTAAAATCAACAATATTGTACCAATTTTATGCATTAAATAAAAATAATAATTTTTATCAAGGGTCCAGTTATTGAACCATTTTCAGTGTTCGTCGCGGGCCGGACAAAATGGCTTAACGGGCCGAATCCGGCCCGCGAGCCGGAGGTTGGGCACGCCTGCTTTAGGGGGTACAGTCAAACCTCTTTTTACGCGACCTCCGTTTGCGCGAAATTTTTTTTACGCGGTTTTTTTTACGCGAATAATTCAAAATAACGCGAACTCAATTTACGCGAAAAATTCAAAATAACGCGGTCCGATTCTAAACTGTCGGAAGTCTTAACCATTATGGTCATATCTTCCTGTTCAACGGGGACCACAATCAGGGTTTTTACCATCAGTAGCTTCGGTGACCTACGGATACTCTGCATCATATTGGGATGTTCTGGACAACTAAGAACATCCGGAAGTCACGAATAGAATATCTATCTGTTCAACGGGTATTTGTACCGGTGTATTCACCATCGATATAGCTTCAGGTAGCTTCAGTGGACCACGATGGACATCCTGTGACATGTTGGATTGTTTTGGGTCATCCAAGAACTCCCGGAAGTTATGGCATGGATATCTACCTGATCAACGGGGGTCTATATGACTATATTATTCATCGGTATAGCTTCAGGTAGCTTCAGTGGACCACGATGGACATCCTGTGGCATGTTGGATTGTTTTGGGTCACCCAAGAACTCCCGGAAGTCATGGCCAGGATATCTACCGGATCAACGGGGGTCTATATGGGTGAATTAACCATCGGTATAGCTTCAGGTAGCTTCAGTGGACCACGATGGACATCCTGTGACATGTTGGATTGCTTTGGGTCATCCAAGAACTCCCGGAAGTTATGGCATGGATATCTACCTGATCAACGGGGGTCTATATGACTATATTATCCATCGGTATAGCTTCAGGTAGCTTCAGTGGACCACGATGGACATCCTGTGGCATGTTGGATTGTTTTGGGTCATCCAAGAACTTTCGGAAGTCATGGCTAGGATATCTACCTGATCAACGGGGGTCTATATGGGTGAATTAACCATCGGTATAGCTTCAGATAGCTTCAGTGGACCACGATGGACATCCTGTG
Source organism: Culex quinquefasciatus (assembly GCF_015732765.1). Lineage (NCBI taxonomy): Eukaryota > Metazoa > Arthropoda > Insecta > Diptera > Culicidae > Culex > Culex quinquefasciatus. The sequence goes on from NC_051862.1 coordinate 111,363,378, forward strand.
GCATGTTGGATTGTTTTGGGTCATCCAAGAACTTTCGGAAGTCATGGCCAGGATATCTACCTGATCAACGGGGGTCTATATGGGTGAATTAACCATCGGTATAGCATCAGATAGCTTCAGTGGACCACGATGGACATCCTGTGACATGTTGGATTGTTTTGGGTCATCCAAGAACTCCCGGAAGTTATGGCATGGATATCTACCTGATCAACGGGGGTCTATATGACTATATTATTCATCGGTATAGCTTCAGGTAGCTTCAGTGGACCACGATGGACATCCTGTGGCATGTTGGATTGTTTTGGGTCACCCAAGAACTCCCGGAAGTCCTGGCCAGGATATCTACCGGATCAACGGGGGTCTATATGGGTGAATTAACCATCGGTATAGCTTCAGATAGCTTCAGTGGACCACGATGGACATCCTGTGGCATGTTGGATTGTTTTGGGTCATCCAAGAACTCCCGGAAGTCATGGCCAGGATATCTACCTGATCAACGGGGGTCTATATGACTATATTATTCATCGGTATAGCTTCAGGTAGCTTCAGTGGACCACGATGGACACTCTGCGGCATGTTGGATTGTTTTGGGTCATCCAGGAACTCCCGGAAGTCATGGCCAGGATATCTACCGGATCAACGGGGGTCTATATGGGTGAATTAACCATCGGTATAGCTTCAGATAGCTTCAGTGGACCACGATGGACATCCTGTGGCATGTTGTATTATTTTGGGTCATCCAAGAACTCCCGGAAGTCATCGCCAGGATATCTACCGGATCAACGGGGGTCTATATGGGTGAATTAACCATCGGTATAGCTTCAGATAGCTTCAGTGGACCACGATGGACATCCTGTGGCATGTTGGATTGTTTTGGGTCATCCAAGAACTCCCGGAAGTCATGGCCAGGATATCTACCTGATCAACGGGGGTCTATATGACTATATTATTCATCGGTATAGCTTCAGGTAGCTTTAGTGGTCTACAATGGACACTCTGCGGCATGTTGGATTGTTTTGAGACATCCAGGAACTCGTTCTCAAATGCGAATGCTAATTCTAATTAGCATTTAGCATTAGCATTTGGAGGACGCCCCACCACCGGAAGGCTCCACAACGCTTATCCCACTGTTTGGTCTGGTTGTGTTAGACCCTCATCCGGAACAATAATCCAACGGGGGAGATACCATGTCTTCATCTTTTGATGAGTGTGTAATACAGCCCAGGGCATAAGGGGGTCCACGCCGGGTCCAAGCTATCCTCGGGGAAATGAAGGAATGTTAGTAAACACCTATCTAAAGTGCGCAGGGACCCCTACGTCACCTTAGTGGTATAGATGTTTGTAGGGTGGTTTTGGACTCAATGTTAGTAGGAGAGGTAGAACCCTAGGATATACCCCGAAAGGTATTGCGGGCAAGTCAAGTATGTTTAGCTTTTTGGTTATTAAACTTATACAGATGATTGTACAGTATAAAAGATGCATGATTTATATATTCGATTTAAAGTCACGGCAGATACAACGCGACGAAGCCGTGCATGATTAAATTGTCTGTAGTATTACTAAACCAACCATTTCCTCCGGTAAAAACAATGCTGATTAAACACAGTTTTAACATGTTTGCTGTTAAACTCAAGCTATCTACTGTAAGAGTAAAGCGAAGTTTATATATTTTTCTATAAATTATTATGTGTTTAAGCGAAATTCGAGGTTAAAGATGATTTAACGCATAATTAGAATCTTGAATTTAAACTCTTACAGCAATGCGGAGTGAACATCAAAGATTTATTTATTCATTTGTTTTATTTAAATGTGAGAGTTAGAACTTATATTAAAACGACCGATTCAAAAAGCATTTAACTAGTTAGCATTTAATTATTTTTTGTGTAATGGGATTAATCAGCATATTTAATTTTTTTAATAAATACACTATAAAAGGATATCTACATGCGAAAAATAGTATGCAAAAATATCAATCCTGCAGAGCAACCACGTGGCCTGCTCCCTGGAATCGAATCAAGAAACAAAATGCGCGCTTAATGTTTAATAACTACCCAAGCGAGTAAAAAAAAATTAAGAGCGCAATTTTTAACGAAATGTGAAGGCGTCATGGCGATTTGCAGCCGACTCTAGATATCTGTAAACTTGCAGACAAATTCTAATTCTGGCGACCACACGAATCAACTGTGGCAGGTGACACAGAATTCAAGCTGTCGTCCTGCCCTCTTACACACAAATAAGGCGTTGCTTTCCTTGGCCATTCAATACATACACAAACACAGCCAAACACACTCATACACTGCTTGTCAGACTCTAGAAACATAAAAAGGATAGATCTCACCCGAGTTCTGCAGGTCATCCGGTCATTTGGGGCTTTGTGATTTTATACTTCTCCTCTCTTCTCTTCTCTGAGTAAAAAACATTGGAAGAGCCAGCATGCCAGTACTGCAGCGAACCAGCTAATCGGCCAAACAAAACAAACTATTGGTTTTTTCTTCCGTCAATTTTCTTCTTATCATGTGGATCATTTTTTGGTCAGTTTCTTCGAACCACTTTCCCCACATTCAATTCAGAATATCAATGAGATCAGTACCTCGTTCAAATCAACCCAATTTTTCCTCTTCATTTCTCGCATTTAACCGAAGCAAGTTATTTTCACGGCCGACAATTTTTCTTGTGAGATAAACACTACCGGATTTATTCCTCGCGCGTAATTAGAATTCAGCCAAATTTAAAAGAAATAAAAACACTAGCACCAACTTTTCACCAAATGAACCGGACCCTTTCGAGTAAACAACAAATTTCTGCGAATGGCACTTTTCTCATTTTGCTTCCTTTTGACGTTTTTCTCCTTTTCACGTTTGACACATCCCTCTCTTCGTCTTGTTGACAACCGCTCTCTCGTGACTGAAAACTCCCCAGCTGGGCTGTACTAAATATCGGTTGGTAACACTTTTCGAAGATCGACACGGCTAGCATCACTATTCGACGGCTCCGTGCCAAATTTGCACAGCACCTCAGCAGCCGGAGGGCGCAGCCCGACTTTCAAGGCAAACCACTCACAAGCCAGAATCAAGAGGAAATCACTTTTCCGGCCAACTTTCACCAAAAATTCACTCTTTCCACCACCTCCCGGCCACAATCAACGATTCCGCGAACACCACCACCAAAAAAGAAAGCACAAACTCAAAAAACAACGAAAATCCACGAAACCCGCGGACGACCGAAAAAACGTGACCAGTCGCGATGGCAGTGCTGCCAGTTCTCCCCTATGCGAATGCTAATTCTAATGGGACATTTATGCGTTGATCAGGTAAATATCCAGGCCAGGACTTCCGGGAGTTCCTGGATGACCCAAAACAATCCAACATGCCACAGGATGTCCATCGTGGTCCACTGAAGCTACCTGAAGCTATACCGATGAATAATATAGTCATATAGACCCCCGTTGATCAGGTAGATATCCAGGTCATAACTTCCGGGAGTTCTTGGATGACCCAAAACAATCTAACATGCCACAGGATGTCCATCGTGGTCCACTGAAGCTACCTGAAGCTATACCGATGAATAATATAGTCATATAGACCCCCGTTGATCAGGTAGATATCCATGCCATAACTTCCGAGAATTCTTGGATGACCCAAAACTATACAACATGCCACAGAATGTCCATCGTGGTCCACTGAAGCTACCTGAAGCTATACCGATGGTTAATTCACCCATATAGACCCCCGTTGATCAGGTAGATATCCTGGCCATAACTTCCGGGAGTTCTCGGATGACCAAAAGCAATCCAACATGCCACATAATGTCCATCGTGGTCCACTGAAGCTACCTGAAGCTACACCGATGGATAAAATAGTCATATAGACCCCCGTTGATCAGGTAGATATCCTGGCCATGACTTCCGGGAGTTCTTGGATGACCCAAAACAATCCAACATGCCACAGGATGTTCATCGTGGTCCACTGAAGCTATCTGAAGCTATACCGATGGTTAATTCACCCATATAGACCCCCGTTGATCCGGTAGATATCCTGGCCATGACTTCCGGGAGTTCTTGGGTGACCCAAAACAATCCAGCATGCCACAGGATGTCCATCGTGGTCCACTGAAGCTACCTGAAGCTATACCGATGGATAATATAGTCATATAGACCCCCGTTGATCAGGTAGATATCCTGGCCATAACTTCCGGTAGTTCTCGGATGACCCAAAGCAATCCAACATGCCACAGAATGTCCATCGTGGTCCACTGAAGCTACCTGAAGCTATACCGATGGATAATATAGTCATATAGACCCCCGTTGATCAGGTAGATATCCTGGCCATGACTTCCGGGAGTTCTTGGGTGACCCAAAACAATCCAACATGCCACAGGATGTCCATCGTGGTCCACTGAAGCTACCTGAAGCTATACCGATGGATAATATAGTCATATAGACCCCCGTTGATCAGGTAGATATCCTGGCCATAACTTCCGGTAGTTCTCGGATGACCCAAAGCAATCCAACATGCCACAGAATGTCCATCGTGGTCCACTGAAGCTATCTGAAGCTATACCGATGGATAATATAGTCATATAGACCCCCGTTGATCAGGTAGATATCCTGGCCATGACTTCCGGGAGTTCTCGGATGACCCAAAACAATCCAACATGCCACAGAATGTCCATCGTGGTCCACTGAAGCTACCTGAAGCTATACCGATGGATAATATAGTCATATAGACCCCCGTTGATCAGGTAGATATCCATGCCATAACTTCCGGGAGTTCTTGGATGACCTAGTACATTCTAACAGATCACAAGGTAACCATCGTAGGTCACGGAAGCTACCTGCAATTATCACGATGGTGGATACACTGGTACAGACCCATGTTGAACAGGTAGATAATCAGTTCATTATTTCCGGAAGTTCTTGGATAACCCAGAACCTGCTGTAGAATATACAGCGTAGGTCACTGAAGCTATTTTGAATAACCTGGAATTACGTTATTATTAATAAAAATATATAATACTTTATAAAACTAAAAAATACTGAAAACTCTTTTTACGCGAGCAATTCAAAATAGCGCGAACTTTTACGCGATTTTTTTTACGCGAGAACCAAATTTCGCGTAAAAAGAGGTTTGACTGTATATCCAAAATGTTTAAAAACAAGTTTGAAATTTCCGGTTTTCAACGAAAACATTCGCTTTGAGACATCATTTTAACGCAAAATTAATTATTTTGTCAAAGTTGGTCAAAATTTTCCCATAGTTTCAGAGGAATTTGATAAAACACTTTAATACCAAAATAATACCAAAATGTGCCATCCTGACATGGACAATTTTCCACAATTTTAAGTCATTTCTTTAAGGGGTATATAAAAAATGTTTAAAATTAAGTTTGAAATTTCCGGTTTTCAATGAAAGCATTCGCTTTGAGACATCATTTTAGCGCAAAATTAATTGTTTTGTCAAAATTGGTCAAATTTTCCCATAGTTTCAGAGGAATTTCATAAAATACTGTTATACCAAAAGAATACCAAAATGTGGTGTGGTGACAAATTCTGCAATTTTGCAATATCAAAACAATACCTTAAATTGGTATGATACCACATTTTGCTCTTGCATAATCCTTAAGACAAATTTTAAAAGGTCCAGGAATACCAAAATTTGGAATTGATACCCAGAGAAAGGTATTATTACGCATTTCCTTTGTTATTCACCCATGCTCGGGCATCGCGTTGGTTCGCATCTGCAGTGGGCACTTCCGGTATCACGACGAGCAGGGCAGCTACACCGGCTGCGTTCTAGAAGGCATACGCCGCAAAGCGAAACCGGATCCGGTGCCGGTCATAACTCTGGTGCTGTAAGTGGTTTGTGATAAGTGCGGTACGGACCGACGGTTTTGCGCCATTGGACACTTTGTGCTTGCGCGGACGAATACTAAAGGCAACCAAGCACCACCTTTACACTCGTGTCTGGGTCGTAAACGGCCTGCTGTTGATCCGCTCGGTACACGCGTCGCAGCAAATTTTGTTGTTCCCGGCCATCAACTCAATCGCGATGAACGCGTTCGGGCAGGACTGGATTGAATACTCGTTGTCTGCACTGGTATCCGTTGACGCCGTGCCTTGCTTTGGCCTTCGCTTCCTGCAGCTCGATGCTCATCTTTCCATCATGTTGGCCACGCTCTCGGCACTCAGACACACTCGCACACCAAATTCGACTCGCCTCCTTTGTTCACATTCTCCGGCACATATTCACGCTTTTCCGGACCGCCCTCGTTTGGTCAACGATCTTTTTCGTCTGCAAATCGTCGTTCAGACTGTCCTTGACGTCCGCGCCTGACATGCCGACGTCGTCCTTATCCGATTCGTTGGCGTCACCTTCCTGTTTGCCACCTGTTGCGGCAAAAGTTGATTTGTTGGATTTTTTCTTTTGCTTTTTCCTTGGTTTCCACATTTCCACATTTCCGCATTCGCATTCTTGATGCGGCGTCATTCACGGCTGCTTAGTGGTTTTGGGCTGCATCCGCCGGAAGTTGACATGTCTGTAGTCCGGTTTGGGGCTGCATTTTCGTCGGATCGGGGGTTACGGTTTTTCCGTGTGACAAATTCAAGAAGGACTCGTGCCATGTTAGTCATACTTCGCAGCCACAGCAAACTATCTACGATGGACTAGCTGCTCGTCGCAATGGCCGGCAACTTCCGTTCGGTTCTGCCTCCATCCTAATTTCACGCTAAATCGGCGCCGCGGCCGTCGATGTATCATCTCCGTCCCCACATCTCCTCTGCTGAAGTACGTCTCGCCAAACTAATGGTACGTTCGTTTGAACAGCCGGTGCGGCACTGAGTGCCACACTCGTCGGTGCCAGTTTTGGTTCAATCGAACGTCATTTGTCAGTGTGCGTGGAACTCGCATGAAACTGAAAAAATATCGAGTGCGGCACTAGAGTTTCAGTTCCAAGATAGGCGAAACTTGTGCGGAACTAGCGCGAGTTTCTTCAAACAAACACTTTGACAGCTCTGGGTGCGGCACTCAGTGTGGAACTAGCCATCAAACGAATGTACCATAAAGGAAACAATTAATAAAAATCGAAGCATTTCACTCCAGGGTAACGCAGGCGAAATAGAAACTGCTAGATCGAATATTTACTGGCAACTCTGACTGCATGAATGAAAATTTTCATTCGAGCACGATCTGAGCTCGAATGAAAATAAATGGTTTTTTTCTAGGAATTTTGTATGAATACAGAAGCAAAGGAGATTAATTTGAAAAAAATAATAATCATTTTTTGTATTTTTTTAACTATATAATTCAACATAATATTTCGTATTATGCGAATTTAAATAATTTCAAGTAATCAAATCATTTCAACAGTTTCAAATAATTCATGTTGATTTTAAATATAAAATGAAATTTTAATATTTATATTATTTTAGTTTTAAAAGTATCAATTTTATGAAGTACCTTATAAGTAAAAAATATTCCTATCAAAAAAACCATCCACATTAACGACCCCGGGTCTTTTGTGGTCTCTATTGCAAGTTTCTGCTCGAACCTAGGAGTCCAAAGGCTTGAATGGGGAAAGCACCCAAACCTCTTTCTACTCCAAGGATCCTTCCACCCCAGTGTTTGAACTGACGACCTTTGGATTGCGAGTCCAACCGCCGCCAGCGATTCCACCGGAGTAGGCTTGGTTTGGTGTGTTGTTTGTACTTATGGCATGGAGACGACTCCTACACCTGGAATGACTTAACGGCTTAACAACCAAGGCCGGGACCGACATTTTACTTCCTCATCCGATGGAAGGTTGGAGCAGATGGGAATCGAACCCAGAATCATCCGCTTACAAAGCGGACAGCGTAACCATTCGGCCACGCACTGCTCCTATCTATATATTCCTATCTAAACTAAAAAAAAGTTCTAGTACTTTTTTAAGTATTTCAAGTAAATCTAGTTTCTGATGTATTTCACTTCAAGTTTCACAAGTAATTCAAGCATTTCAATAATTTAAAAAAAAATCAGGGATTTAAAAGAAAAAAAGGTGCAGGTGGTTATGTTACACATGACCAGTATGACAAAGAACATAGCAGAAAAGCTTTTAAAATTATTCAATTCAATTCAATTAGTTTTTATTAGTAAATAATCAATTCACAATTTCGTAATTCTTATAACCTAATAGAGTTTTGGAGTACCTTTCAACTATGAATTGTACTATAGTTCATTTTGATGTAATTGGATATTCTAACAATGGATTTGCCAACAGAAGGAAAAATTATTTAAAAAAAAACCTTCTAAATTTGCTAAGGAAAAGGATAGAGATAGAAAAGCTTAAAACTAGATCACAGTTTGTTTTGTCTTTTGACGTCGAAAAACTTCGCTGCACAAGGCAGCTTATCCGTTGTAGATATACTTCATCATAAGCTCACTCAGAGCTTGGAATTGTTCTGCCTTGTTCCGGCAGGCACGAAAGCGCGTGAGCATCTCTCCAGCAAGAGCGAAAAACTCGGGAAGCGTGAAGAGATCATCTCCGGTAACGTCTGCTTGTCCCGGTGAAGTACCGCTCCCAGAAGCGGCTACTCTAGCGTACGAACCTCCCCAACCGGGAGGGAACGCTGGGTTGGTCGATGGAACCGCTCCGCCGCCAGCTGCTGCATCTATCGTGCTCGAAGTCTTTGGAGGTTGGCGGGACGCTGGCGCTTTCTTCTTCTTGTCCTGCTCCTCGAGGTACTTTTTCCGCGCGGCACAGCCACGGAAATTCGCCGTGTGGTTTCCACCACAGTTCGCGCACTTGACGCGCGCCTTGTGCTGCTGGGCGTTTTCCCCCAGCTGGTCTTTCCGCGGAAGATTGCACCTTTCAGTGAAGTGGGTCTCACCGCACTTTACGCACCGGGGCGGAAGATTACAGTTTCTTGAACCGTGTCCGAATTTTTGACAGCGGTGGCATTGCGCTGCGTCGGTCGGATTCTTCGTGTAGAATCGCCACGTCACGAAGAAGCCGTCCAGTGCTTTGATCCGCCGTAGGTCCTGGATTTTGACCGACCCACGATCGAAGTACAGGAGGTACAATGTGTACGTACCTGTCACCGTTGTCGATTTCGAGAGCACTTTAACCTCTCGAGGCTTAACCTTGACGCCCGACAGGTGTTCTTCCAGGTCGGAGATCGGGCGGTCCGGATATCCCTGAAGGACGATCTTCACTGGGACCTTCTCTGCTGGGTCAAATGTGAAGAATTTGAAGTTTCGCAACTTCAACTTCTTCACCACCAAGTCGAAATTCTGTTTTTATGCGTAATCACTTGCACCGAAGTTTTACTAATTTTAAGACAATATTGGAGTCCCTCAAGCAACTCGTCAACATCGTCCGCCAACGTATCCAAAACAAAAATTGGAGGTGGTCGTCGTTCCTTCGGAGAGTTACACTTTTTCTGCTTTCCCTGCTTGCGCGCAAGTTCATCATTGTCATCGTCGTCGCCAGCACTGCTGCTGTCACTGGCGGTGTTGTTTTCTTCTCCACTCAGCATCTCAAATTCGTTGCTGGTGGGAACGTTGGAAGTGGTTGTTGTCGTAGTGCTGGTGGACTGCTGCTGCTGCTGCTGGTCGGAAGTGCTTCCGGATGCCCGGGTCGATTGTCTCGTCCGTACTGGGGACTCACGTGGACGGTATGACACGTGTAAAAAAGAAGGATCGGTGACGTCACCGGGCACGCTCCCGTGCGCGATGGCGGTCGATGCGGCGTTGGTGTGTTTACCTTTCTGCACTCTGCCGGTAGATGAACTTCGCGGGTTTTCGAGGCCGCACTCGAACTGCCACGGCCACGGCCGGCCCTTGGCATGCTGGAGCAGCAAACTCGCGGGTAAACACTGTTAATTACGGCGAAAAAATCGAAAAGTTTGAGGAGCTCCGAACAGTTGACTGTTGCTGGCTGGTGTTGCCAGTCCCGATTTTTATCAAAACATTATTGGATTTATATTTTCGCTCAATTTCTCTTTATGCTCTGTATAAAAAATCATGATATATCTATGGTTCGATGTTTGTCCCCCAATCGGAACAATCGTGAGGTAGCGGCCTATCCAGATTGTTGCCACCTTTTTGGAAATGGCCAGTATTGAAAATTATGAGTTGGCCAAAACTCGTTAGTTCAAAAGATGTCTACCCGGGAAAACTTTCCTTTAGGGCACCGGCCACTGCAGCTTTTGGCCAACTTTTTCAAAATTGCCATTTTCAGTACCAATATCAAAAACCATGAATATTGATATCAATATTGTCCAAAATTGTATGGTTCGGTAAATGTCCTCCTGGGAGAACCTCCCTGGGGGCACCGGCAACTCCAGGTTGTGGCCAATACTGTCAAAATGGCCATTTTCATCACCAGTATAAAAATCCAAGAAGCTTGATACCCATGTTGTCCAGTCTCGTATGGCCTTCCATCGGAATACCCCTGAGGAATCTGGCCACTACGGGTCTTGTGGCCAAAATATTCCGGTCGCTCTCAATTATGCTGGCTGGCCTGCCTCCACTTGATCTGCTCCTAGCTCCAGACTAGCTGCTTTTCGCCAACTGCTTCTGGGCCTCCAGGCCATCTGCTTCCAGGTCCAGGTTGTTGTTTACTCCTCGGCGTCCAACGATAGACTGATTTCCCAAGGTTGACCGAGCGGGGTTATATTGACTTAGAATGAAGACGGATGCCCCGCCCCTTTGCGCCGGTTATCCCATTCCTACGTTATTCGCTTTTTGATGCACTGGTGGGGATGGAAAGTCGTAAAGGCAGCATTTTTGCCAGTTTTGATCACTCCATCGCACTATGGTACATTGGGTGGCCAAGTTTAAAAAAAGTTACGTTCTCCAAATATTTTTTGGTATTTTTTTCTCGAAAGTAAACATTCTAACTAAGAAAAATCCAAATTTTCAAAGCTCTAAGTTTGTTCATTTTTTGGTAAAAAAATCTATAACCATTGTGAAATAACATTAAGTCTTCTAAAACCGACAAAATGTCGTAAAATTCTAGACCAGAATTTGTTTTACTAGGGGCTAGACAGAGTAAAAGTTTTTACCATCCGTTAATATATTGACGTTGTTATCGATATACTAATTAATACTTTGACGAAAAATTGTTTGAATGTTCCCACCATATATATCGATCGTGTTTGACAGATGATTAAAAAATCAAAACAAACATTTTTGCAACGATTTAAGAAACCGGCACCTTTTCGGTGAAACGGGAAAAAAAATTGTTGGACATGGAAATCCTTTCCGAGGGCATGTGAACCTGCTGGAGATGGGTACCGGTCTACAGCATTGAAATAAGAGTAATTCGAGCAGCTCAGCAGCTTTTTCCAGTGTTGATTGTAGAAGGAAGAATGGAAAAGATTATCCGGAAGACATTCCGCTGGGGGAGTATTTGTTACGGGTGCGACCAGCAAGTACGCGGGAAGAACGCCGATGGAACCAAGAGGGATAGCTTGGCAAAGCACTGTTGTCACGGAACGGACCAGTTTAGGAACGGACAGTTCGGTGATTTTGATGAAAAATGTCACGGGTCTTTAGACATCAGCAACCGGACGGTGCTTGGAATGGAAAGTATTTTAGGTAAGTAAAAGATGAGACTTAGATTACAAATCATGTTTATTTTTCCAGCCGCAATCGTGCCCTTCTCTCCTACATCCGAATTCTGCCAGAATAGACTGAAGATCACCCCGGGAATTCCCCACGAATAAATTTCGAGCCGGTTCCGGGGACTACGGAGACCGTGCATCAGCTGTCGAGGTGGCCATCTTTATGAAAGCTTTCCCTTCCAGCCTGATTAAGGTTGGTAGCGAGGAGTAAAACAAAAAGGAAACAGCATTTTATTCACAAACAACTAATAATTGAAGAAATATAACACTTTATGAGATCATTGCTGAATTTAGTTTTACAGAGCCGATGCCAAAGACGACCGAAGGGGGTTGACAACATCCGGGGTCGGTTGAGGTGCGGCTGCACTTGTGCCTCCTATTCCAACTTCTTACAATCGTTTGCAGGTATTTTTTTCTCCTGCTCCTCTCCCCGACGAACTGTTTCTGGACGCATTGGTCAGGGTTTGCCACATCTTCCGGCCAACGTTCGTCGTTGAAACGAAAAGCTCTCCTTCGGCGGGGTTATGTGCAAGTGCGTGAGATTTCTTTGCTGGCCGTCAGAATCACGATTTGCTCGGAAGAAACCGCTTCCTCCAAATAATAATCATCGTCCTCTATCGTAACCAGCATCGGTCGGGGCACCGGACAGCCAGCCTAGTCTTTTTCAAGACCCCTGCAGGGGGGAAAAAAAGAAAAACCAGTATTAACAGTAACAAATGGCGAGCAATTTGCTAAGTTTTGATTTCAATTTCCAGCGGCCTTCAGTCGCTCATCCAGCCTGTTTTTTCGGCGCCTTCTTGCAATAATCACAAACGCGCATGATAACCTACTTACCATCTTTTCAGATTCAGCAAATTCAGATCAAATTTTCTTCAAAAACCGAGCACTTCGAAAACGAACCTTCATCGACCGAACGCAACCAATGCAATGAAAAATGGCGTCCAACACGATTTTTTTCTAACACGTTCAATGAGTTAGGGTGGGGAACCAAGGTTAGTTAAAACTGAGGTTAAAACGGTGAAAATTAAAAGGTGGGGTTTCGTCAATATATCGACGAAAAGTAAATAAACTGACCAACTATTTTAATGTACTGATAACGTGTTAACCGATCTGACCACCCCCTAGTTGTTTTATTATTATTTTTCAGTTTAAACCTCTTTCATCGCGATTCTGATCAAGATTGCACATCAAATCATCGTGCCTTTAGTGTATCTTTATTGTTTACATCGATTCACTGTAGATTCGTGTTTAAATTTTGAAATTTAGCATAAAATAAAATAAGTTGCAGAATTTCCAACTTCAGCCATGTGCAACAATTTCCACATCACCCATGTGGGAAACCGATAATGGGGCAATTCATGCGTTCCAAACTGTAAGGATTCCAAAACGTCATTGCCAATCTTCGGTTCGCTGCTTTTGTTCGTGTTTGAAGTTTCGGGCCGAGACTCTGGAATAACTGAAGCATTTTTTTGACAAAACTTATTTTTTTGTGTTTGTTAATCGAGTACTTTTTTTGCTAACCGATGCTAAACATGAAGTCTCAAGTTATATGGCATGGACTCACAAAAAGAAACACACAGCAGTAAATAATAAATGTTTGACTAAAAATTAATTTATTACGCTTAACAAAATTTTGTTGGAGGGTGAGAGGAAAGGGGGGGGGGGTGAAAAAAGAGGAGGGAGGGGTTGTGTCCTTAAAGTGGGGATGTATTAGCTTATCCATAATTTAATAATATAAACTTGCAATACAATATATACGCAATTCTGTTACACTTGCAAATGTATGAAAAGACTATTAATAATAAAAAATCAACTATTGAAAAACATGAAAAGTCATAAAAATCGACGTATATCATTTCAATACCATACAATTACCCAAATTTGTATGAAACAACATTTAAATACGAGGGGAATGTCACTCCGCGATAACACACTAAAACGCACGAAAACGAGCTCGAAAAGCATCAACGCTACTCATCGTACCGAGTTTTCACATAACGCCACCAGAAAGTAAGTTATCGCAAGTTAACGCGCGTTAAAGCGAGTTAAAGCGGTCAGCGTCTGCTCGATTTTTGAACCAAACCAAATCGATCTTGCAACCCTGCCGTCATTTTCGAGTAGTTTTTTCGGGTTTGGCAACCCGTTCTTTGTTTGATTATTTTCCTGCAGTTTTCGTAAATAAACAAAGCAATCTGTGAGTTTAATTTGTTTTGCCCATTCGGTGACGAAAACGCTGCAGATTTGCCGCCCCGCTGGTGGTCTCACGGGGCAGGTGGAATCATCCCGAGTCCGAGGTACGAGGAGATTTTTGAACCGATGGCGGGTCCAGCGAATCCGGGTTTGACGGAGCAGATACGGGAGCCGAAGAATATGCTTCAGGGTTTGTGGAGGCGGCACATATTAGTGACTTTTAATTTGAGAACCAGCGAAAGACGGTCCACAACTATGGGACGCGTTTGACCCGTCGGTGGAGGAAGGACCGAGTGAAGGTGGTGGGACTCTTGCAGGCCGCGTACGACACGGACGGGAAGACGGTGTTTGAATCTTTTATAGCGAATCAGGCGATAAGAGAAAAAAGTTGAAGATCGCCAATTTGGAAGAAGTTGATGGATTTTTTGGACTGTGAGGCGAGGACGAGGAACTTGTGTCCAGGCCGAATGGGACCGAGCAGGTTGTGATCGAGGAGATGATGGCCAAAAAGCTGCGCCAGATCATTTGCGTGAGTAGATTCAACAAAAAAATAATGGGATAAGAAGTCTCAAATTTTCTTCTCTTTCAGTGGGGCACCCGCAGTGGAGATTTCGTCCAGGAGTACGAACGGCATCTGGGCGCGGTAAACTCGATCACCTTCGACGACTAAAACCTGGCGACGCAAAGTCTACATCTGATTCACGGCCTGTACGAGCAGCTGAGTGCCTACGTAAGTTGGTCCGAATCTACCTGGAGGTTTTAGTGGTTTAATTCTGGTTCTTTCGCAGACCAACAGTATCGCCGTGCGCTGATTCTCGAGTTTCTCCTGTTCCTCGCGGATACGAATAGCTTCGCGGGTGCGTCCAACGGAGGTCCGCTGTTGAATCTGGACCACCGCGAGGACAGCATCAACAGTAATGGTTTGCCAGCACCGGTGCCTATGCTGGCGGAGTTCTTCAAGGACGGGCAACTCCAATCTGAACATTCCCGAGCCCGGCCTCATCGAAGGGACTCTTCCGCGCAGTGAATTGACCGGTCACGATTGGTTCAACATGATGCCCAAAAAGATGAATCACCGACACAAGTCCTAAGTGCTGTTCCATCTGCACCAGATCAACAACCACCATCCTCAAGCTGAATATGGCCACCAAGAAAATGCTCAAGTCGATCCGCGACCTGGTCTACAAGCGTGACTCCTTCAAGCACCGACATTGCTGCATCATATCACAGAAAAGATCGAGCGCTGAACGCACTCAACCAGCTGGGCAGCATTCAGAGAAAGATCAACGGCTCAAGTGCAGCGTTCAGTAAGGGCGGCAACTCCAAGCTAGACGTTCCCAAGCACTGGTCTCGCGCACTGGTCCCACCCCGCGGCGCATCTTTCCCTCAGCCTCTTTAGCTCGATATGATTTTGTACACTTAATTGAATAAAATCCTGTTTTTTCTGTTGCAACTGTTTATTTTACTTTAGAGTTTAAGATTTATTTATGCAGAATCTACCTGATATTTTCAGGGGTTGTTCGGACATATATAACTAGCATCTGGGCTAAATATGAGCACCCACACGTCTTCATCAGCATGTTAGGTTGTACAGGTAGATCTTCGTTTTACTCCTTGTCGGCCGCGTCCGACATGTTTAACAGTATGGCCGAGTTCTTTTCCAAGAGGCTCAAGTGGGATCCACCACCTCTGTTGGACGCAACTGCGACGGTCTCCGGAACAACTGGAGCCTGTGCCGGCTGCAGTCGACGCTGTCCTCCGAGCTGGGCAACGCGTCCCTATGCATCGTTATAGTTTTCCACGGCCAGTCTCAATCATGCCGTCCTGTAGGATGAAGAAAAAACAATTAGAGTTAAAACTAAAGCAAGAATAGTGTTTGACTAACCAACACCATGTAGCAGGTCGCGCTGCTCGGTTTGGTCGGCGGCTTTAGCGCTGAGAGATTCCGGCCGGCTCCGATTAACACTACAACAGATGTTCGACCACTTCGCCCTGATTTTCACCAGCCAGCTCAAGGATAACAATGGCCACTTCCAGGTTGCCACCACTGTACTCCTCTGTTCCTTCAGACTGCTCGCCACCAGTAGTGCGGCCTTTCGATTCCCGGCGTACACTTCGCGGCCGTTCCTGGCCAATCCTTTTTGCAAACTCCCGCACTGAAAAGGCTGTCCCCACCACGAAATAGACGAAAGACCGATCCGTCTCGAACCCTTCGCAAGCGCAGGATACGGTTCCGACGGCTGATCTGTCTCCACCGGTTTTGCTCGAATCTATGACATTTCCCCGAAACCCATATTACCGAAGGGACATTTCCCCGAATGCCACTTCCCCGAAAAGACACATCCTCTAATAGTCATTTCCCCGAATTCCATTTACCCGAATTTCCCATTTCCCCTAATCGCCCACATCCCCGAATGCCATTTTCCCGAATGGGCCACAATCCCGAATGCCACTTACCCGATTAGTCATATCCCTGAATAGTCATTTCCCTGAATGCCATTTCCCCGAACGCGGTCAAGCGAATGCCCGGTGCCCCGGCGCGCTCCTGGGCACCGGGCATTTCCGCTTGACCGCGTTCGGGGAAATTGCATTTTAAAAGAAAAAAATTGATGACAATTTTTATCACACCAAACAACATATTTAAAGGTTCGCCTTGAATGATCAACTTTCTTTTTGGCTTCATTCAGAACAGACGTAGCATTTTAGGGGGGATTCAATACAAATTCAAATGCAATGAATATTGTTACAGATTCTTTTTTTTTATACATATATTCTCAAAACAGAAGTTTTGTTATTTTTTATTATTCAAAAAACATACCCTGCGATTTTCGTAGTACAGAACCCCGTACACACTGATCATTTTATTCACATTGCTGGTTTGGGATTTGGCGAAAAGTATAATCAACAAAAACTTTAAATAAAATTTGTACCAGCCTTATGTACCTATTTGTCCGATTTTTGGGTTCTTTGACAAAATTCGAAAAAAGACAAATTTCCTTGCAAATTTCTCAAAAACAACATCTAATTGTGCGGTTGAATACAAATGTTAATTGAACAAAAAAAATCTGTTACAGCCCAGACTTGATTATCTGAAGGCTTCGGAAAAATTTCACTTCGGATAATCGAAACTTCGGATTATCGAATCACGAAAAAAAAAATTTTTTTTATGCCTAATTTTTTATTATCGAGCGTATGTCCCCTAAACTACTTTAAAGTGATTTAGAACTTTTAAATCCAAGGCCAATATGGCGGTGTTGAAATATTGAAAAAAAAAAACATTTTATTATTTAATAGGCAATCAACTATTCAAGTATAACTAAAATGGGGTTGCAGTACTCAAACAAGAAAAAGAAAAAAAACGAAAACAAAATTTTGTTCTTGATTCGATTATTCGAAGTCCCATACAAACCTTCGGATAATCGAACTTCGGATAATCGAGGCTTCAGATAATCGAGTCTGGACTGTAATTGGTTCCTAAAATTAAGCTAAAATTAAAATTAGGAAATTAGGAAACAAGGGAATTAGGAAATTTGGAAATTATTAGCAAATTAGTAAAATAAAGAAAATAAGAAAATAAGGAAACTATGAAATTATGAAACAAGGAAATTAAGAAATTAGAAAATTAATATGTAAGGAAATTATGATGTTAGGAAGTTAGGAAATTAGGAAATGAGGAAATTAGGAAATTTGGAAGTTAGAAAATTAGGAAATTTGGAAATTAGGAAATAAGGAAATTTTTAAAATTAGGAAACTAGGAAATTAGGAAGTTAGGAAATTAAATTAGGATATTAGGAAGTGAGGAAGTTAGAAATTGGGAAATTAAGATATCAGGAAACTAGGAAATTAGGAAGTAAGGAAATTAGGAAATTAGGAAACTAGGAGTTTAAGAAATTAGGAAGTTAAGAAATTATGAAATTAATATGTTAGGAAATTAGGAAGCTAGGAAAATATGAAATAAGGAAAAAAGGAAATTCAGAAATTAGAAAATCGTGAAATTAGGAAAATAATATGTTAGGAAGTGATGAAGTTAGGAAATTAGGAAATTAGAAAGTTAGGAAGTTAGGAAGTTAGGAAGTTAGGAAATTTGGAAATTAGGAAATTAGGAAGTTAGGAAATTAGAATATTAGGAAGTGTGGAAGTTAGGAAATTTGGAAATTAGGATATCAGGAAACTAGGAAATTAAGAAGTTAGGAAGTTAGGAAATTAAGAAGTTAGGAAATTAGGAAATCAGGAAATTAGGAAGTTAGGAAATTAGGAGACTAGGAAATTAGGAGTTTAGGAAGTTAAGAAATCAGGAAATTTGGAAGTATGGAAATTACGAAGTTAGGAAATTTGGAAATTATAAAATAAGGCTGGTACAAATTTTAAAATTTTTTTTCTGTAATTCTTAAATTCTTAAATTTTTGAATTTTTAAATTCTTAAATTCTTAAATTCTTAAATTCTTAAATTCTTAAATTCTTAAATTCTTAAATTCTTAAATTCTTAAATTCTTAAATTCTTAAATTCTTAAATTCTTAAATTCTTAAATTCTTAAATTCTTAAATTCTTAAATTCTTAAATTCTTAAATTTTAAATTCTTAAATTCTTAAATTTAAATTCTTAAATTTAAATTTTAAATTCTTAAATTTTAAATTCTTAAATCTTAAATTCTTAAATTCTTAAATTTTAAATTTAAATTTAAATTCTTAAATTTAAATTCTTAAATTTTAAATTCTTAAATTCTTAAATTCTTAAATTCTTAAATTCTTAAATTCTTAAATTCTTAAATTCTTAAATTCTTAAATTCTTAAATTCTTAAATTCTTAAATTCTTAAATTCTTAAATTTAAATTCTTAAATTCTTAAATTCTTAAATTCTTAAATTCTTAAATTCTTAAATTCTTAAATTCTTAAATTCTTAAATTCTTAAATTCTTAAATTCTTAAATTTTAAATTCTTAAATTCTTAAATTCTTAAATTCTTAAATTCTTAAATTCTTAAATTCTTAAATTCTTAAATTCTTAAATTCTTAAATTTAAATTTTAAATTCTTAAATTCTTAAATTCTTAAATTCTTAAATTCTTAAATTCTTAAATTCTTAAATTTTAAATTTAAATTTAAATTTAAATTCTTAAATTCTTAAATTCTTAAATTCTTAAATTCTTAAATTCTTAAATTCTTAAATTCTTAAATTCTTAAATTCTTAAATTCTTAAATTTTAAATTCTTAAATTTTAAATTCTTAAATTTAAATTTTTAAATTCTTAAATTCTTAAATTCTTAAATTTTAAATTCTTAAATTCTTAAATTCTTAAATTCTTAAATTTTAAATTCTTAAATTTTAAATTTAAATTCTTAAATTTAAATTCTAAAATTTAAATTTAAATTCTTAAATTCTTAAATTTAAATTAAATTTAAATTCTTAAATTTAAATTTTAAATTCTTAAATTCTTAAATTCTTAAATTCTTAAATTTTAAATTTAAATTTAAATTTAAATAAATTCTTAAATTCTTAAATTCTTAAATTCTTAAATTCTTAAATTCTTAAATTCTTAAATTTAAATTCTTAAATTCTTAAATTCTTAAATTCTTAAATTCTAAATTTAATTTTAAATTCTTAAATTTTTAATTCTAAATTTTAAATTTTAAATTTAAATTTTAAATTCTTAAATTTTAAATTCTTAAATTTAAATTCTTAAATTCTTAAATTTTAAATTTAAATTCTTAAATTCTTAAATTCTTAAATTCTTAAATTTTAAACTTAAATTTAAATTCTTAAATTTTTAAATTCTTAAATTCTTAAATTTTATTCTAAATTTAAATTCTTAAATTCTTAAATTCTTAAATTTAAATTTTAAATTCTTAAATTTTAAATTCTTAAATTCTTAAATTTTAAATTCTTAAATTTAAATTTTAAATTTAAATTCTTTAAATTCTTAAATTCTTAAATTCTTAAATTCTTAAATTTTAAATTCTTAAATTCTTAAATTCTTAAATTCTTAAATTCTTAAATTCTTAAATTCTTAAATTCTTAAATTCTTAAATTCTTAAATTTAAATTTAAATTTAAATTTAAATTTTAAATTCTTAAATTTTTCTTAAATTCTTAAATTCTTAAATTCTTAAATTAAATTAAATTCTTAAATTCTTAAATTTTAATTCTTAAATTCTTAAATTCTTAAATTCTTAAATTCTTAAATTTTAAATTTAAATTTTAAATTCTTAAATTTTTAAATTCTTAAATTTTAAATTCTTAA
Organism: Culex quinquefasciatus; assembly: GCF_015732765.1. NCBI lineage: Eukaryota > Metazoa > Arthropoda > Insecta > Diptera > Culicidae > Culex > Culex quinquefasciatus. The sequence continues at coordinate 111,383,404 of NC_051862.1, forward strand.
TTTTAAATTTTAAATTCTTAAATTTAAATTTAAATTTAAATTCTTAAATTCTTAAATTTTAAATTTTTAAATTTTTAAATTCTAAATTCTTAAATTTTAAATTTTAAATTTAAATCTTAAATTTCAAAAATTCTTAAATTCTAATTCTTAAATTCTTAAATTTTAAATTCTTAAATTTTAAATTCTAAATTCTTAAATTTTAAATTTTAAATTTTAAATTCTTAAATTTTTAAATTCTTAAATTTTAAATTTTAATTCTTAAATTTTTAAATTCTTAAATTCTTAAATTCTTAAATTCTAAATCTTTAAATTTTAAATTTAAATTTTAAATTTAAATTTTAAATTTTTAAATCTTAAATTCTAAATTCTAAATTTTAAATCTTAAATTTTAAATTTAAATTCTTAATTTTAAATTTTAAATTTTAAATTTTAAATTTTTAAATTTTAAATTTAAATTTTAAATTTAAATTTAAATTTAAATTTAAATTTAAATTTAAATTCTTAAATTTTAAATTCTTAATTTCTTAAATTCTTAAATTTTAAATTTTAAATTTTAAATTTTAAATTTAAATTTTAAATTCTTAAATTTAAATTTTAAATTCTTAAATTCTAAATTTTAAATTCTTAAATTTTAAATTTTTTAAATTTTAAATTCTAAATTCTTAAATTCTAAATTCTAAATTTTAAATTCTTAAATTCTTAAATTCTTAAATTTTAAATTCTTAAATTCTTAAATTCTTAAATTCTTAAATTTTAAATTCTTAAATTTAAATTTTAAATTTTAAATTCTTAAATCTTAAATCTTTAATTTTAAATTTAAATTTTAAATTTAAATTCTTAAATTTTAAATTTTTAAATTCTTAAATTTTAAATTCTTAAATCTAAATTTAAATTCTTAAATTTTAAATTTTAAATTCTAATCTTAAATTTTAAATTTAAATTTTAAATTTTAAATTCTAAATTCTTAAATTTTAAATTTAAATTCTTAAATTTTTTAAATTTTAAATTCTAAATTCTTTAAAATTTAAATTTTAAATTCTTAAATTCTTAAATTCTTAAATTCTAAATTCTTAAATTCTTAAATTTAAATTTTAAATCTCTAAATTCTAAATTTTAAATTTAAATTTAAATTTAAATTTTAAATTTAAATTCTTAAATTTTTAAATTCTTAAATTCTTAAATTCTTAAATTTTTAAATTCTAAATTCTTAAATTTAAATTCTTAAATTCTTAAATTCTTAAATTCTTAAATTTTAAATTCTTAAATTTTAAATTCTTAAATTTAAATTTAAATTTAAACTTAAATTTTAAATTTTTAAATTCTTAAATTTTAAATTTTAAATTCTTAAATTTAAATTTAAATTTTAAATTCTTAAATTCTTAAATTCTTAAATTCTTAAATTCTTAAATTTTAAATTCTAAATTCTAAATTCTTAAATTCTTAAATTCTAAATTCTTAAATTTAAATTTAAATTCTTAAATTTAAATTTTAAATTCTTAAATTCTTAAATTTAAATTCTTAAATTCTTAAATTTTAAATTTAAATTTTAAATTCTTAAATTTTAAATTCTTAAATTTTAAAATTTTTAAATTTAAATTCTAAATTTTTAAATTTAAATTCTTAAATTCTTAAATTCTTAAATTCTTAAATTTAAATTCTTAAATTTAAAATTTAAATTCTTAAATTCTAAATTCTTAAATTTAAATTCTTAAATTCTAAATTTAAATTCTTAAATTCTTAAATTTAAATTCTTAAATTTTAAATTCTAAATTTAAATTCTTAAATTCTTAAATTTAAATTCTTAAATTCTTAAATTTTAAATTTTAAATTTAAATCTAAATTAAATTTTAAATTCTAAATTTAATTTTAAATTCTTAAATTCTTAAATTCTTAAATTCTTAAATTCTTAAATTTAAATTTTAAATTTTAAATTCTTAAATTCTAAATCTTAAATTTAAATTTAAATTTAAATTTTAAATTTAAATTCTTAAATTTTAAATTTTAAATCTAAATTTTAAATTTTAAATTTAAATTTTAAATTCTTAAATTCTAAATTCTTAAATTCTTAAATTCTTAAATTCTTAAATTTTAAATTCTTAAATTCTTAAATTTTAAATTTAAATTTAAACTTAATTTTAAATTCTTAAATTTTAAATTTAAATTCTTAAATTCTAAATTTTTAAATTTAAATTTTAAATTCAAATTTTAAATTCTTAAATTCTTAAATTCTTAAATTTAAATTCTTAAATTCTTAAATTTAAATTCTAAATTTAAATTTTAAATTTTAAATTCTTAAATTTAAATTTTAAATTTTAAATTTTAAATCTTAAATTCTTAAATTCTTAATTCTTAAATTCTTAAATTTAAATTCTTAAATTTTAAATTCTTAAATTTAAATTTTAAATTTTAAATTTAAATTCTTAAATTTCTTAAATTCTTAAATTCTTAAATTCTTAAATTCTTAAATCTTAAATTTTAAATTTTATTCTTAAATTTTAAATTCTTAAATTTAAATTCTTAAATTCTTAAATTTTAAATTTTAAATTTAAATTTAAATTCTAAATTCTTAAATTTTAAATTTAAATTCTTAAATTTTAAATTTAAATTTAAATTCTTAAATTCTTAAATTTAAATTTAAATTTTAAATTTAAATTCTTAAATTTTAAATTCTTAAATTTTAAATTTAAATTTTAAATTCTAAATTTTTAAATTCTTAAATTCTAAATTCTTAAATTCTTAAATTTCTTTAAATTCTTAAATTTAAATTCTTAAATTCTTAAATTCTTAAATTCTTAAATTTAAATTTAAATTTAAATTTAAATTCTTAAATTCTTAAATTCTTAAATTTAAATTTAAATTCTTAAATTCTTAAATTCTAAATTCTTAAATTTAAATTCTAAATTCTTAAATTCTTAAATTTAAATTCTTAAATTCTTAAATTCTTAAATTTAAATTTTAAATTCTTAAATTTAAATTCTTAAATTTAAATTCTAAATTCTTAAATTTTAAATTCTTAAATTTAAATTTAAATTCTTAAATTCTAAATTTAAATTTAAATTCTTAAATTCTTAAATTCTAAATTTAAATTTAAATTTAAATTCTTAAATTCTTAAATTCTTAAATTCTTAAATTCTTAAATTCTTAAATTCTTAAATTTTAAATTCTTAAATTTAAATTTAAATTTTTAAATTCTTAAATTTAAATTTAAATTCTTAAATTTTAAATTTAAATTTAAATTCTTAAATTTTAAATTTTAAATTTAAATTTTAAATTCTAAATTCTTAAATTTAAATTTTAAATTTTAAATTCTTAAATTCTTAAATTCTTAAATTCTAAATTTTAAATTCTAAATTTTAAATTCTTAAATTCTTAAATTTTAAATTTAAATTTAAATTCTTAAATTCTAAATTTTCTTAAATTCTTAAATTCTTAAATTTTAAATTCTTAAATTTTAAATTTAAATTTTAAATTTTAAATTCTTAAATTCTTAAATTCTTAAATTCTTAAATTCTTAAATTCTTAAATTCTTAAATTTAAATTCTTAAATCTTAAATTTTAAATTCTTAAATTCTTAAATTCTTAAATTCTTAAATTCTTAAATTCTAAATTTAAATTCTTAAATTCTAAATTCTTAAATTTTAAATTCTTAAATTCTTAAATTTAAATTCTTAAATTCTTAAATTCTTAAATTCTTAAATTTAAATTCTTAAATTTTAAATTCTTAAATTTTAAATTTTAAATTCTAAATTTAAATTTTAAATTCTTAAATTCTTAAATTCTTAAATTTTTAAATTTTAAATTTTTAAATTTAAATTCTTAAATTCTTAAATTTAAACTTAAATTCTTAAATTCTTAAATTTAAATTTAAATTTAAATTTTAAATTCTTAAATTTTAAATTCTTAAATTTAAATTCTTAAATTCTTAAATTTAAATTTTAAATTCTTAAATTTTAAATTCTAAATTCTTAAATTTAAATTCTTAAATTCTTAAATTTAAATTCTTAAATTCTTAAATTCTTAAATTCTTAAATTCTTAAATTTAAATTTTAAATTCTTAAATTCTTAAATTTTAAATTTTAAATTCTTAAATTTAAATTTAAATTCTTAAATTTAAATTTAAATTTTAAATTCTTAAATTTAAATTCTTAAATTCTTAAATTTTAAATTTAAATTCTTAAATTCTTAAATTTAAATTTAAATTCTAAATTCTTAAATTCTTAAATTCTTAAATTCTTAAATTCTTAAATTTAAATTTAAATTTAAATTCTTAAATTCTTAAATTCTTAAATTCTAAATTTTAAATTTAAATTCTTAAATTTAAATTTAAATTCTTAAATTTAAATTCTTAAATTCTTAAATTCTTAAATTCTTAAATTCTTAAATTTTAAATTCTTAAATTCTAAATTCTTAAATTTTTAAATTTTAAATTCTTAAATTCTTAAATTCTAAATTCTTAAATTTTTAAATTCTTAAATTCTTAAATTCTTAAATTTAAATTTAAATTCTAAATTTAAATTCTTAAATTCTAAATTTTAAATTCTTAAATCTTAAATTCTAAATTTAAATTTAAATTCTTAAATTTAAATTCTAAATTCTTAAATTCTAAATTCTTAAATTCTTAAATTCTTAAATTTTAAATTTTAAATTCTAAATTCTTAAATTTTAAATTTTTAAATTTAAATTTTAAATTCTTAAATTCTTAAATTTAAATTTAAATTCTTAAATTCTTAAATTTAAATTCTTAAATTTAAATTTAAATTTTAAATTTAAATTTAAATTTAAATTCTTAAATTCTTAAATTCTTAAATTCTTAAATTCTTAAATTCTTAAATTCTTAAATTTTAAATTCTTAAATTCTTAAATTCTTAAATTCTAAATTTAAATTCTTAAATTCTAAATTCTTAAATTCTTAAATTTTAAATTTAAATTTTAAATTTTAAATTCTTAAATTTAAATTCTAAATTTTAAATTTAAATTCTTAAATTTAAATTTAAATTTAAATTTAAATTTAAATTTAAATTCTTAAATTCTTAAATTTTAAATTCTAAATTTTAAATTCTTAAATTTAAATTTTAAATTTAAATTCTAAATTCTTAAATTCTTAAATTCTTAAATTCTTAAATTCTAAATTTAAATTCTTAAATTCTTAAATTCTTAAATTCTTAAATTCTTAAATTCTTAAATTTTAAATTCTTAAATTTAAATTTAAATTTTAAATTTTTAAATTTTAAATTCTAAATTTAAATTTAAATTTAAATTTTAAATTTAAATTTTTAAATTTAAATTTAAATTTAAATTTAAATTCTTAAATTCTTAAATTCTTAAATTTAAATTCTTAAATTCTTAAATTTTAAATTCTAAATTTAAATTTTAAATTCTTAAATTTAAATTTTAAATTCTTAAATTCTTAAATTTAAATTCTTAAATTCTTAAATTCTTATTTAAATTTAAATCTTAAATTCTTAAATTCTTAAATTCTTAAATTCTTAAATTTAAATTTCAAATTTTTAAATTCTTAAATTTTTAAATTTAAATTTAAATTCTTAAATTTTAAATTCTTAAATTTTAAATTTTAAATTTAAATTTAAATTTTAAATTTAAATTTTAAATTTAAATTTTAAATTCTTAAATTCTTAAATTTTTAAATTCTATTTAAATTTTAAATTTTAAATTCTTAAATTTAAATTCTTAAATTCTTAAATTCTTAAATTCTAAATTCTTAAATTCTTAAATTCTTAAATTTTAAATTCTTAAATTCTTAAATTCTTAAATTCTAAATTTAAATTCTTAAATTTTAAATTCTTAAATTCTTAAATTCTTAAATTCTTAAATTTAAATTTAAATTCTTAAATTTAAATTTTAAATTTTAAATTTAAATTCTTAAATTCTAAATTTTAAATTCTTAAATTTTAAATTCTAAATTTAAATTCTTAAATTTTTAAATTCTTAAATTCTTAAATTTTAAATTCTCTAAATTCTTAAATTTAAATTTAAATTCTTAAATTCTTAAATTCTTAAATTCTTAAATTTTTAAATTCTTAAATTTAAATTCTAAATTCTTAAATTTAAATTCTTAAATTCTTAAATTTAAATTCTTAAATTTTAAATTCTTAAATTTTAAATTCTTAAATTTTAAATTTAAATTCTTAAATTTTAAATCTTAAATTCTTAAATTCTTAAATTTAAATTCTTAAATTTAAATTCTTAAATTTTAAATTTAAATTCTTAAATTCTTAAATTCTTAAATTTTAAATTCTAAATTTAAATTCTTAAATTCTTAAATTTAAATTCTTAAATTTTAAATTCTTAAATTCTTAAATTCTTAAATTTTAAATTCTTAAATTCTTAAATTTTTAAATTTAAATTTTAAATTTTAAATTTAAATTTTAAATTTAAATTTTAAATTTAAATTCTTAAATTCTTAAATTTTAAATTTAAATTCTTAAATTTAAATTTAAATTTAAATTCTTAAATTCTTAAATTCTTAAATTTTAAATTTTTTAAATTTTAAATTTAAATTCTTAAATTTAAATTCTTAAATTCTTAAATTCTTAAATTCTTAAATTTAAATTTTAAATTTTTAAATTCTTAAATTCTTAAATTCTTAAATTCTTAAATTCTTAAATTTAAATTTAAATTCTTAAATTCTTAAATTCTTAAATTCTTAAATTCTTAAATTCTTAAATTCTTAAATTTTAAATTCTTAAATTTAAATTTTAAATTCTTAAATTTAAATTCTTAAATTTTAAATTCTAAATTCTAAATTTAAATTTAAATTTAAATTCTTAAATTTAAATTTAAATTTAAATTTTAAATTTTAAATTCTTAAATTTTAAATTTTAAATTCTTAAATTCTTAAATTTAAATTTAAATTTTAAATTTTAAATTTAAATTCTTAAATTCTTAAATTCTTAAATTCTTAAATTCTTAAATTTTAAATTCTTAAATTTAATTTTAAATTTAAATTCTTAAATTTAAATTCTTTAAATTTAAATTTAAATTTTAAATTCTTAAATTTAAATTTTAAATTTAAATTTAAATTTAAATTTTAAATTCTTAAATTCTAAATTCTTAAATTTAAATTCTTAAATTCTTAAATTTAAATTCTTAAATTCTTAAATTCTTAAATTTAAATTCTTAAATTCTTAAATTTAAATTTAAATTTTAAATTTTAAATTCTTAAATTTAAATTCTAAATTTAAATTTAAATTTAAATTCTTAAATTCTTAAATTTTAAATTTTAAATTCTTAAATTCTTAAATTTAAATTCTTAAATTTTAAATTTTTAAATTCTTAAATTTTAAATTTAAATTTAAATTCTAAATTCTTAAATTCTTAAATTCTTAAATTTAAATTTTTAAATTTTTAAATTTAAATTTTAAATTCTTAAATTTAAATTCTTAAATTTTAAATTTTAAATTTAAATTCTTAAATTCTTAAATTTAAATTTAAATTCTAAATTTAAATTCTAAATTTAAATTTTAAATTTTAAATTCTTAAATTCTTAAATTCTTAAATTTAAATTCTTAAATTCTTAAATTTAAATTTAAATTCTTAAATTCTTAAATTCTTAAATTCTTAAATTCTTAAATTTAAATTTAAATTTAAATTTAAATTTAAATTTAAATTCTTAAATTCTAAATTCTTAAATTTAAATTCTAAATTTAAATTCTTAAATTCTTAAATTTTAAATTCTTAAATTTTAAATTTTAAATTTAAATTCTTAAATTCTAAATTCTTAAATTTAAATTCTTAAATTCTTAAATTCTTAAATTTAAATTCTTAAATTCTTAAATTCTTAAATTCTTAAATTCTAAATTCTTAAATTTTAAATTCTTAAATTCTTAAATTTAAATTTAAAATTTAAATTCTTAAATTTTAAATTCTCTTTTAAATTTAAATTTTAAATTCTTAAATTTTAAATTCTAAATTTAAATTCTTAAATTCTTAAATTTTTAAATTCTTAAATTCTTAAATTCTAAATTTTAAATTCTTAAATTTAAATTTTAAATTCTTAAATCTTAAATTTAAATTTTAAATTTAAATTCTTAAATTCTTAAATTTTAAATTCTTAAATTCTTAAATTTAAATTCTTAAATTTAAATTCTAAATTTAAATTCTTAAATTTTAAATTTAAATTTAAATTCTTAAATTCTTAAATTTAAATTTAAATTTTAAATTCTTAAATTTTAAATTTAAATTTAAATTCTTAAATTCTTAAATTTTAAATTTAAATTCTTAAATTTAAATTTTAAATTCTTAAATTCTTAAATTCTTAAATTCTTAAATTCTTAAATTCTTAAATTCTTAAATTTTAAATTCTAAATTTTAAATTTTAAATTTAAATTCTTAAATTTAAATTCTTAAATTCTTAAATTCTTAAATTCTTAAATTTAAATTTAAATTTTAAATTCTTAAATTCTAAATTCTAAATTTAAATTTTAAATTTTAAATTCTAAATTCTTAAATTTCTAAATTCTTAAATTCTTAAATTCTTAAATTTCTTAAATTTAAATTCTTAAATTCTTAAATTTAAATTTTAAATTCTTAAATTTTAAATTTTAAATTCTTAAATTCTTAAATTTTAAATTCTAAATTCTTAAATTCTTAAATTTTAAATTCTTAAATTTAAATTCTTAATTCTTAAATTCTTAAATTTAAATTCTTAAATTCTAAATTCTTAAATTCTAAATTCTAAATTCTTAAATTCTTAAATTTTTAAATTTTAAATTCTTAAATTCTTAAATTCTTAAATTCTTAAATTTTAAATTCTTAAATTTAAATTCTTAAATTCTAAATTTAAATTCTTAAATTCTTAAATTCTTAAATTCTAAATTCTTAAATTTTAAATTCTTAAATTCTTAAATTTAAATTCTTAAATTTTAAATTCTTAAATTTAAATTCTTAAATTTAAATTTTAAATTCTTAAATTTAAATTTAAATTTAAATTTAAATTCTAAATTCTTAAATTCTTAAATTTTAAATTCTTAAATTCTAAATTCTTAAATTTTAAATTTTTAAATTTTAAATTTAAATTCTTAAATTCTTAAATTCTTAAATTCTTAAATCTTAAATTCTTAAATTTAAATTCTTAAATTCTAAATTTAAATTTAAATTCTTAAATTTTAAATTCTTAAATTTAAATTTAAATTTAAATTCTTAAATTCTTAAATTTTAAATTCTAAATTTTAAATTTTAAATTTTAAATTCAAATTCTAAATTTAAATTTAAATTCTTAAATTCTTAAATTTTAAATTCTTAAATTTTAAATTTAAACTTAAATTCTTAAATTCTTAAATTCTTAAATTTAAATTCTTAAATTTAAATTCTTAAATTCTTAAATTCTTAAATTCTTAAATTCTTAAATTCTTAAATTCTTAAATTTTAAATTCTTAAATTTAAATTTAAATTCTTAAATTTAAATTTAAATTCTTAAATTCTAAATTCTTAAATTTAAATTTTAAATTTTAAATTTTAAATTTAAATTCTTAAATTCTTAAATTCTTAAATTCTTAAATTCTTAAATTCTTAAATTTTAAATTCAAATTTAAATTCT